>NC_086446.1:257018424-257357799 GCF_028390025.1 Pseudophryne corroboree
CTATGTTGCTTGCAGCATGTGGGAAGTCTTGCTGATGACAGTACAGGGAATAAATTAAGACAGAATAGCTGAATTGGAAAGAGAATGTAGCACCATATGTTACCCCACTCAGACCTGACTCTTTAGGTCTGAGTAGGGTAATCCTTAGCTGTGCACAAAGCAGGAAACCCAATTTGTCCAACAAATCATTTCACTGTCACTTGGTCAAAGACAATTCCAGATCTGTGAGAGCTAGCTTTATTCAGATTCCAGCCAATCACCATATCCAAATAATAAGTGACAGTTATACAGTTATACCCCAATAGAGTCTGGGACTGTTTGCTTGTATGTGATTGGTAGTATACTGAGCTTAACCCATGTGTCTCCAGAGTTAGCATAGTTAGGCAGATTACCTGGGAGTATCAGGGAACACCACAGTCAGCTTCTGTGTCATCCCATCACGTTTGTTTGCTGAGTGAACAGGGGTATGTAATTACAAATCAGAACTGGATTATGGAAGGTCATCAGTTTGGTCGCCATCAATGGTTACCATCTATGGCACAGGTTCTCAAACTCGGTCCTCAGGACCCCACACAGTGCATGTTTTGCAGGTAACCCAGCAGGTGCACAGGTGTATTAATTACTCACTGACACATTTTAAAAGGTCCACAGGTGGAGCTAATTATTTCACTTGTGATTCTGTGAGGAGACCTGCAAAACATGCACCGTGTGGGGTCCTGAGGACCGAGTTTGAGAACCTCTGATCTATGGTGATATGGCAAGTGACCATCGATGGTTGTCAACTATGCAATTGGTGACCACCAATGGTTACATTTAATAGAAGCACTGAAAAGAGCAGTATGTAATGCTAAAAGGGTGACAATGATTACATGCATCCTCTAATTCTCTAGGAAGCACCCATGTATTATTCAGCATTCATCCCCAGATGGTATATTTTCCTATGTGAAGTCTGCAGATTCATGATTGCAGCAGTTTATCAGTCCAGTGAGCCAGGGCTGGATTAAGGGAGTGGTGGTTATCCTGGGGCCCCCACACACAGGGGGTCCCACACTTGCGATTGACGAGGATGGGATCTGTCACAGATCGGTGTACTGTATGCACAGTCAGTGCTGTATACATCGTAGAGTGGCTCCTAGTCCCCTCATCAGTGCTGCATGACAAATCAGGTCAGTGTCACTAATGAGGGGACTTGGGAGCTGCCCTGCGCTGTATGAACTGTGCATACAGGACACAGTAGGTGAGCACTGCGGGCAGTGGGGGTACTAGCGTTTGCTGCAATGAGGAGGGCCGTAGCCTCCGGCACTATAATGTGTCAGATTAACTCATTATAGTGTGGGCAGTAGCAAAGAAAGGATGCCATCTGGCAGGGAGACAATATGAGGAGGGAGCTGAGAAGGTATATGGTCCGGCAGGGGGACAGCAGGAGGAGGGGACAGAGAAGGTATACGGTCTGACAGGGAGACAACAGGAGGAGGGCGCGGTGAAGGTATACTATTCGGCAGGGGGACAGCAGGAGGAGGGGACAGAGAAGGGATGCAGTCTGACAGGGAGACAACAGGAGGAGGGCGCGGAGAAAGTATACGGTCCGGTAGGGTGACAGCAGGAGAAGGGGATAGAGAAGGTATACTGTTCGGCAGGGGGACCGCAGGAGGAGGGGACAGAGAAGGGATGCAGTCTGACAGGGAGACAACAGGAGGAGGGCGCGGAGAAAGTATACGGTCCGGTAGGGTGACAGCAGGAGAAGGGGATAGAGAAGGTATACTGTTCGGCAGGGGGACCGCAGGAGGAGGGGACAGAGAAGGGATGCAGTCTGACAGGGAGACAACAGGAGGAGGGCGCGGAGAAAGTATACGGTCCGGTAGGGTGACAGCAGGAGGAGGGAACAGAGAAGGGATGCAGTCAGGAACTCTAAGTGAAGTTTCCCATTTCTGTACACTCATTCAGCCAATCAGTGTGGAAGGGAGCATGGCATGTCACCTCCCCTGAACAGTCACAATGTAGATTTGAAGCTTGTGGGGAGAAACATGTGCAGAGTGAGGTGGGTGCCACAGTGGGAGAATGTCCCATAGTATAGCATGGTTTCATCTCGTTTTATGCTTGCTGGTTTCCCCTCTTACTCTGGTCCCCATACCTAAGGTTACATTTCTATAATGGGTGGGTGCACTGCACACCCTGCACCCATATAAAATACTACCCCTCCGGAGTCCCACGGCAGCGGCCCTGCATTGCAGACACAAATAACTTGAAAAATGGCCACCACGGCCATTTCTGAGTGATTTGCGTATGCACACTGGATATGTCCCCAGGATCAAGGCGTTGGCGCCATGTCCTCAGAGACCTGTGCATGCGCAGTAGACACTGGCATTATACCAGTGTCTACTTGCTGCCAAAGAGTAAGGGGCCATCAACAGAGGTTGCACGTGGGTCCTCTCCTCTCTTAAAATACCTCTGAGCAGCTGCCATGTTTTCTTTGACAATAATGACAGTTGCTGGGACCTTGCAGCTCTTCCAGTCATATGTTATCTATTGCTCTGTGGGAGCATTTTTATTTGAGGGAGCCCCCACAATTTAGTTGCCGTGGGCCCTCACAAGCCTTAATCCAGCCCTGCCGTTAGCAGTGCTAGACCTGCACTGCAGAAATCGTGTGGATGTATTAACTCGCAGTCCCTTTGTGCCTGCTGACCCCCAGAGTTCATTGGTTTCCTCCTGCATGTTCATGAATTTTTCCTCTATTTCTGGCTGCTGGGCACCACTAAAATGCATTCAGTCAGCTGACTGCTGAAACACCAATGTCTCTCCAGCATCTCATCATGTGACTTGCTTCACCAATACCAGTGCACCTCAGGGGATAAAATGGCAGCAGTAATTCCAGATGGGGCCAGTGACTTATCTTGATAAAATGGCAGCAGTAATTCCAGATGGGGCCATTGACTTCTTCTCTTTGTGTCAGAAAGGTTCCATCCCATTTGTATCCAGTTCCAGTCTGGTTGCTTCATAGACTCTTTTCTTTTTACCTATCCAGTTCCAGTCTGGTCTTCTTTCCGGTTCCAGTCCAGTCACTATTCCATTTCCTGTACAGTAAAGTTTACCGTTGTTCTCTACCTGATCACGTCCTCGGCTCACTTCTACCAGAGCATCTACATTACAGGCTACTAGTCAGCAGCCTCTGCTGTTCCTCATTCTTCCTAGTTTCATGAGCAGGATCTAGATCAAGCCTCCCAGCTTACTCCACATGCCGTCTCCGACAGCTCAAGCCACTCACACCTTCCCCAGCCAGTCCTAACCCTCAGACGTGACATAGGTTTAATATAAGAAACAACTGTAAAATCTATAAAGAAAAGGAGCAGAATTGTTCTGTTTATATAACAATTAACCTTCAAGAGACAAAGGTGTATCTAGTTGTTCTGTTGTCTGTGGCTGCAAGTGAAAATGATACCTTTCTCATCCCTTATACCAATTTCCCTCCCAGTGTTTATTGAGTAAAGCACACTAATACCATATAGCATAGTGGACACACTACCTTGCAGTCCTTCTCATTAGGGGTATAAATGGGTTAATAGCTTTTTTTTATAGAAAACTCACAAACAAAATGATCAAATATTGTAGATATACCAAAAAATAATAATTAACATAATTTACTGTATGTGATTACAAATTCAAATATAATATATTAACATTAATATGAATCTCAACAGCCCCACACATTCTTACTTTTTCTGCTCACACACTGTGTACAAATCAATGAATATTTGAAACTATTGTACAATATATAAAGACATTGCCAGCTATATTTCCATTCTCATTGTTGTTGCATACAGTAGGGAGTAGTTTCTTTGGCTCCATTTGCAAATCACCACAGCACTCTGGAGATCTGCAGAAGTGTGTCTTTACTCACTACAATAATGCTGAATAAAATGACTGCAGAGGCACTTCCTGTGTGACACTTCCTGTGTGACAAACACTTCCTGTATGACAAACACTGACTGTATGACAAGTGGATAGCAATTATGTAATCCATATACAACATATATCTAATCCATTGCTCTGTAGATTGTAGTTATTTGGTCTGGACCTGTTTTACAGCCATATGTTAAATAAAGATTTTTAATAATACCTCATTAAAATGATGTGTTTTCTGGACCCTTTCTTAATCTTCTTTTATACTCAACAATCTGGATTTATACTCATTGGAGGTGTCCATTGTGTGCTACATTTAACCATAGTTTCACAGAAGCTGGTGGGGTGAGAGGGCTTGTGTCTCACCACAATTGCCCATATTTCTGTGGGATCAGCTTCCTCCAAGGGAGAGGAAAGCAAGATGGGCACATTCTGCAGGTGCAGTGGAGATTTGGAAATCTGGGTTTTGTGGATTGCCCAGATCCAGCAGGTACTCGGCACCAGACAACAGGAAGAGTTTAAAACTCCCATTCACCCAGAGTTCTGTGCACTGATGCCTGCTAGAGGCCAGTTAGTAGGCCGGAGTCCCTGTAGTGCCAGGGACTGATGACATTGGCCGTGCCAGGCGAGTATGGCAGTTTGTGGCTGCAGGCCACTGGAGCAGGATTGACTGATAAGCATGAGGAATGCTCGGACCTTTATGTTTGCTTATTTGCTGTTTGAACCTGTGATTTCAGGCCTAAGCGTGAGTATGCTGTACTTCAGTGTCTAACACCAGTAAAAAGACACTTTTCACCGGACAGCTGCCTACTGAGTCCTTATTTCCAGTACCTGGTTTACACTGGTTATCCATTTTATTTACATATGACATTTTCTAATTTATCTACTATGTTATTAGCTCTCTATTTTGTCCTAAACATTGGTTTCAGATCAATGTAATACCAGCCATGTTTCTTTCAAGAAGAGCTGCCATCAACTTACAGCTACTGTATTTTGTACATTGCCTTGTACATAATCAACAGTAATTGTGCCAAGGTTTGAGGAACTATTCATTTATAATATACATTAATGTACAATTAAAATACCCTTGCTTAGACTGTTTACATTAACTTTTGTCTCTGCTACAGCCTTGATATAAGAAATATACATTTAACTATTGTATCCATTTAGGGTTGTGTACACTCAAACATTAGTATTATGCATTCAACATACATTATTAAAGCTTGTTGGACTGACTATGTTGCTAATAACTGAAAAACAATGTAGTGAATAACCTGTACATACATGCTTCCTGATAAGTATTGTGTCAATATCAAAGTTGCCTGGAACCAGTGTCAAACTGGGGTATGAAGGGCCCACCAGGGGAAATGCAGTAGTAGAGGCTCATGCTTAAGATGTGCAGCCAGTTACTACGGGGTGAGACCAGCTTGTGGGCCCGTCCAACCCTGCCTGGAACACTCACAAGCATCAACACTCGGGCATAAACTATGATAATGTTTTATTGGTTCTCTATTGAAGTAGGCTATGTTGCATTAGAGTATGAGGGAATACATACTGGAGACCAGAAGTCAGGATGTCGGCAGTCAGCAGGCCAAAAGCAGCGTCCTGATGCAGAGAATTCGAATAGGGGTGCTTTAAGTATAGTTTTCTCCATGTAGCCCCCTCCCGCAGCCTAACCCTTAGTGCCTCAACCTAACCCTCCCTTCGTGCAACGTAACCCTCCTGTAGCCTAAGCATAACCCCCTCCTTAGTGCCTAACCTTAACCCTCCCTTCCCACAGCCTAACTCTCCCTCCCCACATCCTAATCCTAACCCCCCCCCCCTCGCAGCCTAACCCAAACCCACCCCCCCCCCCCTAGTGCCTAAACTTTACCTCCCCCACCCAGCAGCCTAACCTTAACCTGCCCTCGCATACTTATGATCAGGATGCCGGCAGTCCGCATTCCAGAATCGCCATTGACAGCGATGTCAGTATTCCGGTGTCGATGCTCTTGCCGCAGATCAGGATTTTGGTGCCGGGATATCTACTGCTGGCATCCCAGTTGCTGGGATGCTAACTGCATCCTGAATTTGAGAACAAATTGAGAATGCTCTATTAAAAGTAAGGGTAAGGTCAAAAGCTTTATCTATGCTTTTATCAGATCTGTAAAAAAAAAACATTCATTACTTGGCCAGTGTTAGAATAATCCCTCCTTTGGCAATCCCTGCTCTCTGTTTTCTGTGCATGCACAGAGACAATAAGTGTATTTTATTTTATGCAGACTGGCATAACTCTAATCCAGCATCATACCAGAATGTGACTGGGTGATTAGAAGTTTGGAATCTGCATTTGTGTCTTATAAGACATTTATAGTTAAAAGCAGTAGTTTTAAGAACCTTGTGAAACAAATAAAAGCATTTATAGAAAACGAAACTTATAGAGTATTGTATTAATGTCACATCAAATCCTGTACAATTGCTTAGAAGTGAGAAACTGTTGTAGACCAGCAAAGTATTGTATGTGTTCAGGATCTGTCAGAAGCGATATTGAGAAAAGTCATCACTGAGAAGGTCTTATGTCCATGTAGGCATTCTGAAACTCCTTTATGAATGTAGAAATAGACCCAAAAAGCTCCTGAGAATCTTGGTCCTCTGCTTCTCCAAACATTTGCTGTAGGGCATAAATAAAACAAGATGGTATTAAGGTTTATACTGCGTTCAAATTGTGATGGCGTTTAGAATCATTTCTCAATATACTACCAAGCAGAATTTGTAGTTTCTAAAATTAATTTGAGCACCTAATATAGTATTGATTAAAAAAAAAAATTCTGCAACGCTCCACCATCTATAAAAACAGATATTAATGTAACCTCTCCTCTAATCTAAGTAATTTGAAAGGAATAATCACATGGGGCATAAATGCCAAATGTTACAATAAAGTGAAACTAATACAGGGGTTACCAAAAATAAAGAGATATGCAAGTGCGCAACCAACAGCAGCAGGTATGAGGAAGGTCAAATCCTCAAATATAGACTAGAGTATAAAGAAATGTATACCCGCGCTGGCTAACAAATTAATACAAAGATGGTTGGCTTCATGTATAAAATTATAAACAATTTATTATCATATCATATATAAAACATTTAAAAAAAGGAATATATCCCTAATACCACTAAATGGCAATGTAAATTCATTTGTCTTATCTGGATAGACTGATTGTACAATTTTCCACTTTCCTATGTGACCAATGTCAAATCCTTAGGGCTAGGACAGTCTCCCAAGATGCATGCACTGTATTTTGTAAATAATTACCGGATCCACAAATTGATGGGCATCAGCATTAGGACAAGTCCATTTAAAGCTGCAGGTGTGGGCCAAACCGGTTGAATGTAATTTATCAAGTGATGGGAGAAAGAGTCCAATTTTTGCCAGGGGATGACAGGAGTCCTGTAGGTCTATTTAGAAACTGGAGTCCAGATAGATGTAGGATGAGCTCAACGCGTTTCACTGGCACAAGTACAATCCAGCTTCCTCCCATCACTGGATAAATTACATTTAACCGGTTTGGCCCACACCTGCAGCTTTAAATGGACTTGTCCTAATGCTGATGCCCATCACTTTGTGGATCCGGTAATTATTTACAAAATACAGTGCATGCATCTTGGGAGACTCTACTAGCCCTAAGGATTTGACATTGTACAATTTTTCACTTTCCTATGTGACCAATGTCAAATCCTTAGGGCTAGGACAGTCTCCCAAGATGCATGCACTGTATTTTGTAAATAATTACCGGATCCACAAATTGATGGGCATCAGCATTAGGACATGTCCATTTAAAGCTGCAGGTGTGAGCCAAACCGGTTGAATGTAATTTATCAAGTGATGGGAGAAAGAGTCCAATTTTTGCCAGGGGATGACAGGAGTCCTGTAGGTCTATTTAGAAAGTGGAGTCCAGATAGATGTAGGATGAGCTCAACGCGTTTCACTGGCACAAGTACAATCCAGCTTTCTCCCATCACTGGATAAATTACATTCAACCGGTTTGGTCCACACCTGCAGCTTTAAATCGACTTGTCCTAATGCTGATGCCCATCAATTTGTGAATCCAGTAATTATTTACGAAATACAGTGCATGCATCTTGGGAGACTGTACTAGCCCTAAGGATTTGACATTGTACAATTTTCCACTTTCCTATGTGACCAATCAGTCTATCCAGATAAGACAAATGAATTTACATTGCCATTTAGTGGTATTAGGGATATATTCCTTTTTTTAATTGTTTTATATATGATATGATAATAATAAGATTTTACTTACCGGTAAATCTATTTCTCATAGTCCGTAGTGGATGCTGGGGACTCCGTAAGGACAATGGGGAATAGATGGGCTCCGCAGGAGACAGGGCACTTTAAGAAAGAATTTGGATACTGGTGTGCTCTGGCTCCTCCCTCTATGTCCCTCCTCCAGACCTCAGTTAGAGAAACTGTGCCCGGAAGAGCTGACAGTACAAGGAAAGGATTTTGGAATCCAGGGCAAGACTCATACCAGTCACACCAATCACACCGTATAACTTGTGATAAACTTACCCAGTTAACAGTATGAACAACAACGGAGCATCAGATCAACCCTGATGCAACCACAACATAACAATAACTATATACAAGTATTGCAGAAGAAGCCCGCACTTGGGACGGGCGCCCAGCTTCCACTACGGACTACGAGAAATAGATTTACCGATAAGTAAAATCTTATTTTCTCTAACATCCTAGTGGATGCTGGGGACTCCGTAAGGACCATGGGGATTATACCAAAGCTCCCAAACGGGCGGGAGATTGCGGATGACTCTGCAGCACTGAATGAGCAAACACAAGGTCCTCCTCAGCCAGGGTATCAAACTTGTAAAACTTTGCAAAAGTGTTTGAACCTGACCAAGTAGCTGCTCGGCAAAGCTGTAATGCCGAGACCCCTCGGGCAGCCGCCCAAGAAGAGCCCACCTTCCTTGTGGAGTGGGCTTTTACTGATTTTGGAAACAGCTATCCAGCCACAGAATGAGCCTGCTGAATCGTGTTACAGATCCAGCGAGCAATAGTTTGCTTTGAAGCAGGAGCACCCAGCTTGTTGGATGCATACAGGATAAACAGCGACTCAGTTTTCCTGACTCTAGCCGTTCTGGCTACATAAACCTTCAAAGCCCTGACCACATCCAGCAACTCGGAATCCTCCAAGTCACGAGTAGCCACAGGCACCACAATAGGTTGGTTCATATGAAAAGATGACACCACTTTTGGCAGAAATTGTGGACTAGTCCGCAATTCTGCCCTGTCCATATGGAAAACCAGATAGGGGCTTTTATGTGACAAAGCCGCTAATTCTGACACACGCCTAGCTGAAGCCAAGGCTAATAGCATGACCACCTTCCACGTGAGAAATTTTAACTCCACGGTTTTGAGTGGCTCAAACCAGTGTGACTTCAGGAAACTCAACACCACGTTAAGATCCCAATGCGCCACTGGAGGCACAAAAGGGGGCTGAGTATGCAGCACTCCCTTTACAACGTCTGAACTTCAGGAAGAGAAGCCAGTTCTTTTTGAGAGAAAATGGATAGTACCGAAATCTGGACCTTAATGGAACCCAATTTCAAGCCCAAAGTCACTCCCGACTGTAGGAAGTGAAGGAAACGGCCCAGCTGGAATTCCTCCGTAGGGGCATTCCTGGCCTCACACCAAGCAACATATTTTTGCCATATACGGTGATAATGTTGAGCCGTCACATCCTTCCTAGCCTCTATCAGCGTAGGAATGACCTCATCCGGAATGCCTTTTTCTGCTAGGATCCGGCGTTCAACCGCCATGCCGTCAAACGCAGCCGCGGTAAGTCTTGGAACAGACAGGGCCCCTGTTGCACAAGTCCTGTCTTAGAGGCAGAGGCCACGGGTCCTCTGTGAGCATTTCTTGCAGATCTGGATACCAAGTCCTTCTTGGCCAATCCGGAACAAAGAGTATTGTTCTCACTCCTCTTTTCCTTATGATTCTCAGCACCTTGGGTATGAGAGGAAGAGGAGGAAATACATAGACCGACGGGAACACCCACGGTGTCACCAGTGCGTCCACAGCTATCATCTGAGGGTCTCTTGACCTGGCGCAATATATCTGCAGCTTTTTGTTGAGGCGGGATGCCATCATGTCCACCTGTGGCAGTTCCCACCGACTTGCAATCTGCATGAAGACTTCTTGATGAAGTCCCCACTCTCCCGGGTGGAGGTCGTGCCTGCTGAGGAAGTCTGCTTCCCAGTTGTCCACTCCCGGAATGAACACTGCTGACAGTGCGCTTACGTGATTCTCTGCCCAGCGAAGAATTCTGGTGGCTTCTACCATCGCTACCCTGCTACTTGTGCCGCCTTGGCGGTTTACATGACCCACTGCGGTGATATTGTCTGACTGAATCAGAACCGGTTGGTCGCGAAGCAGGGTCTCCGCTTGACTTAGGGCGTTGTATATGGCCCTTAGTTCCAGGATATTGATGTGAAGGCAAGTCTCCTGCCTTGACCACAGCACTTGGAAATTTCTTCCCTGTGTGACTGCTCCCCACCCTCGGAGGCTTGCATCCGTGGTCACCAGGACCCAGTCCTGAATGCCGAATCTGCGACCTTCGAGAAGGTGAGCACTCTGCAGCCACCACAGGAGAGACACCCTGGCCCTGGGGGATAGGGTGATCAACCGATGCATCTGAAGATGTGATCCGGACCACTTGTCCAGTAAGTCCCATTGGAAGGTCCTCGCATGGAACCTGCCGAAGGTAATGGCCTCGTATGATGCCACCCTCCTTCCCAGGACTCGAGTGCAGTGATGCACTGACACCTGTTTTGGTTTTAATAGATTCCTGACCAGTGTCACGAGCTCCTGATCTCTCTCTATCGGGAGATAAACCCTTTTCTGGTCTGTGTCTAGGATCATGCCTAGGAGAGGCAGATGAGCTGTAGGAACCAACTGCGACTTTGGAATATATAGAATCCAGCCGTGTTGTCGTTACACTTCCAGAGAAAGTGATACGCTGTTCAGCAACTGCTCTCTTGATCTCGCTTTTATGAGGAGATCGTCCAAGTACGTGATAATAGTGACACCTTGCTTCCGCAGGAGCATCATCATTTCTGCCATTACCTTGGTGAATATTCTCAAGGCCGTGGAGAGACCAAACGGCAACGTCTGAAATTGGTAATGACAATCCCGTACCGCAATTCTGAGGTACGCCTGATGAGGTGGATAAATGGGGACATGAAGGTATGCATCCTTTATGTCCCGAGTCACCATAAAATCTCCCCCTTTCAGGCTTGCAATAACCGCTCTTAGCGATTCCATCTTGAACTTGAACCTTTTCAGGTATATGTTCAGTGATTTTAAATTCAATATGGGTCTGACCGAACCGTCTGGTTTCGGGACTACAACATGGTCGAATAATAACCCCCTCCTTGTTGAAGGAGGGGAACCTTGACCACCACCTGTTGAAGATACAATTTGTGAATTGCAGTTAACACTGTTTCCCTCTAGTGGGGGGAAGCCGGCAGGGCCGTTGGTGAGGGGGCATCTTCTCAAAGTCCAGCTTGTATCCCTGAGACACAATATCTATTGCCCAGGGATCTAACAGGGAGTGAACCCACTTTTGGCTGAACTTACGAAGGCATACCCCCACCGGGCCTAGCTCCGCCTGTGGAGCCCCAGCGACATGCGGTGGATTTTTGTAGAGGCCGGGGAGGACTTCTGTTCCTGGGAACTAGCTGTGTTGTGCAGCTTCTTTCCTCTGCCCCCGCCTCTGGCAAGAAAGGACGCACCTCGGACTTTCTTGTTTCTTTATTCGAAAGGCTGCATTTGATAATGTTGTGCTTTCCTAGGCTGTGCAGGAATATAAGGCAAAATATCAGAATTACCAGCTATAGCTGTGGAGACCAGGTCCGAGAACCCTTCTCCACACAATCCTCAGCCTTCCATATGCCTCTTAAGTCGGCATCATCTGTCCATTGCATATTCTACAGGACACGTCAAGCAGAAATCGACATAGCTTTGACTCTAGGACCCAGTATACTCATGTCTCTTTGGGCTTGTTTTATATATACATATCTCTTAAGACAGCATCTTTAATATATATATATATATCTATATATACATATATATATATATCTATATACATACTAGGGTCTCAATCTCTGCTGATAAGGTACCTGTCCACGCTGCCACAGCGCTATAAACCCATGCCGACACAATCGCCGGTCTGAGTAGTGTACCAGAATGTGCACGCTATCTGCAGGATCCCTAAGAATAGCTGTTACGTCAGGGCTATCTTTTGGGTAAACGTGACACCCTAGGGGAAGATTCCCATCATATCCTGGCCCTAGTGGGGAAAGGATACTGCCTGAGAATTCTTTGTGGGAAACTGCAGTCTCTTGTCTGGAGATTCCCGCTCTTTTTCATCATGAGAGGAGGGAAATTTACCTCAGCTTTCTTCCCCTTAAACATGTGTACCCTTGTGTCAGGGACAGATGAGTCATCAGTGATATACAAATCATCTTTTATTACAATAATCATATATTGAATACTTTTCTGCCATTTTGGCTGTAACTTTGCATTATCGTAGTCGACACTGGAGTCAAACTCCGTGTCGATATCAGTGTCTATTATTTTGGATAGTGAGCATTGAGAGACTCTAAAGGTCTCTGCGACATAGGGACAGACATGGGTAGATTTCCTGTCTGTTCTCTAATCTTTTGTGCAATAAATTTACCTTAGCACTTAATTACACATATCCAAACAGGTGTCGGCGTTGTCAACGGAGACACCCTCTCACACACATATTTGCTCCATCCTCCTTAGGGGAGCCTTTTACCTCAGACATGTCGACACACACGTACCGACACACCACACACTCAGGGAATGCTCATCTGAAGACAATTCCCCCATAAGGCCCTTTGGAGAGACAGAGAGAGAGTATGCCAGCACACACCCCAGCGCTATTAACCCAGGAATAACACAGTAACTTAATGTTAACCCAGTAGCTGCTGTTTATATTGAATTTTGCACCTAATTATGTACCCCCCCTCTCTTTTAACCATCTTCTACCATGTAAGTGCAGGGGAGAGACTGGGGAGCTTCCTCTCAGCGGTGCTGTGGAGAAAAAACATGGCACTGGTGAGTGCTGAGGAAGAAGCCCCGCCCCCTCGACGGCGGGCTTCTGTCCCGCTTTCATGTACAATTTTTTGGCGGGGGCTCATACATATATACAGTGCCCAACTGTATATTATGCAAACTTTTGCCAAAGAGGTCTCTAATTGCTGCCCAGGGCGCCCCGCCCTGCGCCCTGCACCCTTACAGTGACCGGAGTATGTGGGTGCAGTGTGGGAGCAATGGCGCACAGCTGCAGTGCTGTGCGCTACCTCATATGAAGACTGGAGTCTTCTGCCGCCAATTTCGAAGTCTTCTTGCTTCTTTCACCCGGCTTCTGTCTTCCGGCTCTGCGAGGGGGACGGCGGCGCGGCTCCGGGATCGGACGACAAAGGGTGAGATCCTGTGTACGATCCCTCTGGAGCTAATGGTGTCCAGTAGCCTAAGAAGCAGGACCTAACTTCAGAGAGTAGGGCTGCTTCTTTCCCCTCAGTCCCACGATGCAGGGAGTCTGTTGCCAGCAGAGCTCCCTGAAAATAAAAAACCTAACAAAATACTTTCTTATAGCAAGCTCAGGAGAGCTCAATAAGTAGCACCCAGCTCGTCCGGGCACAGATTCAAACTGAGGTCTGGAGGAGGGACATAGAGGGGGGAGCCAGAGCACACCAGTATCCAAATTCTTTCTTAAAGTGCCCTGTCTCCTGCGGAGCCCGTCTATTCCCCATGGTCCTTACGGAGTCCCCAGCATCCACTAGGACGTTAGAGAAAAATTGTTTATAATTTTATACATAATACAGGGGTTAGCTTGGCATAACCCCTGATATTACAGTGGTACATATTTTGCACGAGACCTGGTGGCTCATTCATACCAAGGCATATTGAGGATAGATGTTTGAGGACACATCTCTAAAGCCCAAATCCTATCTGACAGGTTGGTACAGTATCAAAATCTTGGCAGTCACTATAGCGACCATCATAATGCTGATAGTAGCATCCCGATGGTCAGAATACCTTAGGATCAAGGTAAATATTTTAACCTTACCCCTAACCCATCCGTCCCACAGCCTAACCCTAACCCCCTCACCCGCAGCTTAACCCTAATCTCCCTCACCCCCACAGCTTAACCCTAAGCCTTCCCCTAGTGCCTAACCCTAACCCTAGTACTTACTGTCGGGATTAGTCAGTATTCTGTTGGGAACTCAACTGACCCCATCCCTATCTGACTTACTTCAGTACAATATACATAATAAGGATTACTATATACCCTCACTAATATGAACAGTTCCAGTTTCTATATTCCCAGTATGTACCAGCAGTCCTATATAATGCACTGTAGCTATTAAATGTCTTCATACGAATGGAGAAATACTGTAGGCTAATACTATATTGGTGGTGCACATGTAGATAGTGTGAACTTTCCTAACTTTGTTGCAAGCCCAGTCTTGATAGATCACTTCACTCAGAGAAGTGTAACTGTTAATTGTGTATTGACACTGCTGATAGTACCGAACAAAGGGGAAGGGAAGAGGAGTGTAAAAGAGTACCAGATGAACTTATCCTTCAATGTGTATAATTTTAATCTCCCTTTTTTTATCGTTTGTTTTCTTCTATTTAATATTGTCCATTTACAGTATAATAATCCAACCTTATTATTTTCTGCATACTCACTAGTCTATCCAGCCATCTTTCAATGTTTTTACAATAAATGTTGCGTATAATGTACTGTATGTTGTTATGTTATATACACTTAATTTTGAAATACTTAAAGTGTAAACTGATTCAGTCCTATTTCAGTCATAATTGCAGAGATGCCATGTTTGTTCACTCAGTGATTTTTTTTTACTACTGTGTGTGTGCGAAAATCCCTAACAACTCAGTGTGCATGCACAGAGGTGTTGTTTTTATTGTGAGGCACGGTATCAGAAATGTACTGGGAAAGAGATGGTCCATCTTATGTGTGTGTTATATGTTATGGGAGTGTCACTGAAATGTTGGTATATATAAATACTCAGGGCTAGATGCATCATCACTTGTAAAGTGATAAAATGGAGAGTGAAAAAGTACCAGCCAATCAGCTCTTAACTGCAATTTTTCAAACACAGCCTGTGACATGGCAGTTAGGATCTGATTGGCTGGCACTTTTTTTCACTCTCCATTTTATCACTTTACAAGTGATGATGCATCTAGCTCTCAATCTTGCACACTGGAGTCCATACTCAGATAGAAGATCTGTACCTGTCATAGGGCTGGTATTAGTTTTGATGGTGCGAGCGATGGTGGCATCTACAGATGCAACAGGTAGTATTACAGAGTCTTTATGCACATGGATGTATACCAGGGAAGGGCTTGTAGCAGCATTTGCATAAAGTTACAGATGGGCGACTGCCAAAGGTTGCAGTCATGGCCGCATCTATGTCAACCTCTGAGTCAGGCTTATTGGGCCTGATTTAGCGGCACACGCAAATGGCACACAATGCCCATGTTCACATAATTAATAGATTCATTATTTGTAACTTTTCATGTGAAAAACATTCAGAAAACTCCTACGGTGCATGTGTTATACAGAGCATACACACAAAGGGGCTGTTGCATACAGGATAGACAGTATCAGAAATAGAGCAGTAACGATATGGGAGTTTCTGGGTGGTGACCTGAAGGGAATACAAAGAAATGTGGCGGACGAGTCAGTGAAATTGGCTGCGTTCCCAGATACTCAGTGGCTGGCACAGAGGCCAAAGTCAGGCAGAGAAACTGCATCTGTCATAGGGAGGGTGCAAGACGGTGTGCGCAATGGTGCACCACTGGTGGTGTTACATCTTGCAGAGAAAATGGGTGTCTCAGTGCTTGCACATGCAGATGCAGGTATCTACACCAGGGGAAGGGCTGATACTAGCACTAGCATGTTATCGCAGCCTACTACCACATACTATACTGTGCCTCTAACTGTCCATTGAACAACGCTAATTAAGGTAACATCTTACTAAATTTACAAATTTACAGTACATGTTATAAATGTATAAATGTATTGCTGACAGTATTCCACATAAATCAATCACAGGAAAGATAGTAATGCATCTCGTCACATTAGTCATACTGTATGTAATGGGCCTAATTCAATAAGGATAGCAAATTCTGCTTATTTGCTATCCTTTGGATTGCATGCTGGGGGCCGTCCATCGCAGGGCAAGGCCGCCCAGCATGCTGCCAGCCGTCTCCCCCCCCCCCACCTCCACCCCCTTCAACAAGCAGAAATTCTGATCGCATCGCAATCTCTGCTTGTTAGCAGTAATAGAGGAAGCCACCATCTTCCCGATCGCGGCAGCTGCATGTGACGTCATGCAGCCACCGCGATCATGCCCCTGACACCCCCCCATCCGTGCCGCACCGTCCTCCGTTCATCTGGTTCCACACCGCTCTATCTCCTCCCTGGAAACTGAGCATTGCCGCCACCCCACCCCCCCTTCCCGCCCCGCGAGCACCTCTGCCTGATTGACAGGCAGAGGCGATCGCATTATCTTTGGTCTCCTCTATCTGCAGGGGGAGAGCCATTGCCGTGAGGGGCACATGGTGCTTAAACAGCAATTTATTGGTTATTTTTAAAAGATGGAATGGTCACAGCTACAGGATTAGGCCACACCCCCTGCATTACCAGGGCAGCGGCCCTGATTAAAATTAGTGAGCTGTGATGAGGCACTGGCTAATATCAGAGCCAGATTTACATGCACATACATGGTTTGGTGGTGAGTATTGACTATAAAAATTATTTTAATAATACTAAAATGATTGTATTGTATAGAATAAAACAAAGATTATATTTCTAAGTTATAAATATCTTCTTCGTATTATTCTAATAATTTTATACTCCAAGTTCTAGAGTATGCCAGGAGAGCCTCTGCCCTCACCCCCCCTCCCTACCTACTCCGACTGCAAGTCACTTATTAAAACCCATGTTTACTAAGCAGTGTTGCAAATCAGTGGATGCATGTGCTGTAGTATACAGCCGGACAGAAAATAGTGGGAATTTGGCTTTGATAGCGTATATGTGTTGAGTCGAGAAATAGCACTATACCTGTCACTCTGATTCAGTTTAATTTTCCAGAATAGTGTCGCATATGGAGTCATTTATAGAACAGTACATACTGTAGTCAAAGATTGAATTTCATGACATTACTTATTTACCAAAACTTCAGAGTAGAGTCTCTTCATTTCATTGGTTTTCTTTGCCAAATCGGCATGCAGTGTTCCATACTGCTCAACAATATCCTAAGGAAAATAGGACATAAATTAGAATTTCAAAGTATTTAGGAAAAGGAAAATAGTTTTTCAGGTGCATTTAACTTGAGTCCGAGCATTCATTGCATTAATTCTTTAGAAATTATTACACATGCATCGGCAGTAGATAAAGTACTGTAGTAGTGACTAGAAGAACATGTAACCAGTGACATTATTAACATACATGTAACCAGTGACTGCACAACCTGAGCTGTCCACTGCTGGGGTCTCACATCCACCACTCGCATAAGTGGAAACATCGGGCGCACATCAGTCATACCATTGGACCTCTAAGCAACCCTATGCTATCTCAGATTGAGCGGCTATCCTATGATGCTAGGGCCTCACCAGTTGCGAACAAATTCGCAGTGCCTGACTAGGTGTGAAAAATCACTATGAAGCAATTTTTGCCAGTAGGTGCATGTGCAAGGTCCTAAACTGTGTTCTCTTCAGAACGCAGTTTATGACCGGGAGGGGGGCGGGAATGGGGGATCGATGCTGCATTTTGTGGACATCGATGTTCCGTTTAAAAGGCGTGGCATGTCTGGACCACTGCTGGGGTGGGTTGCGGAAGCAGAGGGCTACCCGAACCATGCGAAAGCATTGCCGCCGTGTGATGCTTTTGCATGTCTGCAGGCGGTGGTAGGACCCAGTATGCGTGGTGGACTTGCCCTGTGCTGGGCGTGCCCTCGCATGTCAGAGAAAATGATCGTAGATGTGCGTTTTTTCGATCTATGATCAGGTCTGAATTACCCCCTAAATCCTCTGTTCGTGTGCTTGTGATGATCAAGCGCAGTGGAAGGTGTATTGTCCCTCACCATTTCATGATCAGGTATGGATATTGAAGCAGAGGACTAGCATAAACAGGTTAGTGTGTAAATATGTTGAGTGTGACATAAAAATGAGGTTCTTTATGCTAATTTAACATTTTTTGTTGTGGGAGTTGAATAACATGTTCGCATTTTCAAATGGTTATTTTGATAAAGTTCCTAATTTGAGCACCAAAAAGTTGAGCCCTTTATTAAACATTTTAAAAATGTTTAAAATGACCATACCAATTGTTACTCTTTGCATGAGTTTATCTTTTGGCTTTGTGCACCCAGATTATGATGATTTGTGTGCGAGTGAGGCAGGTGAGGCAGATCATTTCCTGTCATAATTACGTTTAAACCAGAGTTTTGACTGAATAAAATATATGAAAAATACTGATAATTTGTTTGAAATATCTTCTTTGCATTATTCTAATAATTTTTATAGCCCAAACTCTGGAGTAGAAAGTCTATGGCAGGTGAGGCAGTGCCTCACCTGTGTATCCTTTCCACACATCTCTAATCACAACTCACCAGATTTCCAGGAGTTTATACTGCTACACCTTTGTATAATGCCCAGATGTACCCTTTGGCTCATATATTGCATGTAAATCTGGCTCTGGGGTTAGCCAGTGCCTCCTTAGCCATTTAGCTCACCGCACGTCCCTGCGAAACATACACTAAAACATAGGAGGGTATCACACTATTTCATTTTTCTGTATAATCAGATGGTACTCTCAATAATAGGGATATTTATTGGTAACAGGCCCGGCAACAGGGGGGGGGGTCAAAGGGGGCACCCATCCCAGGCCCGACGTTGTGAGGGTCCCCAAGGTCCTGCTGTGGCAGTGCGGCGGCTGCATCATGGATGGATACATGTAATTGTCAATAGTTCAGCATTGCTCGTAAAGGCTGCAGCCCCCCTGTGGTAACCCCCCACTGCTCCAGCCTCCCAGGTCAGCTGTACGGAACACTTGATGTGTAATGACGTCCCGCTTGGCTACGCACAATGCCGCTGCATCCTTCCTTTCTCACCTCCGGCCCATCCTGTGTGTCTGGCATCTCTGCTCTATGAGGAGCGGCTGAGCAGGAGTGGGTTTGTAGTGCGGCTATAGAGACCTAAAGGCCGGCGCGGCGCGTGGACAGACTATGGAATAAAACAGCCTCAGGCAGTCTGTCATCTTGTGGGTACTCTGAGCCTGGTCTGAATTGTGGCGGGTGGCTGTGTATATTGGTAAGTGTGCGCTCCCACATAACACACCCTGGATAAGCAGTGTCTTCTGCAATTTTCGGACAGCATTAGTAGAAGAGTGTCCATTCCTATGATTGCCACTTATTAGAAAGGAGGTTTAGCAGTTCATAGAAATGTATTCCTGTATCAATAGCACAAGTAGAGTTGCCTGTGGCAATCATAGGAATGGACACTCCTCTACTAATGCTGTTCACATAAGACTGTTTATCCAGGGTGTGTTATGTGGGATTTATTTTATTCATTAATGCCATTGATGTTTTTACAATGTTTTTTGAATATTAAACATACCTGTATAATTCTTTTAATATTATTCTATCCAGTCAAGAAATCATTTATCAGCGCTACCATCTCCTTGTTTTTATATATTATTTATTGCGGGTCTGACTACCCCCTTTTTTTATGGTGGCAGCTTTCAAGCACCTTGGTTGTATTTATTTACCATTTTGGCTTCTAAAAGGAGCTGTATAAATATGGACTGTGTCTCACAGAATGTAGTTGTGATCCCGGCGTTTGGGATCCCAGCAGTCAGAATACCGGCGCTGGATTTCAGACATCTGTCAGAATGCCATCGCTGGCATCCCAGCTGTCAGAATCCTGAACGTAAGTGTGCAGGGGAGGGTTAAGATTAGGCTGTGGGGGAGAGTTAGGTTTAGGCTGTGGGGGGAGGGTTAGGTTTGCAGGGAGGGATGTGTGGGTCTGAGGTCAAGGGGCGTAGGAGGGCCTGCAGAGATATCAGTGTATCGGGCCTCACAATTTCTGTTGCTGGCCCTGGTTGGTAATAAATGGTATATCGTCAAACTGCATAGAGTAAGGTTTTATTTAACAGCCACTGATGACTTATGTCCCATCACAACCAGTGAAATTACAAGCTTTGATAAGCACAATCCTCCCTGGCAATGTAAGTTGCCCATATACTCACAACCGTCAGGTAACGAAGAAGGGTAATAGTGTCCTGCTCAGCTGGTACGTTGCACAGCCCACCGGGGATTGTGCTTATCAAAGCTTGTAAGTTGACCAGTTGTGCTGGGACATAAGTCATCAGTGACTGTTAAATAAAACCTTACTCTATGTAGTTTGGCAATAGGGGTCATTCCGAGTTGATCGTTAGCTGACGTTGTTCGCAGCGCAGTGATCAGGCTAAAAATCAGCATTTCTGCGAATGCGTATGGGCCGCAGTGTGCACGCGCAACGTACTTTCACAAAAAACTATGCAGTTTCACACAAGGTTGAGCGACTCTTTTCAGTCGCTCTGTTGATCGGTGAGTGATTGACACGAATGGGGCGTTTCTGGGAGGTAACTGACCGTTTCTGGGAGTGTGCTAAAAAACGCAGGCGTGTCAGATAAAAATGCAGGCGTGCCTGGGGAAACGGGGGAGTGGCTGGCCGAACGCAGGGCGTGTTTGTGACGTCAAAGCAGGAACTAAATAGTCTGAAGTGATCGCAAGGTAGGAGTCGGTCTGCAGCTACTCAGAAAATGCATGAAAATATTTTGCCGCTGTTCTGCGATACTTTCGGTCGCACTTCTGCTAAGCTAAGATACACTCCCAGAGGGCGGCGGCTTAGCGTTTGTACTGCTGCTATAAGCAGATAGCGAGCGATCAACTCGGAATCACCCCCAATATACCGTGTATTACCAATGAATACTTCCATTGGTGAGGGTACCATCTGTACCAAACAGCGCAGTTGCATGCAGAGTTTGAAAGTCCAGATATTTAGATAGTTTTTATCTGTTTTATTTGCCTTTTATTATACAAATAATACTGTTACTATTCATGTGATTGCATAGTTATGCATCTGCACTAACAGCATGATCACTTATTTATATATATATATATATATATATATATATTGTAAATTTTCTGAAATCATTTGTTTATATTTGTAAGCATGTCTCATTGTGGTTTTTTTGGTATGCAAGTCAGCAGCGCCTACTGTACTGTTTAATATTGTTTGCTTCTTGTATAGAGAACTGGCACCTCTCTATTCAGTAGGGCAGCTGCAGTGTGCATGGTCTAAAGGGTAATTTAGTGATTGCCTTAAACCGGGTGTCTGGACTATTTAGTTTTTAAAAAGATAAATTGACTGCTATATTGCTGCCCTGCAGGTGGTTTTTGCATATACAATACTGTAAAATTACCATTATACAATCAGAATTTACTGTACCTTTAGGTCTTTCAAGAACTGGTCTTCTCTCGCAGAATTCTTATGATATTTAGCCTTGAAAGATTTCCGATACTGGTTAATAGTTTCTAACTGCTTGCATAAAACTGTAAGTATAAATATTATTAATACATTTATAATAACTATAAGGAGTAGTAGTACAAGTAACAAAATCTAAAAATTCCTGAAAATATATTAATAGCTTCTACAACTAGATGTAGAGTAGATATAACCTGGTGTCTAAAAACGCTGACAAAATACAGTATAATTCAGTGTTTAGGTAACAAAGTACAAATATGAAATGAAGGGCTCGCCCAGGGTTTAAAGCTGTAACCTCACACCGTAAATGAGAATCATACCCTTAGCCTAGACCACTGAGCCAACCATAAAATATCAAACTTTGTTGCTTAGTTTGACATCCAATAACAATTTAATCTTAAAATGTTAATCACTTAAACATCAAAATGCCTCACATGTAATGAGCCTTATTCAGAGTCGAAATGAAACACAATTTGAGGTTTATTTTGTCTGAAGCTGCAATTTGTTCAACAGTACATGCAAGGCTTTTCATAATACATATCCTTTTTCAGTCTCAAATGTGACAGAGACTGGTTGCAACTGGGGGATTGAGAACTAGACTGGCATCGCAGTGGGTGGGACTGCCCATTTTAAGGTCTCATTTGCATCACCTCTGACCCTGGCATAAGTATAAAGTTGATTGCGATGATGCAAAGCTACTAATGATGACTGCGTCCGATTGGTCACAAGTGTGAGAAACACCTATTTATTCAAATACATAAGAACAGTAGAAGTGATTAAAAAGGCACATAGCAAGAACCCTTGTTTTTCAGAAATAACAATGATTCATGCACAACTGGGGAAGGGGAAACCTGCAGATATATTAATAACTATCGAAAAGAAAAAATATATATATGTACATCTACTCCGTGGAACAATTCAGATGCTCCAAGCCACTTGGGTACTTATTAACTGCAGAGTATGGCCATTAACTTCAATACATTTCCATTGTGTGCTGCAATTTTTAGCATTTTCGATATTGTTAGTGAAGCTATGCCTCCAGTCTCCATCCAGTCTCATTTTAGCTATAGGTACGGCAGAGAAAAGGGAGGCTCAGCTCGAAATTTGCAGATGCCATTGACTCAGAATAGGTTGCAGAGATGTGCTTTAAAAAGAACATTTCAAATTGTGATTGCATTGCTGAATAAGCCCAATGACATTAGTATCACTAATCAATATGAAAGAGATGACCATGATTCATATGCAGACTGGTCACAGAATTAGGTTTAAATAATTGGCAGTTCTGAATAAGGAGAAAGGTCAATATGTGGAATGCAAAGCAGTTATTAGTGTCATGACTAAGGTTTTTGTGAACCCGGTGCTAGCGAAGTCTGCGCGGGCGACTGGAGGACTACACGAATACCACCACTGACCTGGTTTTGGAAGTGTTGTGGACTCGGGGTCTCTTCCGGTGACTGGGAAGAGGAACCGCGGCAGAGATGGCCGAATCCAAGTTCTCCTCATGCAGGATGAGGTCGGCAGACAGGAAGCACGTGTGGGCGCTGAAGGTCTCCTGAAAGACAGAACTGGAAAGGCGCTGATGAATCAGTGAAGAATAACAGGTACAACTGTGCTAAAGGGCACGGGGTGCTTGGGGACACTGAGGTGCTTGGAGACACTGAGGTGCTTGGAGACACTGAGGTGCTTGGAGACACTGAGGTACTTGGAGACACTGAGGTACTTGGAGACACTGAGGTGCGTAGAGGCACTGAGGTGCGTAGAGGCACTGAGGTGCGTAGAGGCACTGAGGTGCGTAGAGACACTGAGGTGCGTAGAGACACTGGGGTGCGTAGAGACACTGGAGTGCGTAGAGACACTGGGGTGCTGAGGCACGGAGGCACGGAGGTGCTGGAAGCACGGAGGTACTGAGGCACGGAGGCACGGAGGTGCTGAGGCACGGAGATGCTGAGGCACGGAGATGCTGGAAGCACGGAGGCACGGAGGTGCTGGAAGCACGGAGGTACTGAGGCACGGAGGTGCTGAGGCACGGAGATGCTGAGTCACGGAGGTGCTGGAAGCACGGAGGCACGGAGGTGCTGGAAGCACGGAGGTACTGAGGCACGGAGGCACGGAGGTCCTGAGGCACGGAGGTACTGAGGTGCTGAGGCACGGAGATGCTGAGTCACGGAGGTGCTGGAAGCACGGAGGCACGGAGGTGCTGGAAGCACGGAGGTACTGAGGCACGGAGGCACGGAGGTCCTGAGGCACGGAGGTACTGAGGTGCTGAGGCACGGAGATGCTGAGTCACGGAGGTGCTGGAAGCACGGAGGTACTGAGGCACGGAGGCACGGAGGTCCTGAGGCACGGAGGTACTGAGCTCTGGAGATCCCAACTACAACAGTAGTAAAACTGAAACACGACAGCTGTGGTTTTCAGTGGAGAACATGGAATTCAGTACTGTGCCTTTAAGACGAAACATTGCAGCTGTGCCTTTACATTGAGACTCAGGGAAATGGTGAAATCAAATGGCAACACACAAGTAACCATACAGGAACAAGGGAACAGAGTTTCCACAGGAACTTAGGTACAATGGTTACCTTAAGGGAGCTCAGCATAAAGACTCTCACAAGGCTGTATGTGACACGAGGAAATGGCTCAGATTCCAACTCAGCCTCCTGATTTATACTTCCTGGTCCTTGATGATTGGTGGGCAGGATTAGGTGATGTCACTGTCATGTGACTACTCTAGCCAAGGCTGTGATGTAGAATGAGGCCTAGCAGGCCAAGAGAACACTGAAGCCTGGACTTCTGCAAAACACAGGATGCTTGCTTTTAGATTACTGAATTCAGCCTCACACAGGAGATCACCACAGGTGGAGCTGATTACCTCTCAGGCAGAGAACTCAGGAAACTCAGTGCTGACAAGCTGTTTAACTCCGTGAGTGAAAAGACACAGGATCCAGGACAGAAAGCAGGGGTAAGTCACCAAATATGAGAATTACAGTCAGGATTGTGACAGTATCCCCCTCTTCGAGGGTGGACTCCGGACACCCATCCAATCTTAGGGGAACTTGAGAAATTCATACAGAAGAATTTAGGACCTTTGTTGATGCCTCTTCTTCTTATGGGAACGTTTGGTTTTGACCAAGGACCGCGGGATCTCCTGTAAAGAAAAACCTTCCTTAGAAAACATGGGGGCTCCCAAGAAAGGAGTAGCATCATGGACTGGATCAAATTCAGAGTCTGAGTCCAAGTCTAATGGAAGATATGAATCTCCCATAGATACACAGTTTGCAGATGAAAATGAGGTGCACTGGAGATTTAAATTCTCTGGGCTAGGAGAGACTCCAACATGAGCAATTTTAATGGTCGGATTCTTACTGAAGGAGATTCTTAGATTATCCCTGGGAGGACAGCACAAACTTCCTTCTGCATTCCCTTTAGAGCCTGATTTCTTTACCGAGTCAGATTCCATAGGTTTAGGACCAAATTCTTTAACCACAGCATTACTAAAATTCTGTAAGTCATGGAACACAGGATCATTACTCTCAAAAAGCATGTTGGCCCACTCCAAAGCTCTTCCTCTGAATGCCAGGAACAGATATCGAGTAACGTTGGAAGGAGTTACTGCACCTGAAGGATCAGACTCCATCCGAGACAGAAATTGTTCAACCAAAGCGGCATATTGCAGTAAATCTCCATCGAAGTAAATAGGTGGTAAACCATCAGACGAAAGCTTAGAGGCTGAAACTGGAGAAATCTTTGACTGGACGAGTAGGACTGGATTGGATCCGGGGATGCTTGAATTGGCTGGAACCAAAGGAGACTGACCAGGCTGGTCCTGGAGTAACACTGGACCGGCTGGAACCGGAACGAACTGACCAGGCGGAGCCTGGAGTATTGCTGGACCGGCTGGAACCGGAACGGACTGGCCAAGCTGGGCCTGGAGTATTGCTGGACCGGCTGGAACCGGGACGGACTGACCAGGCTGGGCCTGGAGTATTGCTGGACCGGCTGGAACCGGGACGGACTGAGTCCTTTCTTCACGGGGCTGAACCAAGGCAGGAGCCCCCACTTCACGGGGCTGGGCTGAGGCAAGAGCCCCCACTTCAAGGGGCTGGGCTGAGGCAAGAGCCCCCACTTCAAGGGGCTGGGCTGAGGCAAGAGCCCTCTCTTCACGGGGCTGGTCTGCGCTCTGAAGGCTCTCTGGCTGGGCAGCGCTCTGAAGGCCCTCTGGCTGGGCAGCGCTCTGAAGGCTCTCTGGCTGGGCAGCACTCTGTAGACCCTCTGGCTCTGGACCCTCGGATCCCCTTCCTGGGGCTGTACCCTCGGAACCCCCTCCTGGGGCTGGACCCTCTGAAGAACCCCCTCCTGGGGCTGTGCCCTCTGAAGAACCCCCTCCTGGGGCTGGACGCTCTGAACCCCTCACTGGGGCTGGACGCTCTGAACCCCTCACTGGGGCTGGACGCTCTGAACCCCTCACTGGGGCTGGACGCTCTGAAGAACCCCTTCTTGGGGCTGGACACTCTGAAGAACCCCTTCTTGGGGCTGGACACTCTGAAGACGCCCCCCCTGGGGCTGAAGACACGGACGCCCCCCCTGGGGCTGGACACTCTGAAGACGCCCCTCCTGGGGCTAGACACTTTGAAGACGCCCCTCCTGGGGCTGGACACTTTGAAGACGCCCCTCCTGGGGCTGGACACTCTGAAGACGCCCCTCCTGGGGCTGGACACTTTGAAGACGCCCCTCCTGGGGCTGGACACTCTGAAGACGCCCCTCCTGGGGCTGGACACTCTGAAGACGCCCCTCCTGGGGCTGGACACTCTGAAGACGCCCCTCCTGGGGCTGGACACTCTGAAGACGCCCCTCCTGGGGCTGGACACTCTGAAGACGCCCCTCCTGGGGCTGAAGACACGGACGCCCCCCCTGGGGCTGGACACTCTGACTCCTCTGTGACTCTAAATGGCTTGAATATTCTTCTCTGGACACCCAACTTGGGATAAGGTCTTTTAATCACCGGACCCCAGTCATAAATTTGAGTCTCTTTCCGAGTAGCCATCTTGATACCCCCGTCAGCAGTAGCAGGATCGGCTACTGTGGATGACTTGTAGACATGAGCACTGTGATACTGCGATTTGTCACCATTCCCTGGCTTGCGAAGAATGCAGTCTTTAACAAAATGACCAGAATTTCCACAGTAAAGACAGAGATGTAGCTCCTTACGCCGCTGACGTTCAGCTTCAGAGAGCTTGGGCCGTGGATAGCTCTGATGAAAAACTTTCCCTTGCGCAGAGGAAGAGACTCTATTAACTGGATGGGACAAAACAGGATCAACAACGTTGGTAGTATTCCTGAGGAGATCAGGCATCACAGAGAGAATACTAGGCAAAAGTTCTTGTAACTGTAGTAACATCTGGTAGAAAATCTGCAGTTGGTCAGGAGTCTTAGAGCAGAAGGTCATAGAATCTCTGGAGGACGAATTCCGCTGCAGACACTGTGCCAATCGATGCTGAGTCGACTCCAGACCTTCCAAGCGTCCTGCAATATTGCTTAGGAGGTCATGCGTCAGACTAACACTTTCGGCCGGGTCCATGGGGCCATTTCCTACTGTCATGACTAAGGTTTTTGTGAACCCGGTGCTAGCGAAGTCTGCGCGGGCGACTGGAGGACTACACGAATACCACCACTGACCTGGTTTTGGAAGTGTTGTGGACTCGGGGTCTCTTCCGGTGACTGGGAAGAGGAACCGCGGCAGAGATGGCCGAATCCAAGTTCTCCTCATGCAGGATGAGGTCGGCAGACAGGAAGCACGTGTGGGCGCTGAAGGTCTCCTGAAAGACAGAACTGGAAAGGCGCTGATGAATCAGTGAAGAATAACAGGTACAACTGTGCTAAAGGGCACGGGGTGCTTGGGGACACTGAGGTGCTTGGAGACACTGAGGTGCTTGGAGACACTGAGGTGCTTGGAGACACTGAGGTACTTGGAGACACTGAGGTACTTGGAGACACTGAGGTACGTAGAGGCACTGAGGTGCGTAGAGGCACTGAGGTGCATAGAGGCACTGAGGTGCGTAGAGGCACTGAGGTGCGTAGAGACACTGAGGTGCGTAGAGACACTGGGGTGCGTAGAGACACTGGAGTGCGTAGAGACACTGGGGTGCTGAGGCACGGAGGCACGGAGGTGCTGGAAGCACGGAGGTACTGAGGCACGGAGGCACGGAGGTGCTGAGGCACGGAGATGCTGAGTCACGGAGATGCTGGAAGCACGGAGGCACGGAGGTGCTGGAAGCACGGAGGTACTGAGGCACGGAGGTGCTGAGGCACGGAGATGCTGAGTCACGGAGGTGCTGGAAGCACGGAGGCACGGAGGTGCTGGAAGCACGGAGGTACTGAGGCACGGAGGCACGGAGGTCCTGAGGCACGGAGGTACTGAGGTGCTGAGGCACGGAGATGCTGAGTCACGGAGGTGCTGGAAGCACGGAGGCACGGAGGTGCTGGAAGCACGGAGGTACTGAGGCACGGAGGCACGGAGGTCCTGAGGCACGGAGGTACTGAGGTGCTGAGGCACGGAGATGCTGAGTCACGGAGGTGCTGGAAGCACGGAGGTACTGAGGCACGGAGGCACGGAGGTCCTGAGGCACGGAGGTACTGAGCTCTGGAGATCCCAACTACAACAGTAGTAAAACTGAAACACGACAGCTGTGGTTTTCAGTGGAGAACATGGAATTCAGTACTGTGCCTTTAAGACGAAACATTGCAGCTGTGCCTTTACATTGAGACTCAGGGAAATGGTGAAATCAAATGGCAACACACAAGTAACCATACAGGAACAAGGGAACAGAGTTTCCACAGGAACTTAGGTACAATGGTTACCTTAAGGGAGCTCAGCATAAAGACTCTCACAAGGCTGTATGTGACACGAGGAAATGGCTCAGATTCCAACTCAGCCTCCTGATTTATACTTCCTGGTCCTTGATGATTGGTGGGCAGGATTAGGTGATGTCACTGTCATGTGACTACTCTAGCCAAGGCTGTGATGTAGAATGAGGCCTAGCAGGCCAAGAGAACACTGAAGCCTGGACTTCTGCAAAACACAGGATGCTTGCTTTTAGATTACTGAATTCAGCCTCACACAGGAGATCACCACAGGTGGAGCTGATTACCTCTCAGGCAGAGAACTCAGGAAACTCAGTGCTGACAAGCTGTTTAACTCCGTGAGTGAAAAGACACAGGATCCAGGACAGAAAGCAGGGGTAAGTCACCAAATATGAGAATTACAGTCAGGATTGTGACAATTAGACGGTCTTACAGAACAGGGTGTCCCTCCGGTATTGTTACTGAATAAGTCCAGATCCTAATCACTGTCTGTCTTAAGCTATACTGCTGGATGTCCATTGCATTTCATAAGTATAAAGTACTCTTTCATCAAAACCTTCTGATGAACGAGCACTTTACGCTTCTGAAACGTGTCAAAGCTTGTTAGCAACACTTTTGCTTCACTTGCAATATTGTTTGCAGAGACTAACTGATATTCAGACAGCACTGTACCTGGATTTTATGCATTGGGACAGTGCATTATTTTCTATGAAAAAACTTGCTGACGGTCATATGATCAAGTAAGTGTTTCCCTGGTCTATAAAGTACCTGGAAAGGAGGAATCTAATGATACAAGTTCCATACAGGAGTGTTAAAACAAACCAGTAATTACTGTGATAGAACCACCAGAAACAAAAAGCACTAATTGGGAGTAATCATTACACCACGATCATCTCTATGAAGACTTTCAGCAGCAAACATTAATACTAACATTTTTTACATTTCAGAATCAGCTTTATTGGCCAGGTATACTTGCGTATACTAGGAATTTGTTTTCGGTTTACTGAGCAGCAGACACGAGGGGAACAAGTAAACAAGGAAGGGGGGTACATGTGCAGTTTTCAGATAAAAGAACCATAGGGAACAGAGTGTTTAATTACGTGCAGAAGAATAGAATAGAGTGACTGGGCAGTTTACCAGGGGGTCGGTTGATCAGGAGTTCAGCAGGTGGACTGCTTGAGGAAAGAAGCTTTTGAGGCTTCTGTTGGATCTGGTGGGAATGGCCCTGAATCGATGGCAGCAGGTTGAGCATGCTGTGGCCAGGGTGAAGCGGGTCCTTAAATATCCTAGTCACCCATTTTTGGCTCTAGACAGATACAGATAAAGGGCAGAGGGGAGGTCCACTCCGATGATCTTCTCTGCAGACCTGACCACTTTTTGGAGCCTGTGTTTATCTCTCTCGCTGGCGGAACTATACCAGATGATTATCGAAGAGCACAGTACAGATTCTACAATTGTGGAGTAGAAGAGCAGGAGTTTCTGTGGGATGTTGAACTTCTTAAGTTGCCTTAGTAAGAACAGCCTCTGCTGCACCTTTCTGATGATGGCCTCAGCATTGAGCCCCCATTTGAGGTCTCAGGAGATTGTGGTCCCCAGGAATTTGAAGGAGTCCACTAGTGACACGACGCTATCGGCTATGATCAGTGGGAGAACTCCAACTGGCTTCTTCCTAAAGTCCACTACCATCTCAACAGTTTTAAGTGGGTTGAGCTCGAGGTTGTTGCAGCTACACCACCAGGCCAGCCGGTCCACTTCCCGTATGTACGCCGATTCATCCCCATCCTTTATGAGGCCGATGACGGTGGTGTCATCTGCAAATTTTATGATCTTAACTGACTAAGACTCAGAGGAGCAATCGTTGGTATAGAAGATAGAAGAGCAGGGGTGAGAGGACACAGCCCTGAGGGGCCCCAGTACTGATGGACAGTGCTTGGGTGGAGAATTCTCCCATTTTGACCATCTGTTTTCTATCTGTCAGGAAGTCTACAATCCAGGAACAGGTAGCTTCTGGGACCCCTTGGGGGAGAAGTTTGGGTAAGAGGATACTGGGGACGATTGTATTGAAGGCCAAGCTAAAGTCAACAAACAGGACTCTCGCATAGGTACAGGGCATGTCCAGATGCTGCAGAATGTAGAATGTAGTGCAGGCCCAGGTTGACAGCATCCTCAATGCACCATTTAGCTCGATAGGCAAACTGAAGGGGGTCTATTTGGGGGCTGGTCACAACTTTTAGGTGGTTCAGTACCAGGCGCTCGAACACTTTCATGACCACAGACATCAGTGCTATCGGCCTGTAGTCATTTAGGCTTTATGATTGTAGGTTTCTTTGGGACCGGAACAATTGTGGAGCTTTTGAGGCAGAAGGGAACTCTGCGCAGCTCTAGCGATTTGAATATCCTAGAGAATATGGGGGCATGATCTCATGGTGGATGGTGACACCCCGTCAGGACCCAGTGCCTTCCTGGGATTGTCCCTCTTGAACATCTCCTCCACCTCCTCATGGGTAATCTGCAATACCTGGGGTTGGCAGTCGGAGGAGAGGTCAGTGGGACGGAGGTGGTTTGGTTTGCGGGGGTCATCTTTATCGAACCTGCAATAGAAGAGGTTCAGCTCGTCTGTTAGCTTCTGGTGCATGGCAGAGTGCTTAGGTGTTTTTTTGTAGTTGGCGATGGCCTGCATTCCTTTCCATACAGATACGGGGTCATTGGTTGAGAGATCATTTGCCAGATTGTCTGAGAACTGCTTTTTAGCCAGCCTGATTCCTTTTGTTAAAGAGTTCCAAGTGAGTAGTGCTCTGTTGCCGCTGCTGTATGCCTTCTTTTTGGCCCAACGAAGATGCCTGAGCGTATGTGTGTTGAACCATGCCTAGTTGAACCATGGCTTGTTGTTGTTGTAGATGTGATAGGTCTTGGTAGATATATCTTGGTAGGTACATCTTGGTAGGTATATCTTACTGTTGCTAGACTTTGTATATGTGTGTGTGTGTGTGTGTATATATATATATATATATATATATATATATATAACCATGTAGAAAAAAGATCTGTGGCACTCGAAGTCTTTGCAGTACAAAAAAAGTGTATTTAAAAGTAACACACCAATACCAACGTTTCGGGGCTGGCACGCCCCTTTGTCAAGGTGAACAGAAATTCACCATTTCTGTTCACCTTGACAAAGGGGCGTGCCAGCCCCGAAACGTTGGTATTGGTGTGTTACTTTTAAATACACTTTTTTTGTACTGCAAAGACTTCGAGTGCCACAGATCTTTTTTCTACATGGTTTTACCTCATTCCACACTGGAGGCACCGGAGCACCTTACTAACAATCTTGTGGAGTGCCGGTCCAGATAAAACTAATATATATAATACTATTTTTTTTTTTATTTCTCTTTGATAATAAAGTTTATCAAAGTCCCTTTAACAAAAAAACACATTTTCTTATTTGGTAAAGTTTGGACGAAGGTTAGTATTATAGATCTTCGGGATCTATTTAACAAGCCCCTGGAGATGGCAGAAATGCACAAAAAGAGGTACCGCAAAACAAGTCAGTGATTACTCCACAGTTTACCCCTTGGTAAATTGTGAGAAGCTATTTCTCCTGCATTTTTCCTAAATAAAATGTCTTTATCTTACCTTTCTAAGCAGACATCCAAATCTTTGACCACTCCAGAAAAAAACATCATGTTCTAAGAAATGTATGCATAACAAGGTCACAGGCAGACATGTTTAAATTAAAAATAAATCAATTGTCAAACAGGTTTGTAGTATTGGAATAAATGTTTAAAATTCTGGAATGTAAGTTTAACTGTACATTCCATTGTTTCCACACATGCTCGGTAGAGTAGTCTGGGGGCCAGGCAGTGCCTTCCCTTACCACTGGGCAACATAATGGGTGGATGGTCTCAGAGCTGTAACAGGGCTGGAAGGTGGCCTGTGCTGGTCACGCACCAACCATGCCACCAACAATGATGGCTCAAAGGAGGGCTGCCAGGCCAATGACCTCACAAAGAGGGCAAGGCCACCGGTACCAGTGAGTGCAGCTTTGCCCAGAGAGTCCTCAAAATGCTCAAGGGGGTTGCAGAGGCTGCAGGGTGCCTTTCTGGAGTGTCAGAAAGATGCTTCAGCCAGTGTCGCATCACAGATCCTGGCTGCAGGGTTCCATTGTAGACACCCTGCTAGCCAAATGCAGGGACCATGGGATAGGAACAGTGCCGCCCATAGAACCCTGCACTCTGTGCGGCAGCACCGTTCACTTCCCACAGTTACGGCCCTGGATGGGCTGTTCCAGCAGTAGTTCATACACTGACTAGAAAACAATTTATCTCTGTATTAGCACATTTGTGCTCACCGATATGTGAAAATAATTTCAGAAAACAATTTGTCTTTTTGGCAGGTGCAACTGTCCATTCTACTAAAAACAGTATTAATATGCACTTGTATTTAGCATATACAATAAGAATGAATACTGAAAACTGAATCTAGCAGTTAAAAAGAAGATGGAAGCACTTGGTACCTTGCCAGTTATTCAGAGTCCATAGCAGCTTTTGCTAAAATAGAAAAACTGCTACAGGTAAAATCACAAGCTGGGGGCCACCCAGCACAGGACAAGGCCACCAAGCATGTGTAGTGCCACCCAGCGATGTGACCACAGTTCTGTTGCGATCGTATTGCTGAAACCTTAGAACAGAGGTAGACACCTGTATACGCAGGAAACACATGCAATGTTATCTGGCCGCCCCAAAAGCGGCCATGACACACCAGCGTTTCTCACGCCACTCCCTCATGGCTGTTTGTGACTTAGCCAAATAGCGTCCACCTCTGAATACTCCACCTGGTCTGTATTTTATAACAATGTGAGAAATTGTCAGAGATGAATATTTGCTGAGTAAAATTTTCACAACCTGGAAACTGTCCCTGAATATTTGACACAAACAAGATTTGCAAGATATAACCTTCTAGTTCCACTTTTGTTTTGTTATTCTGCACTGTATTTATTATTTCACATTTTGCCTAATTTATAGGGTGAAATGTAGTAAGTTCCTGTTTTGCAAAAGCCACGATTTTCTGCAGCAATTTAGGAAAACCAAAACCTACAGTATTACATTTCACCTATAGTCCAGTGGTTTCCAAACTTTTTTGAAACACGGCGCCCTAGAATATCAGAATTTTTTTCACGGCACCCCTAGGCCAAAAATGTTTTATTGAGAAATTTAAAAAGAAATATTACATTAAGTAGATCGCGTTTATATGTCATCCTTAGGGTCAGTTGTGTGGTGATGGACAAGATTTGCTTCTGTTTGGCCACATATTTTATGACTGGTAGCCACCAGCACTGGTTTTGCCTATTATATTGACCATGAATAATTTTAATTGGTCCTGGACCACCAACCCAGGGCACCCCTGCATGTGTCCCGAGGCACCCCAGGGAGCCACAGCACACAGTTTGGGAACCTCTGCCATAGTCTATGACTTGAGTGAGATTATGACAATCTGCTGTATTGTGAGTTTGGAGTAATAAATTCCACCGGGGGGAAATGTGACATTTTTGGAGCTACATGTGTAAGAGGTGTAATATTTTGCTTATGTTTACACATGAGTGGAAGTTGCTATAGTGACCGCTACAGTATATACAACAACTTCTCTTTCTGCAGATTCCAGTGCCAACATGAACCCATATGTATATAGGATAATGCACAGGTTCTCAAACTCGGTCCTCAGGACCCCACACAGTCCATGTTTTCCAGGTCACCTGTGGATTTTTTAAATTTGACAGTTGGTGATACACAGTGCAGCTGCTGGGTGACCTGGAAAACACGACCTGTGTGGGGTCCTGAGGACTTAGTTTGATAACTACTGATTTATAGCATATGCATCAATTTCCATGGAAATTTTTTTACAACACAGATTTAATTGACCATATATAGTATTATGTTTTATTATATTACATTGTTATGTTACTTTATATTAGACTCCTCTATTAAGCACCCAAGCAAAGAAGATGAACTATGATACATGTAACATAACAAATGTAACCTTAGCCAACAGCACTACACTGGAGTTTTCTGCATTTATTGATTCTAGCTAAACACAGAGGAATCAATGAGAAGTATTGTTATGCCTGAAGTCAGCATACTATTTTGTGTGGTGATGATCAGCAGTGATATATAAGAGAGCTAAAGCTTAACAATCGCGCAGAGACCTCTCAGCATCCCTCGCCGGCAGAGAAGAATCTGATAAGCTATTGTTTGTTTAATATGACTTTGAAAAGTTTATTTACCCATTTCACATTATCTACTGCTCTGATATATGAGGATTTAATGAAATAAAATGTTTCATGATTAACAACTATAAAAAAAGAAATCAAAATTTGATTAGATATAATAAGTCATAAAACCATATGCCAATCCTCCAAGATGAATTAATGACCATTAGCAAGCTGTGTACCTTTATTATCTGAACTGCCAATCACACTGACAACTGTATGCAGTAACAGAGGATAGAGATAGATAGATAGATAGATAGATAGATAGATAGATAGATAGATAGATAGATAGATAGATAGATAGATAGATAGATAGATAGATAGATAGATAGAGATATTATTGCATAGTTAGTTTTATTCTCACAATACCAAATTTGCAATGTAAGTAATCTACAGTATTGTTGCAGAGATGAGGGGATGGGAGGTATAGGTCAGGTGCACAACATAAGTTAACAGCCTCAAATACAGTATAAAAAAAAGGCAACAAAGGGTTTAAAAGGCAGCAGGAAAATAGAATAATAAAATGGCTTTTATTAAGGCCTACAAAAATGTGTTATTTATATTATTACTTATTCTCAGTGACGCAAATGCATTTTGTATTTTGGATGAACATTGCACACTATTGTATTCTGTGTTAATAATATACTTCAAAAATAGCGCATTTACTACTAAGATATAATTTGAACATCATCTCCTTCTCTATGGTAGAACTTTGTGGTGCCCTATAAAGAAATGCAAATACTGTTAATAATCCATCTAAGATTAAATCATATTTGTAAGGCATGACTAGTAATTTTTAAAAGCATACTAACACTGTTTTCAGAAAGTACCCCCCAGAATCTTTTAAAATAATTTACCTATGCCCGAAGTCAGCCTCACTGGTCTATACTTTCCTGAGTGTTTTGCTCCCTTCTTAAAGATTGATAACTAGCAGCCCAATTATTTAAATAGGCTCATGCACCACCAACATATGGGACAGAGCAAAATACCTAGAAATTAGTGGCTATTATACTTAGTTATGGTCTACACAAGTAACTAAGGCTATTTTGTGGACATTTGTACACACAAAATCATTTACTGTGTATATATAGATATCAGTATAATACTTTTCTCTGTTTAGGCTCTAATTTTATGGAGTTTTTTTATAAACTGTGACAGTGACACAAGTTGCAGTTTATTAAACAACAATGTTGCAACATTGACTACTGAGAAACATTACTGAAACACTGATACAATTACTGTATGTGAGAACCATCCTATTACATTTTCAATATCAGCAGTAGGAGAAAACTGTCTTTGAAATGAACAAGCACTTAAGTGACCCGTTGAATGTTAGTCCCTCTCAGCCTAGATCTCTCACTTTTTATATAGTATGTACTAGTTACAATATGGGTATATAATTATAACATGTCTCTATAATTATGGAAGGATACTGAAATATTTTCTCTTCTATCTCTAATTTTGCAGCACTTTGTGACAGCTGACAGGACATACAGCTTCCTTTCTTTTAATCAAGTTTACTTTTGTCTCTTCACTTCTATAGCTGTGTTTTATATTATTTGCTAAGTAAACATTTTAATGTTATCTAACCACTTGTCTGGTTGGGTCACATCAAATGCGACCACACCAGGCTGGGATATCCCTGACATGGTTGCATCTGATCCGATTAATCAAAAACACCAACTGGGTGGCTGCTGGAAAATAATTTTATCTTCCAGCAGCTGCCACTCCCAGAGGGACCTCCCAGGCCATATGCTTCCTGGTTCCCTCCCACAGTGCCTGCCATGCAGCTAATCACTGCTGATCAGGCATCTCAGCAGCACCCAGTGGCGGGCTGGGCCAGGGTGCCATTTGCCACCCAGGCCGCACAGTCACCTTGTGTCTCAGGCCGCCTCCTCTGCAGTGAGAGCCCTGGTGGTCCAATGGTTGATGTGGCCACAATCCGTCTGTCACTATCAGCATTTGAGGCCATATTTTGCACTACTTCTGTTACTTTATTTACGGAAATGACCACACATTGGCAGTTGTATCACATTAGAGAGGAGGTGGCTTGTGTGTAGCTGTGGGTTTGTGTTCAGAAGTGAGTCACAGCCGGGCTAACAGCCTGGACACCGCACGGCAATTAGGGGATGCAGCAGTGACTGAATATATTAGTGACACAGTCGCACTGCCTGGCTCACCCCATGCAGCTACCCCCACACAGCCATCTGCACTGAGCATATGTAGCCTGCCAGCATATGTTGACTCCGGGAAAACTGTAGGTACTGAGTGTACACCGTATACTGCCCCATCACCCTGTGTGACCCTAGTGCTAAAGTGTCATCCTGGCCCATCCAGTCCCTACTGCTACCACTTTCACCAAATCAGCTGTCATCTCTGTCCCTGCTGCTAGTACTGCATGCAGCATCATCTGCAGAGCCGGCCCTAGGCATAGGCAAACTAGGCAAATGCCTACGGGCACCAGCAGCTTCTGCTGATTAAATTGATATGCGGCATGCCTATATTCTGTGTGTAGCATTTCGTATGCAGATACATCCACATTTGCACACAGAATATAGGCATGCTGCATATCATTTTAAACAGCAGAAGCTGCTTGTGTATCCTAGGCACATAGCAATCAAAAAAAGGTGCTCAACGTTAGCAGAGCTGCCAGCTGACCCACGCCAGGCATATCCTGCTGCATGGTGTGTTGAGGCAAGATTTATGAGGACACACCTGTATCCAAGCAGAGGCAGAGGTCACAGTGTAAATGGCCGTGTGAGTGCTGTGTGTGAGTGGGTTGGTTGTGCAATAGTATTAGGCATATGTGTTAGGGGCATTATGCGTGTCGTGTATTAATGCATTAATAATGTGCGGCATATGTGTAAGGGGCAATATGTGTGTCATTATGTGTATAAGGGCATTAATGATGTGCAGTATATGTGTAAGGGACATTATGTGTGTCATGTGTATAAGGATACTAATAATTGCAGCATACGTGTAAGGGACATTATGTGTCTAAGGGCATTACTAAAGGTTGGCATAATGTGTAAGGTGCATTATCTTTATAAGGACATTAATAATGTGTGTTATATGTGTAAGGGGCATTACTGTGTGGTATTATATGTATAAAGGCATACTAATGTGAGGTATTATGTGTATAAGGTGCTCTATTGTGTGGGGTTATGTATAGAAAGGGCACTACTGTGTGGTCTAATGTGAATGAAGAGCAATATGGTGTGGTGTAATGTAAATAAGGAGCAATTCAGTGTGATAATAAAGTTGCAGTACTGTGTAGCATAATTTCAATTGGGAATACTATTGCGTGGCCATGCCCCTTGCCAGCAAAAACACACCCCTTTTTGGGCGCACTGTTCCTATTTAAAATATAGGTAGTAGGAACACCAAAATAAGGACTTCTATGGGTGAGGGGTGATGGTGCTGGGAAAGGGGTGCAGGGTCATAGGCTGAACTAGTGGTGGTGCTAGGGGGCACTAGCCAAAATCCTGCCTAGGGCATCATATTGGTTAGGGATGGTTAGGGATGGCCCTGATCATCTGTGTCCCTATTACTAATACTAACCCACTGCTGTCGTGTATGTGTATATATATATATATATATATATATATATATATATATCCTGTTTCTACTACTGCTACTAATGCTACTCCTACTCCCATCCACCTGACCTGTGTACCTACTACTGCTACCCCAGATCAATTATCATTTGTCCCTACTCTCACCTGTCATGTTTCCCTAATACTACCCCCACCAACCTATGTGTCTTTACTACTATGCCCACCCACCTGTCATGTGTCCCTAGTACTACATCTCTGAATAACAGATATATTTAAAACATTTATTAAAATAAAGTTCTTGGGTTTTTTTTTTGTTCTGTAAACCATACTACCCTACTCTCCTGCAACTTCCGGGAAACTCTGTAATTTGTGGGGAGTACCTTCTGACCCCCTAGACAGTACCTCAGACCTGCTTCTAAGTGGAGTGGGCAGAACAGGGAGGATAATACTGGGAACTGCTGGTCAGGGGGGGAGGAGATGGGGCCAATAGGATATTCTAGTACCGCATCAAATAGGAGCCATGGACCTACTGTATAAGTAACCGCATTGTTGCCACATGGTGGGGGGGTCGTAATGACACACAGCATCAGGCCTCACCCTCATCAATTGAATCTCTCTGAGCTTCTCCCAGAAAGAAGACAACAAATGTGGGTAAGTATGCTTTATTGTAATTAATATTTCATTGAAACATTGAGGGGAAAATTCTATTTTTGTATTGTTTCAATAAGTGGCAATAAAAAAATTATTGGCAGAGTCCATGTCTCTGTATGGGCTGCTGCTTTTGGGCCAATGCTGTGTGCTTGCCCCCCGGGTCAAAATTTGGCAGCCAGCCCCTGGCGGCACCACCAACCCAGCACTACAGAGATTAGCAGCCAGTGAGTAAATGTAAATAAAAGGGTATCACCTTCCCTATGTACACCTGGAGATTGCAGAGAGGAGCAGCCACTGACAGAGCCACGACAGAGCTATAATGTTGTGATGCTCAGATGATCAGTGGTCCATTATATCAGTCACTGATGTTTAAAAATATTAATGTTTTACAAATATAAATAAATAAAATCATGTTTAATACGTTTTAAATAGATGTTCTTAATTTAATGAAATCATAAAATACAACAATTTCTGAGCATTTTTTAGAAAAAATATTAGCCAGTTTAGTGGTTAATAAAAATAAGTTTTAGGAGACAGTGTGCAACCATAGTACCCACTTTCCTTTCCTTTCTCTTTTCTGTAAAAGTATTTAGGGTCAGGAGTGACACCACCAGAGAAATATTTTGGTAGTATTGTGATACAGTATATATATCACTAATACCGCTGTCTATTGGGTATCTTTTTTTTTTCTAGTGCAACTCCTTCTTTTCTCTTTTAGTAACCAGTATTTTACCCAGTAATTGAGTAAAATCTTTTTGTGGCCATTTTCTTAGGATTTCCACAACATTTATGTATGGTGCTTATTTAACAAGTGGATACCACATCAGATGTCAGTAATATCTGCACCAATCCATCTTTTCCCCATTACAGAAACAGCCTCCAGAGGTTTCTACTGTATAGGGACTGCAGAAATTTCCAATTTACAAAGCCTTGTAAAGACCAGCTTTCGGAGCGCAGCACAGTGGCTAATGCCATATCTAAAGTTCCCATTTTTGCTAATTTTTCAGACAATGTATCCTTTGAATCCTTCTCCGTCAGCCCATACTTGCTCATACGTGGCCTTATGGTCACCCATGCAATCCCAGAAGTAAAGTTATACCATAATCTATCACTTTACTATTTACTTTTCACTAGGCAGGGTTCTTATCAGAGCTACTGTCCCAGCAAGAGACTCTGCATAAAATGCCCAAATAAATAATTTCTTACAGCCATAATCTGCAGTGCTAATATGTTACATTCATTGGGAAAATGGCTGGGGGTAATTAATCTGCCTCTTAATCTTGTTTAGCTGTAAGTGCACCTCATCCAGTCTTACATTTAAAAAAAAATACAAAATTAAGTGTATAAGCTATTTCCTATTTTCTTCCCCCTTTGTAAAAACAGAAAACAAATATACACAAAAATCTCCCTTTCTTCTATATTTTTTTCCCTATGTTATTATTTACTGGACAAATATTAAAAGTTGTATTTTTCTTGCTGTTTATGTACTTACTATCTTTAGTAATCCATCCTTCAGCATTAATCTTTGCTAACCCTTTCTTTTTACATATTTTGTTACATTCCTTCCTTTGATACACTTCTGAGGAAACAGCCCCATTATCGAAGCTGAGAAACGCGTCAAGTACTGCCTGTTCATCTGATGCCTGCAGACGCTGATTCAGCCACACATTGAACTCCCAGATCCCAGCCACCTTCTGTGACCCTGAATAACTGCGTAAAGTCTTACCCAAAGTCAGCGGCTGAGACTCCGGGTTACTAACGGGACTTCCGACGGCCCTGTAACAAGGAGCTACGATTATTCAACCATCTCTCACCGAGTTCCTGGCTCCCTGCTTAAGGAATAGAGGTGCAGATGTATTAAGCCTGGAGAAGTAATAAAGAAGTGATAAGTGCAAGGTGATATCGCACCAGCTAGTCAGCTCAATATGAACAATCCCGTTCAGTAATTAATGAGAAATTGTTCATATCTTTCAGTGTGTAGGCACCAACGATCAATGATGATACGTGGCCCCCGCGGTCATTAATCATTGGTGCCGACTCGTTTATACCTTCAAGCCAATATGGACAATATCGTCCATATTAGCATGCAGGGGTATGGGGCCGGGTGACATCAGGGAGTGAAGAAGCTACACTACTCCCATCACCCCCCCACCACCACCACCACCCCCACACACACACACGCGCATAGCCAGGTCATCAGTTAGTAGTATCGGCCGTTGGGCACCTCGGCAAATGTGTAGGGAGCATAAGTCTGGTTCACAAGAAGGTATTTTAAAACATTGGCTAGATTAAATTTATAGCGATTTATTCTGCAGTTGTCTAATTGAATTATAAATATTTTTATGTCTGTTGTATTTTTTTTATATTATCTGTATTACATTTTATTGCAGGAAATAATATCCTCATGAACAGCTCTCTCTTTTTATTTATTTTGTGTCATTTTGTCAGTGCTTTTGACTTTTCAGAATTCAAAAATTCTTCATTGGCATTGGTTACCTTATAACATTAGTAATTGGAAATACATTATGTACTTGCAGCAAGATATTTTTTTTAAATACTTTGAAAACAAATCCATTTATCTCCGTGCTTTATTTCTGAGTATGTTTTCCTAGTCTACAGACTTTGGGCCTAATTCAGAGTTGATCGCAGCAACAAATTTGTTAGCAGGTGGGCAAAACCATGTGCACTGCAGGGGGGCAGATATAACATGCAGAGAGAGTTAGATTTGGATGGGGTGTGTTCAAACTGAAATCTAAATTAGAGTGTAAAAATAAAGCAATATTTACCCTGCACAGAAACAATATAACCCACCCAAATCTAACTCTCTCTGCACATGTTATATCTGCCACACCTGCAGTGCACATGGTTTTGCCCAACTGCTAACAAATTTGCTGCTACGATCAACTCTGAATTACCCCCTTTATCTAGCTGATTAAAGTGACCTTTGGAAAAATCATAGTTTTTATACTGTAGCTCCCTTACAAAATCACTTTATTGAAACGCAAATGAAATGTTACCCTGTTGTGATCACTAACCTTAAAAAGCACACTGACCTCTACATCTTATATAATGGGCCTAATTCTGCGTTGAATGTATTCACAACCTCTTTTCTGTTGGGCCATGGTAGCCTACAGTACTTACTAGTTAAAGGGAATGCCACCCATATTTGCTGATTATTTGTGCATGTGGACGGCCGTCCCTCCCACTGTTTATACATCTGTAGCAGCAGCCATAGAAGTTAGCTCACATACCCTCAACACTCCCATGACACTCAAACAAGACTGAACAGTTCTGTGCGATCGTATAGTGCCACCCAGTTGCCTCCCAGAAATGTCCATTTCATGAATAGCGTGGTCTGTCAATAGATGAATCAATTAATCTACTCTTTAGATGTCTGTCCATGTGTATATGCATAGTGAGAAGCAGGTGAGGTCAGCGTTTGCTTTAACAACGCATGCACAATTTGCAGATAAGACAAGAGATCCTTTGTGCCTTCTCCAAATAAGGTCCTACTGTATATCTGTTTTAGTATACAGTGCCAACCCCAACTGCATCTTGTTAAGAGTCACTGCCTCTCATAGAAGTCTACAAGGATAAGTTGACATATGCGGGGGGATGTAACGGTGTCCAAGTTTGACAGCGGTGTGGGGTCCACCAGACATTTTTAAAGGAGCAGTCATTTACAAGTTAAAACCATGCCTTGTTAATGACTGTCACTTTAAAAGTCTGAGTTCAGCCAGCATCCCACACGACCGGCAAACATAATTGTTTGTGAGTTGATTCATACTGCTAGGCTTGGCTGCTCAGAAAGCTTCTAATTGGCATTGCAGGCAGTGTACCTTTCAATGCCTTTAATATATGCAGTGTAGTGTGTTTGTACCCTTATTCCTGGTTCTGGGAACATTCTGCTTTTTAGTGCTTTTACCATTGTCTAAATAGTGAACATGGTTTTATTGTTCACCCTCTGTTCTGCCCTATGGCTGAAAGTAGACCTGACTCTGCTCTTTTGAACCAAACCTGGACATCTTGAAACGTGTTTATTATTTTCTGTATAGGTACATGTATTAGAAAGCAGTGTGCTAGTGCACTGTCTTCATACTGTGCATACATGCGGGCCACTAAGACCCAGGGAGGTATGTGCTCCAATTTGATGTGCTACTGCACATGTGACTGCAGCCATCTGTAGATCCTTATTTTGTGTATTGAAACTGTGTAAGAAGAGACATGATGGAGACACAAGTCTCCATGTTTAGCTACAGAGAGACCTGCATATGAAGGTGTTTAGCATCCATGCACCATTAGCTGTTTGCAGTATACACTCACTGGCTGGTGAGTTGTATGAAACCCTACTACGCTATAAGTTCCATCCATCCCCAGTGTGTATAGTGAATACAGCTGTACCTGTTATATTGTTACACCACTGCTTAAGTAACTGAGCTGTTCATAGTTTGAGTCATCCACTGGTAGTTGCCTATATAATGCTGCAAACAACAACACTTGCACAATCAGTTTAGTTACTGAACTAGTAACTACTATATTTAATGTGCCACCAGTATTCTATAAGATCTGTGGCCTGAGGAAGGGAAACCAATATGCGTTGCCAACAGAGGGAACCCCAGTGGAACTACCCCTTGCCCATCCATTTCTGAGGACTAAGGACTGCAATCTTTGGAGTATAACCGGGACTCTAATCATGCGCAGGTCTGATTTATCACTCAGACATTTATCTATCTGGTAGGCGTGTAATTTCACTGGGTTCATTCCCTTCCTTTGTACTGTATTTGTTTTATATGTATTTTTAAGTGTGTATTTAAAAGTATTTTATCCAGTATCACACTATGTGAAATATATATATTTTTTCCATATAAATCCGCTGGAGTTCTGCTGCAGACTCTGCAATAAAGAAATTCACTATTTGACTGCTGTCTTGCCTTGGAATGATTTATGCCTACAAACCTCAACACATTGAGGTCGTCGGTGAGGTAACCATATTACCACAAGGGGTGTTTTCAGTGAAGTGGCTGTGAAAATCTCTTTTTCTCCCTCTGTGTAACTTTACCCTGCTAATTGTGCCTCAAATTATTTTGGGGGTAATCTTTAAGGTAACCTCAATCACCTAAGGGGGTATCAACTAGAGATGAGCGCCGGAAATTTTTCGGGTTTTGTGTTTTGGTTTTGGGTTCGGTTCCGCGGCCGTGTTTTGGGTTCGACCGCGTTTTGGCAAAACCTCACCGAATTTTTTTTGTCGGATTCGGGTGTGTTTTGGATTCGGGTGTTTTTTTCCAAAAAACCTAAAAAACAGCTTAAATCATAGAATTTGGCGGTCATTTTGATCCCAAAGTATTATTAACCTCAAAAACCATAATTTCCACTCATTTTCAGTCTATTCTGAATACCTCACACCTCACAATATTATTTTTAGTCCTAAAATTTGCACCGAGGTCGCTGTGTGAGTAAGATAAGCGACCCTAGTGGCCGACACAAACACCGGGCCCATCTAGGAGTGGCACTGCAGTGTCACGCAGGATGGCCCTTCCAAAAAACCCTCCCCAAACAGCACATGACGCAAAGAAAAAAAGAGGCGCAATGAGGTAGCTGTGTGAGTAAGATTAGCGACCCTAGTGGCCGACACAAACACCGGGCCCATCTAGGAGTGGCACTGCAGTGTCACGCAGGATGTCCCTTCCAAAAAACCCTCCCCAAACAGCACATGACGCAAAGAAAAAAAGAGGCGCAATGAGGTAGCTGTGTGAGTAAGATAAGCGACCCTAGTGGCCGACACAAACACCGGGCCCATCTAGGAGTGTCACTGCAGTGTCACGCAGGATGTCCCTTCCAAAAAACCCTCCCCAAACAGCACATGACGCAAAGAAAAAAAGAGGCGCAATGAGGTAGCTGTGTGAGTAAGATAAGCGACCCTAGTGGCCGACACAAACACCGGGCCCATCTAGGAGTGGCACTGCAGTGTCACGCAGGATGTCCCTTCCAAAAAACCCTCCCCAAACAGCACATGACGCAAAGAAAAAAAGAGGCGCAATGAGGTAGCTGTGTGAGTAAGATAAGCGACCCTAGTGGCCGACACAAACACCGGGCCCATCTAGGAGTGTCACTGCAGTGTCACGCAGGATGTCCCTTCCAAAAAACCCTCCCCAAACAGCACATGACGCAAAGAAAAAAAGAGGCGCAATGAGGTAGCTGTGTGAGTAAGATAAGCGACCCTAGTGCTAGTGGCCGACACAAACACCGGGCCCATCTAGGAGTGGCACTGCAGTGTCACGCAGGATGTCCCTTCCAAAAAACCCTCCCCAAACAGCCGTGAACTACCGCACTGTACTGTGTCTGCTGCTAATATATAGACTGGTTGATAAAGAGATAGTATACTCGTAACTAGTATGTATGTATAAAGAAAGAAAAAAAAACCACGGTTAGGTGGTATATACAATTATGGACGGGCTGCCGAGTGCCGACACAGAGGTAGCCACAGCCGTGAACTACCGCACTGTACTGTGTCTGCTGCTAATATAGACTGGTTGATAAAGAGATAGTATACTCGTAACTAGTATGACTATAAAGAAAGAAAAAAAAACCACGGTTAGGTGGTATATACAATTATGGACGGGCTGCCGAGTGCCGACACAGAGGTAGCCACAGCCGTGAACTACCGCACTGTACTGTGTCTGCTGCTAATATAGACTGGTTGATAAAGAGATAGTATACTCGTAACTAGTATGTATGTATAAAGAAAGAAAAAAAAACCACGGTTAGGTGGTATAAACAATTATGGACGGGCTGCCGAGTGCCGACACAGAGGTAGCCACAGCCGTGAACTACCGCACTGTACTGTGTCTGCTGCTAATATAGACTGGTTGATAAAGAGATAGTATACTCGTAACTAGTATGTATGTATAAAGAAAGAAAAAAAAACCACGGTTAGGTGGTATATACAATTATGGACGGGCTGACGAGTGCCGACACAGAGGTAGCCACAGCCGTGAACTACCGCACTGTACTGTGTCTGCTGCTAATATATAGACTGGTTGATAAAGAGATAGTATACTCGTAACTAGTATGTATGTATAAAGAAAGAAAAAAAAACCACGGTTAGGTGGTATATACAATTATGGACGGGCTGCCGAGTGCCGACACAGAGGTAGCCACAGCCGTGAACTACCGCACTGTACTGTGTCTGCTGCTAATATATAGACTGGTTGATAAAGAGATAGTATACTCGTAACTAGTATGTATGTATAAAGAAAGAAAAAAAAACCACGGTTAGGTGGTATATACAATTATGGACGGGCTGCCGAGTGCCGACACAGAGGTAGCCACAGCCGTGAACTACCGCACTGTACTGTGTCTGCTGCTAATATAGACTGGTTGATAAAGAGATAGTATACTCGTAACTAGTATGTATGTATAAAGAAAGAAAAAAAAACCACGGTTAGGTGGTATATACAATTATGGACGGGCTGCCGAGTGCCGACACAGAGGTAGCCACAGCCGTGAACTACCGCACTGTACTGTGTCTGCTGCTAATATAGACTGGTTGATAAAGAGATAGTATACTCGTAACTAGTATGTATGTATAAAGAAAGAAAAAAAAACCACGGTTAGGTGGTATAAACAATTATGGACGGGCTGCCGAGTGCCGACACAGAGGTAGCCACAGCCGTGAACTACCGCACTGTACTGTGTCTGCTGCTAATATAGACTGGTTGATAAAGAGATAGTATACTCGTAACTAGTATGTATGTATAAAGAAAGAAAAAAAAACCACGGTTAGGTGGTATATACAATTATGGACGGGCTGACGAGTGCCGACACAGAGGTAGCCACAGCCGTGAACTACCGCACTGTACTGTGTCTGCTGCTAATATATAGACTGGTTGATAAAGAGATAGTATACTCGTAACTAGTATGTATGTATAAAGAAAGAAAAAAAAACCACGGTTAGGTGGTATATACAATTATGGACGGGCTGCCGAGTGCCGACACAGAGGTAGCCACAGCCGTGAACTACCGCACTGTACTGTGTCTGCTGCTAATATATAGACTGGTTGATAAAGAGATAGTATACTCGTAACTAGTATGTATGTATAAAGAAAGAAAAAAAAACCACGGTTAGGTGGTATATACAATTATGGACGGGCTGCCGAGTGCCGACACAGAGGTAGCCACAGCCGTGAACTACCGCACTGTACTGTGTCTGCTGCTAATATAGACTGGTTGATAAAGAGATAGTATACTCGTAACTAGTATGTATGTATAAAGAAAGAAAAAAAAACCACGGTTAGGTGGTATATACAATTATGGACGGGCTGCCGAGTGCCGACACAGAGGTAGCCACAGCCGTGAACTACCGCACTGTACTGTGTCTGCTGCTAATATAGACTGGTTGATAAAGAGATAGTATACTCGTAACTAGTATGACTATAAAGAAAGAATAAAAAACCACGGTTAGGTGGTATATACAATTATGGACGGGCTGCCGAGTGCCGACACAGAGGTAGCCACAGCCGTGAACTACCGCACTGTACTGTGTCTGCTGCTAATATAGACTGGTTGATAAAGAGATAGTATACTACTAATATTATATATACTGGTGGTCAGGTCACTGGTCACTAGTCACACTGGCAGTGGCACTCCTGCAGCAAAAGTGTGCACTGTTTAATTTTAATATAATATTATGTACTCCTGGCTCCTGCTATAACCTATAACTGGCACTGCAGTGCTCCCCAGTCTCCCCCACAATTATAAGCTGTGTGAGCTGAGCACAGTCAGATATATATATACATTGATGCAGCACACTGGGCTGAGCAGTGCACACAGATATGGTATGTGACTGAGTCACTGTGTGTATCGTTTTTTTCAGGCAGAGAACGGATATATTAAATAAAACAAACAACTGCACTGTCTGGTGGTCACTGTGGTCGTCAGTCACTAAACTCTGCACTCTCTTCTACAGTATCACAGCCTCAGGTCAATCTCTCTCTCTCTCTCTCAACCCTAATCTAAATGGAGAGGACGCCAGCCACGTCCTCTCCCTATCAATCTCAATGCACGTGTGAAAATGGCGGCGACGCGCGGCTCCTTATATAGAATCCGAGTCTCGCGAGAATCCGACAGCGTCATGATGACGTTCGGGCGCGCTCGGGTTAACCGAGCAAGGTGGGAGGATCCGAGTCTGCTCGGACCCGTGAAAAAAACATGAAGTTCGTGCGGGTTCGGATTCAGAGAAACCGAACCCGCTCATCTCTAGTATCAACAAAGGTGGTTAAATATACCCTTCCCTTCTTCCACTTCATTGTGCTTTTTTAAATGATAGTTATTTATTTAAGGCAGACTACACTATGTTTGTTTTTTCCTTTTGAGGGAATTTTTTGGACAAAGAGGAACGCCATCCCCAGTGATATCCTCTGGATTCTACAATAAGCCTCTAACACTGTTAGGCCTAATTACCATCTGAATTCTGTTCCCGATGCTTAAGGAAGACTTCACTTTCCCAACTATTTAAAAAAGACAGTAAGCAAAAAATGTCTGGTATGGGATGCGTTCAGCATCCCAGAACCAGACATGTGAATGATGCCGGAATCCCGCCACCGCTCAGGAGACCAGCGCTGGAACACCAACAGCCAACATCCCGACGGTGAGTATTGGGGTAAGGGTTAGGGTCCAGGGGTAAGGATTAGGTTTACGCACTAGGGGGGTTAAGGTTAGGCACTAGGGGGGTGCTTGGCCATAGCTGCCACCCCCGAAGGGCTAGCAATAGCCACTACCACAAGAGGGTTAGGGTAGGGGATGGGAGAGAGGCAGAATACTAACCAGGTCGAGTGTCAAGATCGCTGTCAGTCATATGACCGCCGGCATCCTAACCGCCAGGATAACATACCCAACCCATCAAGTATATCCTCTGCTTTCCAATCACCAGCATTAGCAGTAACCATCCCCATAATTTTTTTTATAGAGATGGCATTACTGAGGTTATTAAATGAGCTCTGAAAAGATTAGTGTTTAGGACCATGTCTCCCTTGGTTAATGCGTTATCCCACTTAAGACAATGCAGCAGCCCAGTAGGAGATGGATCTTGCGATGACTCTCCAGTTGTCTGGAACTGATTGCGATGCCCATTGCAACATTTCAGATTCGATGCATCCAGGTCTGAACACATAAGTAAATCAATATCGGTTCCCATATCAGGATGACAGACCTTTAGTTAGTTGTCCCAAAATGACATTCCAACTTGCTGTGATATGCATCAACATTTTTAATAAATTGGGGCTTGTGTGAGCAAGAGAACCAGTGAGCAAATTTAGCCCTAAGGAAAAGAGGAATATAATGCAAAGATCAGAATGAGCTAATCAGCTTGGTTCTAAAGGTTCATTTTAGGAGTCCAGTGTTCCACATCACAACCAGACCCCAATTAACACTTGCAGAATGTAGTTATATCTTAAAATATATAAAAATCAGATTCCAATGCTACTGTATAAACACTAGTTCTTTGTCCCATTTATATCTGGATAGTTAAATCACCCATGAGGAGAACCATATTTTTTTTTATTACTATTTTAGTTTGTAATAGTAATTGGATTGCAGTACAATCATTTATGCTTCACGGCTTCTAACAAACCACAATCAGTGTTTCCATAAGAACTCTACATTGTTATAATCTTCAAAAATACTTTCTGCTTTGTAGATTCTAAAGTGATTTTATGAACCCCTCCTGAGTTTCCTAAACGTACTAAATCCTTCCAAATTCATTTGACTTACGCCAACCCAAGTATCAGGTACATCCACTATATCCTAATTCTCTTACAACATCATTAATTCCAGTTTATTTATATTAGTATAAACTAAGCTCTCATTTGGTATCATACATTTGATATTTTTAGTTTTAATCTTACACATCCAACCTATCCCGTTATTATGGGTTATCTAAGCCATATTCCTGTCTACACTAATACAGTATGTGTAATAATATAGCGCAATAAGCAATTAGATTTACAGATCATTTATGCAGTCAGGGTGGGTACAAACCAGGACGATAGGCAATCAAGTCAATGGTCGACCCAAATTCCCTTCGGACAGGACCATGCCTGATTGCTCGTACACACCAGGAAGATTTATTGAACTATGGAACGATCACTGTTCCTTCCTTCACTAATATGCACTGGGTCACAAGTGATATTTTCTGGCTGGCCACGCAGCAGGGCAGACCAGAAGATGTCACATGCGACCTATGGGAGCTCGCAATCACAGGTACACACTGCATGAAGTAGAAGATTTGTTGTGCCAATACATTAAATCGTTCCGACATCGTGCTAGTGTGTTCCCACCCTTATTATTAACTAGGCAAGGTTTATCCCCATCAGTTCATGGCCACTGAATGGTGAAATAATAACATATACTCAGCAGTGTACTCTAACTAGTACTTTTTGGGCCCCATAGCAACATTCTGAATGGCCCCCTAGATTAATACACCCAGCATACAGAACAATATTATTCACATCACATCAAACCTCTGCTCCCTGCTTCATGCTGTCACTGTGCCACCACATTATATCATCACTAATTTAGGTTATCTATTTAGTTCTGAATCAAGTGATCACTATGTGTCCCCTGACAATACCTCTTCCCGTCAGTGTGCTACAGGCTACTGTTTAACTAAAGTAGTGTACACATACCTAGAGCATGGTGAATGGAAGACCAGACTGTCTTACATGACCAGCAGTGATTAAGGTTCCCGTTCTTTTGATTTTACTTCCGATGATCCTCTATCCTACTGACTGTGTTTCAACTCAGCTACAGACTATAAAAATGCTGTCTGTGGTTCTGCACAAGACATGAGTATAATTATACTATTGCTAAGGCTTCTGTGAATGGAATAAATCAGGGTGTTCCCTACTGCTCTGAGCTCTGGGTGTTCTTTCCATTCTGCCCATGTTATTCATGAAGCAGTGAAAAGTGTGGAGAAGTGAACCACTGCTGGGCCTACAAGTAGCAGCGACCAACAGGCTCGGACTGGCCCACAGGGGTACAGGGGAAACCACCAGTAGGCCCCACTGCCTGGGGGGCCCTCCTCTAGGGATCAGGTTCTAGACTGTGCACTTGAATTATACATTATGAATATGTTACTTTATACTGCACAGGATTATGATGTGTTCTCTACAGTACATTGCTGTCATTAATCTGGCACATTATCATGCATGCACTAGCATTAATTACTATATAAATTATCAAGGAGTCCAGACCAGGTACTCTATAATGGTTACCCAATCCTCTGCGGTGGCTGGCCACACCCCCTTTAGAGGCTGGCCACACCTCTAATCATGGGCCCCTACCACTGCATACCCCCGGTGGGCCCTTCATGCTCCAGTCCGACACTGGCGACCACAGAGTTCTCTCCTCCATATTAAGGGGTCTAGTCATGAAGCAGTGAAAAGAGTGAAGTGAGCCAGTGGAGATGTTGCCCATGGCAACTAATCAGTGTTGAGGCAACATTTATAAAATACATTCTATAAAATTATATGTAGCAGCTGATTGGTTGCCATGGGAAACTTCTCCACTGGCTCACTTCTCCACACTTTTCACTGCTTCGTGAATAGATCCCTTGAGTAAGGTCGGACACTGCCTGCTGACCCTCCCGCTAACTTGAGCCACAAAGACACAATATGCAGCTATTCCTCTGTAGGTTATGGCAGATCTGTAATATAGAACAAACTGCAGTTTTTGAAATATCTGTAAACTAATGGGTTTGGCTTTTTTGACATTATCAAGCAGATCTTAAGTGTTTAAAGGGTAGGAATAATAACAAATTGTTTCAAGTGAATCTAGATGGAGGCAGAAATATAGCATACAAGGTCTATGCTAAGACAGAACTAAAAATATCCTTTATGTAATCAGGTCATCTAACTCTCATGGATAAATAATGTACTTTATCCACTGAGTGTGACATGATCTCTTCTTTCTGCTTCGTCTCTCAGGATTAGCACAAGATTAGGATTAAATTCATGGGGGAAAAGATCTTGCATGGTTCCACTTCCATTCGTTCTAACAAACCTGTGCACCCCTCTGTGACTAAAGCGGCAGCATGTAATATTGCAGCTATAAAATCAGTTCAGCTTTAAAATTAATTATAATCTAATTAAGATTGTCAATGATGCAGAAAAATTACTCCTCATTTATACAATTTTTACTGCAGAGATCAAGTAATGTATTACGGAGGCAGAGAAAATTCATACAAAAAGTAAAAATGTGAAATAATTAAAGTGTTCTCATCGGTTCCACACAGTGAAGGCAACTACATTCTAAGCTGAATATTCATGAAAATGCAGCCGGTAGGAACTAGTGACATTACTGAGGAATTATGCAGAGGCAGACATTTCATGGACTGACCAATACACACATAAATCTAGACTTTACATTCTCATGGAAATTATTTACATTTTAAGAGTGGCTGCCTGTGCTTTGTGTAAGAAATAGACACACTGAACAGTGGGCGATGTGACAGACCAGTGGCCCTCCATTTGGCACTGTGGGTACTTTTATAGAGACATTTTAAAGCAGAAATCCAGTCAGAATTCCAGATGTAGATTGCTTTATTACGTTGATCTCTTCCTTTACATTCCATTTTCTTTCTTTTTTTTGGTAATGCTTATTTACAATATCAGCTGACTCAAGTATAAACCCTGATTTAAGTATAGTGTGCTACTGCTCAGACTCCATATTACTACTCCTCAAAGGAAGCTTCAGTCCATGTACTAAGATGGCCACCGACCAACTGAGCTCCAGTGAGACCTGTGATTTCCTGCTGTTTTAACTGCTGTTCCAGCATCCTGCACCACTACCTGGTACCTACGTTGCTGTATGGTACCCCTATCCACTACATATACCAGTGTGTATAACAGTAAGTACGACTGTTCTGTACTGTATCTGCTTTATCTTTAATAACACCATTCCACAAGTTAAGTAACTGAGCTGTTTATAGTTGTAAATCATCTACTGCTGGTGTGTACAGAAACTCTGCTACATCCTCAAACCTGTACGCACACATTTCCAACAAACCCCTCCAAAAGCAACAGAGAACGTGACATTATATTGTGTGGGGAGTTGAGTCATCTGAGATTGTGTTTCTGATGACATATCAAGAAGAACGGACATAAGATTGCTTACTAAATTTAGAACATGAAATTTGCCCGAGTTCTGTGGGATCCCGATCTTTGGAATGCCGGCAGTGGGGCAAGTGCAATAAAGCCCCTTGTAGGCTCACTGCGCTCGCCCCGCAGCGGCTATTCCCACTCTGAGTGTCATGGACACACATGAGTGGGAATTGTCCCTGTTAGTCGGCATGCCGACAGTCGGGGTCCGAATCGGCTGGGATCCCGGCGTTGGTATAGTGACCGGCGGTCTCCCAACTGCCAGTTACATAACTACATTCCATTCTGTGCTATAAGGCAGCATATCCTACAGGAAAAAAGACACAGAGGCTTGTGTAATAGCCTCAGAAAGGCAGACATTGGTGAGATTCGGGCAGGTCTGTCCATATTTTTAAAGTGGAAATCATTTAAAAGGCAAAACCTATCTGGTGAGCCTTTTAAATGATTGCCATTTAAAAAAAAATAGAGGCAGACTGATCAGACTCGTGCCAGTACCTGCATCTTGTAGGCTATAATATACTGTAAGCCCCACTGTGTGGATCCAGGTGAGGATAGTGCAAAATTACACATCTTTATGTAAGTCAGTTGTTAAGAGTGTGGAAGCTGGTTGAGAGATACCATAGAAACAGTATGGTTGTAATTACCTGTGCCCTAACTGTAGTCAGAAATGGTTACCAACAATGACGAAAATAAATCCAGCGTTAAATACTAGGATCAGCAGAGTGCTACAGAGTAAGGTAGAATTAAATCAGTTACTCTATAATGCCCCAATTTAAACACCAAAATGCAGCGAGAAAATAGAATGACCGACCCTCAATGTATTTATGTGTCAGAGCCCAGTGTTTCACGATACTGCAAAATGAATGATGTGATGGAGTAATTTGTATGTACTGCAAAATAATGCAATGAAACAATATGGCAAGAACTTTTAAATAAGAGACAGAGCATAAATCCTTAGAGTTTATGTATCCAATTAACATAACTTGGCATTTATTATTTTAATTAGTAGTAACTAAGCATCATTACCCTGCTGTATAACATGTTATATATGCAAGGACACCTATTTGCTAATTCTGAAATACAGGATCCTGGGGAATGAGAGTTATAGCTGAGTGGTTGACTAAAGAGTGAAGGTACTGTAGGTGAATACAGGGGGCAATTCAATTGTTTGTGAACATGTGATAATTAATGGGCACCCATTGTGCTATTCATTTGTTTTGGGCACCACTTAATTATTGTGCTTATCGCACCCAATTAGTCAGTGTTTAGCCATGTAAGGCAGCTAAACATGACTAAGCTAATGGGCGCGATGGGGAAAATTGTTGTTTGGGCGCCCAAACAGCCGACTTCTTGCACATTTCAGCTTGCCACCTCCAGAGGTGCGAGCTGAGATGTGACTGCCGCGGGTAATCGGCGTCTGATCGGAGCAACAATTGAATAGCTCTGACAGACTCCCATTAGTGTAGACAAAATAACAAATAATTGAATTGCCCCCATGGAAAACATTTATACCAACTATTTTGTAAACAATGGTTACAATAATTTATTTTCCTAATTCAAACAGGCAAGTACTGTAATTACTGCCATATCCCTGGTGCAGTCATCAGAAATGATTTATAGTTCTACCTAATGGGATTTTGGTCTTGCAACAGAGAGAGACGACAGATCAGAAACTCAGTAAATGCATCTGATACTCACTTGCATCATATAGCCTGGGAAAGGATCATGGGGGTCATTGAGACCTGATTGCACGCTAGATTTTTTTGCTGCGCTGCAATCAGGTCAGAACTGCGCATGCATATGCACCGCAATGTGCAGGCATGTCGTATGGGTACAAAGCGAATCGTTGCTGTGCGATGGATTTAATGAAGAATCCATGCACACAGCCGATCGCAAGGAGATTGACAGGAAGAAGGCGTTTATGGGTGGCAACTGACCGTTTTCTGGGGGTGTTTGGAAAACCCAGGCGTGTCCAAGCGTTTGCAGGGCGGGTGTCTGACGTCAATTCCGGGACCTGACAGGCTGAAGTGATCACAGTGGCTGAGTAAGTTCTGGGCAAATCAGAAACTGCACAAAACTTTTTTGTACTGCTCGGCTGCACATGCGATCGCACACTTGCAAAGCAAAAATACACTACCCTATAGGCGGCGACTATCTGATCGCAGCGCTGCAAAATAAAGCTAGCGAGCGATCAGGTCTGATTAGGCCCCATGAGTACTACCGTCGTCCATGTAAATCAGGGAAGTGGTACTATACACAGAGGCAATAAGAGTTGACAAAATGATTTCACAAACAACAATGCAATTGGGGCCTGATAAGCCAAAACCACGACATGTAGGAGGAATATTTTCCTTTGATTAAATTTTTAGAGTTGAAATTCCAAGTTGGAAGCAATTAGCCTTCCTTTGCTTTGTAAATATCTTTTATATTTATTTAGAGGTCCTCAGAGCCCATGGCTTTTGAGCCCACCATCCTGAGAAGTTGGATGGTACGTAATTCACCTGACTTCATAATAATAATAAAAAGTCATAGAGTATCCACTGTAATATTCACATTTCCTCTAAAATGTATTATTATTATTATTGTTGTTATTATTATTATTATTATTATTATTATTAATCATACATTAAGGAATGTATTCAATTAACCATGAGTTCTGTGATGTGTGCTTCTATGTTAATAATAATAATAATAATAATAATAATAATCTGCAAATTTTGCATAGTTATTTAACTGATTATATCTGTATTTCAAACACTAATCTATATCAAGTGTGTGAAAGAGTTTAGAAACCATGCTGACCCCCAGAAAGTGGTAAATAAGATAGCTGATGTAATAAGGATAGTTTAGAGGGCTATTGATGGCCATAAGACATACTTCCCAAACATCCTGATTTCAGCAGGACAGTCCCACTTTTTAGCCAGCAAGTGCATTTTAGTAAATGAATATATTTAGAGTTTTTTGAGGTACATAATAATGTCTCTGTTGTGTGTTTACTGTATATACAAGTAGAAAAATGGGAAGAAATGCTTGCAACTAACATCTGCCTCTTAAACAAGCCATGTTCTATATCTACACACTTTGGCAGTGGCTCTCCCGGAGACTCGCACAGCAGCCAGTCACTATTGTTAGTGCCGGTGTCCCAACACGCCGCATTACAGGGAAAAAGATGCACTCAATAAACTGCAGCTCCCAGCAGCCCTTAGCACCAGAATGCTCCTGCGCTAACGGCTGCTGGCAGCTTGGGAGCTGTAGTTTATTTCGTGCATGTACTTCCCTGTAATGAGACGCATTGGGACACAGGCGCTAACAATAGTGACTGGCTGGCAGAACTGACTGATTCGCTGAATCAATGTAAAAGGTGAGAGTGCTGTGCAGTGTCAGTGACACTGCACACCCACTGCACTGCACAGCACTGTCACCTTTTACATTCAGACATTACCCTCCGCGATATCATCCACTCTCTTCATCTATTACTTTAGCCATCTCGGGGCTTCCAGTACGGCAGGCCAGGTGCTGTGTTGAAGAGTCAGGGCCTCTGGGGATCTGGGCGTGGCTGTGGCGAGGAGGCATTTCTGTGACATCACGTGCAGAGGAGGCTTCGGGGCTCAGAGAGTATGCAGCGCAAGTAGGGCTATGAAAGCCTTCTGCTGCACCGCTTTCATACACATCTAGGCCGGTTCCACCTGCGACACGGCTAGGGAGTGGGGATTGTTGATGCCGGAGGGGGCAGGCGGATTGGCAGCAGGACATAGTACGCTGCAGTAAAAGGTTTTTTTTCCCCTATCTACAGCGCAGAGACTTGCATCATACCCTCCAACTGTACCTTTTTGGCAGGTATCGTACCTTTTTTTTATGATCTGTAATGATTTCTGTCTCTTCAAACTTCTATTGAAAGTATAGGAAAAGGGGCGTGGTCACATCCCTTTACCTATGCCCACACCACCTTTACAAATTTGTACCGATTTTTATGTGTGAATTGTTGGAGGGTATGTTGCTTCAGATACAGTGAGCCTATTTTGGGGTGTGGACCTGGAGCTGCAGCTCCATCAGCCCCATTGTTAATCCTTCTCTAGGAACACACAGCAGCCAAAGGGCAGAGCCTCCCATTGGATGTGACCTGTGTGGGAGGGCGATTCTCGCCCAATCAGCTGTGGACTGGGTGTGCTAGACCTGCTGCTAACCCAATGAGAGCTCCTAGCCACACCCAGCGTTATCCACACAGTCACAGAGTCACAGATCTGGGCTATTATATAAGAGATTGTATTTACAGTATAAATACAATCACTAGGTCTTATAAATGAATATGGACATTTCAGTAAAGTCAGCTCATTCTGCATAATATTGTGAGTGGTGATCGTACCACATGCATATCATTTTTTTAAGTGGTTTATTTAATCTGTCCACAGATGTAAAAATTCTCAAGCTGGTTTGCAGCAGCATAGTTGGGGCAATGGTTAGCACTTTCATCTAGGGTTGATTCTTACCACGACCCTGCGTGTAGTTTGTTTTTCCTTTGCCTGCATGAGTCTCCCACAATCCAAAAACGTACAGGAAGGTTAATTGGCTCCTGAAAAAAATGAACCCTAGTGTGTAAGTGTGTGTATATGTGAGAAGGAATATAGGGCCTGATTCTGATTTGGAAAAAAAGTAAGTAAATGTGTACCTGGACAAACCATGTCGCAATGCAAGGGGGCAAATACATAAATTTGCATGCAGCACACAAATAATAAGAATTTACTTACCGATAATTCTATTTCTCGTAGTCCGTAGTGGATGCTGGGAACTCCGTAAGGACCATGGGGAATAGCGGCTCCGCAGGAGACTGGGCACAAAAGTAAAGCTTTAGGACTACCTGGTGTGCACTGGCTCCTCCCCCTATGACCCTCCTCCAAGCCTCAGTTAGGATACTGTGCCCGGACGAGCGTACACAATAAGGAAGGATTTTGAATCCCGGGTAAGACTCATACCAGCAACACCAATCACACCGTACAACCTGTGATCTGAACCCAGTTAACAGCATGATAACAGAGGAGCCTCTGAAAAGATGGCTCACAACAATAATAACCCGATTTTTGTAACAATAACTATGTACAAGTATTGCAGACAATCCGCACTTGGGATGGGCGCCCAGCATCCACTACGGACTACGAGAAATAGATTTATCGGTAAGTAAATTCTTATTTTCTCTGACGTCCTAGTGGATGCTGGGAACTCCGTAAGGACCATGGGGATTATACCAAAGCTCCCAAACGGGCGGGAGAGTGCGGATGACTCTGCAGCACCGAATGAGAGAACTCCAGGTCCTCCTCAGCCAGGGTATCAAATTTGTAGAATTTAGCAAACGTGTTTGCCCCTGACCAAGTAGCTGCTCGGTAAAGTTGTAAAGCCGAGACCCCTCGGGCAGCCGCCCAAGATGAGCCCACCTTCCTTGTGGAATGGGCTTTTACAGATTTTGGCTGTGGCAGGCCTGCCACAGAATGTGCAAGCTGAATTGTATTACAAATCCAACGAGCAATAGTCTGCTTAGAAGCAGGAGCACCCAGCTTGTTGGGTGCATACAGGATAAACAGCGAGTCAGATTTTCTGACTGCAGCCGTCCTGGAAACATATATTTTCAGGGCCCTGACTACATCCAGCAACTTGGAGTCCTCCAAGTCCCTAGTAGCCGCAGGTACCACAATAGGTTGGTTCAGATGAAACGCTGAAACCACCTTAGGGAGAAAATGAGGACGAGTCCTCAATTCCGCCCTGTCTGAATGGAAGATCAGATAAGGGCTTTTACAGGATAAAGCCGCCAATTCTGACACGCGCCTGGCCGAGGCCAGGGCCAACAGCATGACCACTTTCCATGTGAGATATTTTAACTCCACAGATTCAAGTGGTTCAAACCATTGTGACTTTAGGAACCCCAAAACTACATTGAGATCCCAAGGTGCCACTGGAGGCACAAAAGGAGGCTGTATATGCAGTACCCCTTTTACAAACGTCTGAACTTCAGGAACTGAAGATAGTTCTTTCTGGAAGAAAATTGACAGGGCCGAAATTTGAACCTTAATGGACCCCAATTTTAGGCCCATAGACACTCCTGTTTGCAGGAAATGCAGGAATCGACCTAGTTGAAATTCCTCCATCGGGGCCTTACTGGCCTCGCACCACGCAACATATTTTCGCCTAATGCGGTGATAATGCTTTGCGGTTACATCCTTCCTGGCTTTGATCAGGGTAGGGATGACTTCATCCGGAATGCCTTTTTCCTTCAGGATCCGGCGTTCAACCGCCCTGCCGTCAAACGCAGCCGCGGTAAGTCTTGGAATAGATAGGGTCCTTGATGGAGCAGGTCCCTTCTTAGAGATAGAGGCCACGGGTCCTCCGTGAGCATCTCTTGAAGTTCCGGGTACCAAGTCCTTCTTGGCCAATCCGGAGCCACGAGTATAGTTCTTACTCCCCTCCGTCTTATAATTCTCAATACTTTTGGTAAGAGAGGACGAGGAGGAAACACATACACTGACTGGTACACCCACGGTGTTACCAGAGCGTCCACAGCTATTGCCTGAGGGTCCCTTGACCTGGCGCAATACCTGTCCAATTTTTTTGTTTAGGCGGGACGCCATCATGTCCACCTTTGGTTTTTCCCAACGGTTTACAATCATGTGGAAAACTTCTGCTGAGGAAGTCTGTTTCCCAGTTGTCCACTCCCGGAATGAACACTGCTGACAATGCTATCACATGATTTTCCGCCCAGCGAAAAATCCTTGCAGCTTCTGCCATTGCCCTCCTGCTTCTTGTGCCGCCCTGTCTGTCTACGTGGGCGACTGCCGTGATGTTGTCCGCCTGGATCAGCACCGGTTGACCTTGAAGCAGAGGTCTTGCTTGGCTTAGGGCATTGTAAATGGCCCTTAGCTCCAAGATATTTATGTGAAGTGATGTCTCCAGGCTTGACCACAAGCCCTGGAAATTTCTTCCCAGTGTGACTGCTCCCCAGCCTCGCAGGCTGGCATCCGTGGTCACCACGACCCAGTCCTGAATGCCGAATCTGCGCCCTCTAGAAGATGAGCACTCTGCAACCACCACAGGAGAGACACCCTTGTCTTTGGTGACAGGGTTATCCGCTGATGCATCTGAAGGTGCGATCCGGACCACTTTTCCAGCAGGTCCCACTGGAAAGTTCTTGCGTGGAATCTGCCGAATGGAATTGCTTCGTAGGAAGCCACCATTTTTCCCAGGACCCTTGTGCACTGATGCACTGACACTTGGCCTGGTTTTAGGAGGTTTCTGACTAGTTCGGATAACTCCCTGGCTTTCTCCTCCTGGAGAAACACCTTTTTCTGGACTGTGTCCAGGATCATCCTTAGGAATAGAAGACGTGTCGTCGGGATCAGCTGCGATTTTGGAATATTAAGAATCCAACCGTGCTGCCGCAACACTACCTGAGATAGTGCTACCCCGACTACCAACTGTTCCCTGGATCTTGCCCTTATCCGGAGATCGTCCAAGTAAGGGATAATTAAAACTCCCTTCCTTCGAAGGAGTATCATCATTTCGGCCATTACTTTGGTAAAGACCCGGGGTGCCGTGGACAAACCAAACGGCAGCGTCTGAAACTGATAGTGACAGTTCTGTACCACAAACCTGAGGTACCCTTGGTGAGAAGGGTAATTTGGGACATGGAGATAAGCATCCTTGATGTCCAGAGACACCATATAATCCCCTTCTTCCAGGTTTGCCATCACCGCTCTGAGTGACTCCATCTTGAATTTGAACCTTTGTATGTAAGTGTTCAAGGATTTCAGATTTAAATTAGGTCTCACCGAGCCGTCCGGCTTCGGTACCACAAACAGCGTGGAATAATACCCCTTTCCCTGTTGTAGGAGGGGTACCTTGATTATCACCTGCTGGGAATACAGCTTGTGAATGGCTTCCCATACCGCCTCCCTGTCAGAGGGAGACGTCGGTAAAGCAGACTTTAGGAAAACGGCGAAGGGGAGACGTCTCGAATTCCAATTTGTACCCCTGAGATACCACCTGAAGGATCCAGGGGTCCACCTGTGAGTGAGCCCACTGCACGCTGAAATTTATGAGACGGGCCCCCACCGTTTCTGTTCCTGGGAACTGGCTGTTTGCTGCAGCCTTTTTCCTCTCCCTCTGCCACGGGGCAGAAATGAGGAGCCTTTTGCCCGCTTGCCCTTATGGGGCCCAAAGGACTGCGCCTGATAATACGGCGTCTTCTTATGTTGAGAGGCTACCTGGGGTAAAAATGTGGATTTCCCAGCCGTTGCCGTGGCCACCAGGTCTGTTAGACCTACCCCAAATAACTCCTCCCTTTTATAAGGCGATACTTCCATATGCCTTTTGGAATCAGCATCACCTGACCACTGTCTTGTCCATAACCCTCTTCTGGCAGAAATGGACAGCGCACTTACTCTTGATGCCAGTCGGCAAATATCCCTCTGTGCATCACGCATATATAGAAATGCATCTTTTAAATGCTCTATAGTCAGTAATATACTGTCCCTATCTAGGGTATCAATATTGTCAGTCAGGGAATCCGACCAAGCCACCCCAGCACTGCACATCCAGGCTGAGGCGATTGCTGGTCGCAGTATCACACCCGTGTGAGTGTATATACATTTTAGGATATTTTACTGCTTTCTGTCAGCAGGTTCCTTAAGGGCGGCCGTATCCGGGGACGGTAGTGCCACCTGTTTAGACAAGCGTGTGAGCGCTTTATTCACCCTAGGGGGTGTTTCCCAACGTGCCCTATCCTCTGGCGGGAAGGGGTATGATGCTAATAACTTTTTAGGAATTAACAGTTTTTATCGGGGGAAACCCACGCATCATCACACACTTCATTTAATTCCTCAGATGCAGGAAAAACTACAGGCAGTTTTTTCTCACCCAACATAATACCCTTTTTAGTGGTACTGGTATTATCAGAAATGTGTAAAAACATTTTCCATAGCCTCAATCATGTAACGTGTGGCCCTACTGGAAGTCACATTCGTCTCTTAATCGTCGACACTGGAGTCAGTATCCGTGTCGGCGTCTGTATCTGCCATCTGCGGTAACGGGTGTTTTAGAGCCCCTGATGGCTTTTGAGACACCTGGACAGGCACAGGCTGAGTAGCCGGCTGTCTCATGTCATCAATCTTTTGTAAAGAGCTGACACTGTCACGTAATTCCTTCCATAAGCTCAGCCACTCAGGTGTCGACTCCCTAGGGGGTGACAACTCCATTACAGGCAATTGCTCCGCCTCCACACCATTTTCCTCCTCATACATGTCGACACAATCGTACCGACATACAGCACACACACAGGGAATGCTCTGATAGAGGACAGGACCCCACTAGCCCTTTGGGGAGACAGAGGGAGAGTATGCCAGCACACACCAGAGCGCTATATATATACAGGGATAACCTTATATAAGTGTTTTTCCCCTTATAGCTGCTGTATTGTTATACTGCGCCTAATTAGTGCCCCCCTCTCTTTTTTAACCCCTTTCTGTAGTGTAGTAACTGCAGGGGAGAGCCAGGGAGCTTCCCTCCAACGGAGCTGTGAGAGAAAATGGCGCCAGTGTGCTGAGGAGATAGGCTCCGCCCCCTTCTCGGCGGCCTTTTCTCCCGTTTTTCTGTGGAATCTGGCAGGGGTTAAAATTCATCCATATAGCCCTGGGGGCTATATGTGATGTATTTTCGCCAGCCAAGGTGTTTCTATTGCTGCTCAGGGCGCCCCCCCCTAGCGCCCTGCACCCTCAGTGACCGAAGTGTGAAGTGTGCTGAGGAGCAATGGCGCACAGCCGCAGTGCTGTGCGCTACCTTGGTGAAGACAGGATGTCTTCTGCCGCCGATTTTCCGGACCTCTTCTTTCTTCTGGCTCTGTAAGGGGGCTGGCGGCGCGGCTCTGGGACCGAGCTCCGAGGCTGGGCCTGTGTTCGGTCCCTCTGGAGCTAATGGTGTCCAGTAGCCTAAGAAGCCCAATCCACTCTGCACGCAGGTGAGTTCGCTTCTTCTCCCCTTAGTCCCTCGATGCAGTGAGCCTGTTGCCAGCAGGTCTCACTGAAAATAAAAAACCTAAAACTAAACTTTCACTAAGAAGCTCAGGAGAGCCCCTAGTGTGCACCCTTCTCGGCCGGGCACAAAAATCTAACTAAGGCTTGGAGGAGGGTCATAGGGGGAGGAGCCAGTGCACACCAGGTAGTCCTAAAGCTTTACTTTTGTGCCCAGTCTCCTGCAGAGCCGCTATTCCCCATGGTCCTTACGGAGTTCCCAGCATCCACTAGGACGTCAGAGAAACATACAAACCTGACCCACTTGCAGTGCAACATGGTTTTGCCCACATTCACAGTTACTCAGAGGCGTTACTACCAGTGGCTCGGCTGATGTGTTGCACCAAGGCCCACCGCAGTAAAGGGGTCTGCAGCTGACAGAATTACAATGAGTCAGTGTGATTCATTATTTGCCACAGTGCCTGGCAGTTCTCCCGACTGCGGTCCGTCTTGTATCACTCACAAGGGAAGGCTGGCATTTATATTCCAGCTCCACTCCAGGTTCGCCTCTCACAGCAGCACTATCTCCTGTCAACGTGGGTGCTGGCTCTAGTCTTCAGCCACCTCCAAGGATTGCTCGCCCACCAACTGGGAATTCCCTAGTGCTGGGGTCCGGTCACGCTGAGGTGCCCACACAGCCACTGCTGATGCTCTGCCCACACAGATGCAGCTCACAGACAGCCATCATCAGCAGTATGATCCGGTTCTGCCACAGCCACCTCAGAACTCCCAACGGTCAGTGTGAGCTTCTATGTATAACTGTCTGCCTAAGTGCCTGGATGCTTCCTTGTGTGTAAATGCCTGCCGACTTCAGTTCACACTAGACCCACTTGCTACTGGCTGTCCTCCCCAGGAACTGTCCTTGTGCTTGCCACTGTTACCAATGTTAATTAATATGTACAGTATATAGATAGGTTGTTAGCATACCTCCTGAAACACATAGAGCTGCAAACACAATATAGTTTAAATACAAAACCCATATGTAAGCCTCTTTTTGTTAAGGTCGGATACCCCTGGTTTGTCTTTATAGAGAGTCCTTAGTGGGGTATCACATAAGGGGAAAATTATACTGTGTGGGCATAATGTGTAAAGAGCATTACTACTGTGTGGTGTAATGTGAATAAAGGGCTCTACTGTGTGGCATAACATGTAGAAGGAGTACTATTGTGTGACATCATGGGAATAAGGGGCTCTACTGTGTGGCATAACGTGTATAAGGGGCTCTACTGTGTGGCGTAACATGTATAAGAGGTACTACTGTGTGTCGTAACGTGTATAAGATGTTCTACAGTGTGGTGTAACATGTATAAGTAGTACTACTGTGCAGAGCCGTAAGTACTCTTTTTGGTGCCCTGTGCCAGTGAGAGAATTGGTGCCCCCACCCTCCATGTTTTTCAATAGGGACACAGGAGCATGCCTTGTGGGGAAGAGGCATGACAAGATTGATGCACTTAACTTGAGAGCTCGTTGTTATTCAGTTACAATACCCTTTATTAAATAACACATTTCAATATACTGCCATACCCAGGATTTAACCTATAACTGTGGAATTCTAATCAAACATCCTACTTATTGAAGAAATAGAGGGGTGTGGCACAGCGCTAATGGAGAGAACTATGATTCACTATATCTAAAATGCTGCTGTAGGGAGATGTTGAATCACTACCTAGTCCCACTCTATTAACACAAGGTACAAAAATATATATCCCCAGCGCAAACTAGAGCGAATAAAAACAATATCACAATAAAAGTATTTATTTTTGTTTATTGTTTTTTTTTATTAATAAAAAGTATGAAAAAACTTGTATCTAGTCTTTACGTTCCTAAATAGGTTTTGGCTTGAATAAAAATATATTTATAAAGTGTACAAGAAAAGTACTTTTCTTGTACACTTTATAAATATATTTTTATTCAAGCCAAAACCTATTTAGGAACGTAAAGACTAGATACAAGTTTTTTCATACTTTTTATTAATAAAAAAAACAATAAACAAAAATAATTACTTTTATTGTGATATGGGCCCTCATTCCGAGTTGTTCGCTCGCAAGCTGCTTTTAGCAGCATTGCACACGCTAAGCCGCTGCCTACTGGGAGTGAATCTTAGCTTCTTAAAATTGCGAACGAAAGATTCGCAATATTGCGATAAGACATCTCTGTGCAGTTTCTGAGTAACTCGAGACTTACTCGGCATCTGCGATCAGTTCAGTGCTTGTCGTTCCTGGTTTGACGTCACAAACACACCCAGCGTTCGCCCAGACACTCCTCCGTTTCTCCAGCCACTCCCGCGTTTTTCCCAGAAACGGTAGCGTTTTTTCACACACTCCCATAAAACGGCCAGTTTCCGCCCAGAAACACCCACTTCCTGTCAATCACATTACGATCACCAGAACGAAGAAAAAACCGTGAGTAAAATTCCTAACTGCATAGCAAATTTACTTGGCGCAGTCACACTGCGGACATTGCGCATGCGCACTAAGCGGAAAATCGCTGCGATGCGAAGAAATTTACAGAGCTAACAACTCGGAATGACCCCCATTGTTTTTATTCGCTCTAGTTTGCGCTGGGGATATATATTTTTGTATCCTACTCATTGAGCTATTTGATCCTACATAAAAACTATGACCACTATATGAAGCTACTTGTACTTTGTAAAAAATAATCAGCATTGCAATTGAGCAGATCTACTGTATGTAGTGTGCAGCCACACATCCAATATATTGCAGCCAAACATCGATCTGCTCAGCCACAATGCTGATAAATTTTTCACAAAGTACAAGGTAAGCTTCAAATAGTTAGAATTATCTAGCTTAGAATTATCTACTGTTTTATGCAAGGGCAGATAGCTCAATTTATAGATTGTCTGACTGCAATGCCACAGGCAATGCATTCGAATCTCGGGTATGTCAGCATCTTGCAATGTAATAGAGGACAGTGTGACTGAATAACATAGAAATCTCAAGTTGAGTTCATGAATGTTGTATAGGTATTAGTGACAGAAAGGGTGGGGGTAAGAGACAAGGGCTATCAGGAGATGCTGGGCTTCAAAATGGGGGGAAGCTGCAAGTGAAAGTAATAAAAACAGATAATTGACAAGTGCCACCACCAGCGCCCCCTACTCTGCAGTGCTATGTGCAGTGCCCCCTCCGCACACACCTAGTTACGGCCCTGCTACTGTGCAGTATAACGTGTACAAGGAGTACTACTGTGTGGCATTACGTATATAAGGAGTGATACTGTGAGGCAGAATGTTTATAAGGAGTACTACTGTGTGGCGTAATGTGTATAAGGAGTAAAACTGTATGGCATAACTTGTATAAGGAGTAATACTATGTAGCATAACGTGTATAAGGAGTATTACTGTGTGGGGTAACGTGTATAAGGAGTAATGCTGTCAGGTGTAATGTGTCTAAGGAGTACTACTGTGTGGCATAACTTGTATAATGAGCAATACTGTGTGGAGTAAAGTGTCTAAGGAGTACTACTGTGTGGTGTAACGTGTCTAGTAATACTGTGTGGCGTAACTTGTATAAGGAGTACTACTGTGTGGTGTTACGTGCCTAAATAGTAATACTGTGTGGTGTAGCTTGTATAAGGAGCACTACTGTGCAGCATAATGTGTCTAAGGAGTAATGCTGTGTAGCATAACGTGTATAAGGAGTCCTACTGTATGACATAACTTTTATAAGGATAACTTGTATAAGGAGCAATACTGTGTAGAGTAACGTGTCTAAGGAGTAAAACTGTGTAGCATAATGTGTATAAGGAGTGCTGCTGTGTGGTGTAATGTGTCGAAGTAGTAATACTGTGGGATTTCCGGTTCCGGGTGCATGTAGTGAGCATCACGGCTTCTCAGCTCCGCTCTGTGCCTGGCTCACTGTGACCCTTACATGGCTAGTACTAGCCTCCAAACACCGTACACTCATTGCCTTACCTCCTGGGGCATACCATGGACAAATTTGTGACATCATCCCAGCCACCGCGTTCTCAGCAACAAGCGCTGAGACAGGTGAAGCGTGGGGTGGGACCTGCAATGGCGACGGACCCGGAGTTACACGCAGCCTCCCCGGCCAGCAAAAAATATGCTACGGAGGCAGAGGACACTGTTCCCATACACCTGCTTGGGTCCTCAGAGACACTGCTTACGTATGCAGACATGGTTGCGGCGATTACATCCATGGTCGGCCCGCTGCTCTCCAAGGTGGTGAGTGACATTACAATGCAAATACAGCACTTAAATACACGTGTCTCAGGCACTGAAAATAGAATAGGCTCCCTTGCCCATAATATGGCAGACTTACAATGTGAGATTAAACGCCTTGAGAAGGATAATTATAATCTTACCAACCGAATGGAAGATTTCGAAAATCGCTCAAGGCGTAACAATACGCGTATAGTTCAGCTCCCAGAATCACTCAAGGGCCCTGCTCTGGAACAGTTTGTTAAACAGACATTGCCCCAATTGTTGGGTACTCAAGATGTGTGTAAAGACAAGATTATAGAAAGAATACATAGAGTGGGCCCCTCACCGCACCCTAATGACACCCGACCAAGGGTTACGCTTTTCAAATGCCTGAGCTATACACACAAATTGGAGATCTGGAAAGCCTCATGGAAAATTCCAGTAATACAGTGGGAAAGGAAGAAGTTACAACTTTTTTAGGATTTCTCTGCAGAACTGACAAAGGCTCGAAAGGCTTTTTCCCCTATCTGCACCCAGCTTGTTGCCAACAAACAGAAATTCGCCTTGATCTATCCTGCTAAGTTACGTGTGTTCATTAAGGATAAACATTATGACTTTCTCTCCCCAACTGATGCAGCTGATTTCCTACAGGATCTGGATAAAGACCCTGCTGCTGATATCACTGACACATCCTGACGTGTCTGCTGTGCTCCTTAAATGTTTCCCTTACAGGCGTATGCTATTTGCCCTACCTGCTATACACTGACATTCAAGGTGTTCGTTATACCATGCCGAGCTCGGAAGGAGTGTTGCTCCGGGTTTGATAGTGGGGATTCCCCTAATTCCATTACTATTGCTAATCTGTTACTCTCCAGAAGGGGTTCACTACGATATGCCGGCGGTCGGGCTCCCGGCGACCAGCATACCGGTGCCGGGAGCCCGAACGCCGGCTTACCGACAGTGTGGCGAGCGCAAATGAGCCCCTTGCGGGCTCACTGCGCTCGCCACGCTATGGGCACGGTGTATTTTATTCTCCATCCAGGGGGGTCGTGGACCCCCATGAGGGAGAATAAGTGTCGGTATGCCGGCTGTCGGGATCCCGGCACCGGTATACTGTGCGCCGGGATCCCGTCAGTCGGCATACTGAAGACCACCCCTCCAGAAGTTGTGTGATTTTTCATACTGTGATTGACACACTGCGCATGTTGTACAATGCCTCAGATGTACAATTATTTTCTCTTCATATGTTTGTCTCTGTGTCTCCCCACCCTTCATGTTTCCTCCCCCTCCACTTCCTACATTTTCTGGTATAATGGAATTCAATTTCTAGATGTGTATGGCTTGGAACGCATTGTTTTGAATACCCTCCCTAACTCACTATGTCAGAATTCCGTATCGGTTCAATTAATGTTGGAGCTTTTAACTCCCCTGCTAAAAGGAGGAAAATGTTGGTTTACTTTAATACTTTAAAACTAGATTTAGTCTTTATACAGGAAGCCCACCTTATACCTTCTGAAATGTTAAAGCTCCAAATGTTGGGATGGAAGCTACTTTCCTGCACTTCCTACACTTCTAAAGCTTGAGGTGTAGCTATATTACTCAAACGCACAATCCCTTTTGATTTGATCAAAAAGATAGAAGACCCTAGAGGTAGATTTGTCATTACTCACATATTTTACATTCCCAAGTATTTACTCTTTGTAGTATCTATGCCCCCACTGCTTATGATAAACAGTTCTTCCAATCACTGCTAGCAAATTTTATTCCTTATGCAGACGGTTCCCTTATAGTGTGCGGAGACTTCAATCTAATCTCAGATATATACTTTTCCTCCCAGATCTTCATTATCACTACCTAAATTGTGAGTCCCCCAATTTGCAGCACAGCTCTCACTCATTGATATATGGTGTCAAAGTCGAAAAATATAGCGACCTATGATGCCTTGTACTAACCCCAATGCACGTGCCCGCTGCTCGCGCACCGACTCCCCCGTGCGTACGCATCTCCTCAGGTTGCGTAGGGAACGCTCTGACGTCGCCTGCGCATGGAGATGGGTATTTACGGCGGTGTTTGTGTGCGACTAGCGAGCGACTCGATCGCTACATATTTAACCAATATAATGCGTTTTATAGTTAATATCCCCCTTCATAATGTCAGCAAGTATGGTAAGTTTAAAACCTCTTAGACAGAGAGATTCCTCTTTGCATGCTGGGAGGGCTCAGACAAAGGTTGGAGGGTAGTGTATGGTGTCCAGCTGTGGGGTATTGAAGAGGTGTTGTGTCTATGACAGTTGGGAGGGATTCGCATAGTTCCTGCTCATGGTTATGCACAGAAGTAGAACATAAGATTAATTGCATTCAGAATAAATTACACATAAATGCAGGGTGGGTGACTGGAATTCAGTCACCTCTTTCCCACAGACTGAAAACAAATAGCCTTATTTACACTAAGCTTTGAGATTCTATGAAGAGGGTTTACACCTTTGTTTATGAATAGGTCCAGGTTTCTCTCCAGAATAATGAGTGCTGAGATGTCATTGTCTCAACTGAAAGAGGTGACCGTGGGGTAAACAAAGCCCAGAGACAGAGTTTGTTTGGAAGATCCAAACAATAGGTTTCCACAATACAACCAGAGAGGAATTTAGAATACTAAAAAGTCCTAGCCAGCGCCCACTTCTTGAACTAACCAATGATCCCAGGTGCAGTACATGTCCCACCCCCTAACCAATGGAAAGAGGGCACAACAGTATCTATTGTAGTATGTCTTGAGCTAGTACATAAATATAGTTTGCAATAGGCTTGGGGACACAAGACTCTACTCTCCACAAGGTTTTCATCACTGATTAACTGAGGGCTGGATTTCCAGATTGCGCCTGCGATTCATTCCCATGTGTGTAAGTACTCTCTGTAACCAACTTATTCTCTGTATTTGCCATACTCTCTCTCTCTCTCTCTCTCTGTTATTGTTAAACTGTTGTATATTGTATATGTGTAGTTATTATGTTTAGATATTGATGTTAGCCTGTAGTGTATGAACTGTTAACTGTTTTCCCTTTTTTACATAGCTAGATATTGTTAGTAAAGGTGTTGGAACCTTAGCAAGGTATTGTGTGTTTATTACATTACTGAGGGTATTCGGAGCGTCTCAATCGCTCAAACAGCTTTTGTATTAACAAGGTTAAGCAGCGTTATATCGCTACAGTATTTCAATACAAGGTTTACAGTATAAGCATATCCTTTCTGTGTGTTGCATACAAGGTTTACTGAGTGTCATCCCGTGAGCGTCTGCGCCGCTCATGTTCCCCTCGTGGTCACGAGCGTCCGCTACGCTGGTAGCGTAGCATTACGGTAGTCGGCCGCCTATAGCGTGCTCGACACCAAGCGTTAAGCTGTGAGCGAGCGTGCCGCATGTGCGTCTCGACCACGGCTAAGCGTCTGCTACGCTAAGTGTGTACCCTTACGGTACCCCATACGCCAATTGCGTACTGAGTCTCTTACCCACACATAGTGAATGTTATAAGATAAATAATTAGCTATATCAATTGGCGGCTCGTCCGTCCTCCACATATCCGCACTGGCGAACACAGACTTTATCTATCAGCAAAGGGCGGGAAGGCAGTATCCCTTCGTATCGGGATACAGTAGTGCTGGCTAGATAAGCGTCTGTTTCGCTACGCTGTAGGAATGCTGGTGGAATCAGGAACCGGAAGGTAAGAACAGTACGCTATTGTCTTTTAAAACTGTTTATTTCTGTTTTGCGTACGCACACACGCAGGCACGCACACACCTGTATTTCTTTTTCCATCTGTGTAAATTTCACACCTCACTTTCCTGTTTGCCATTTCACAATTGATAACGTGCTGAGAAAGATTTGTTGCTATTGGTAGTTAAAAGTAATATTAATACGTTAAGGAGTAATTTGTAAAACACGCACACGGCTTTGCCTAAAGATACAAGGAAAGATCTGTGTGGTGCTCGGTAGATGATTACAGTTAAAGATCATTTACATTGATAAACGTGTTAGTTGTATTTCTGTGGATATACCCGGCTGGCGTACACGTGTCTCTAACAAAGGGTGAGACTAGCGTACGCGACGCAAGGGCCGACGCATGGAGCGTATATTACGCAACGGAGCGTCTGGGTACGCCCACATAATACAAATCACACGATAGTATTGTTTTAGTAGGCGATACGGAGGCAACGCGATAATAGCGCAAATCAATCACAGTGTCCAAAATTTTAAGCTAATAGATCCTTCTCTAGTTGCAACTCCTCGGGATTAGCCTGCGATACTGAATGAAAGGGATTTCTGCGCAGAAATGAAAGTAAAGAGAATATGAGGTGAAAGAGTGTGTATACATATATATAAGTTTTTAAATTTTGCGGTGGAACCACAGGAAATCATCGAGTTCTCGTGAGGTACATACGTGTAAGTGACGGCACGGTGGCTTGGGAGGCATCCCTTGTTAAACATATTAAAATAAGAGCATTAGAGTATAGCAGACCAGGAGGTCTACTGTAGCACAGACCAGGAGGTCACGGACCAGGAGGTCCAGACAGACCAGGAGGTCTAGGTACAGCAGACTAGGAAGTCCGCTATAGATAAAGAGTAAAGGAGCACAACACCAGGAAGGGTTGGTGCGGTACCCGTATAGGCCATTAAGCTCTGGCTGAAGGAATTCGCAGCCACAATTTTCGATTCCACTGGTCGCTCCGCACATAAGATTAGTTGCTTATGTGCAGAACGATTGTACCGCACGTAATTGGGTGCATTAGTTAGTAACTTGACCCAGTACCATTTGCGTACGTTAGAGGGGTCATAAACGCTATTTGTACATTCTAACGTGATTTGTGTAATTTTTTTTATTTTAAGGGAGGTTCGCTGGTCACTCGGGAATTCTCTAACAACCAATAGTTACTGGGAAGGGTTAAGTGCTCTTCGGATCACACCCACATGTTCCAGTAAATAGAGGTTCAGGTCGCAGGGGCCCTAGGTTGAGTACGCCAGCGCTAAGGCAGTGTGTGGGCGTATTGGTCGACGTGGGCGAGTGAGTGGAGGTACTCGGTAAACTTCCGCCGCCGGCCTACCCCGGACATCTTGGTTTTTGTAAGGGTTCGCTGAAGACTCTGATTTGAAGGTCAGAGGTAGTGAAAGCAACACCTGCAAAGATGGGGACCAGTTGTTCAGGTAGGGGGCGATCAACCTCGGTTCGGGTTGACTTAGTAAACCGGCCAATAGAGTCGGCAAGGATAACGTGTGATACAGACCGGGAAGTCCGAAATGGATCACACGCAAAGGTCAATGAATGGAAAAGAATGACTGTGCATGATGGGGAAAAGTTCCCACAAGTAGGCAGTTTTGGTCCCGAGGTGTTACAAAATCTAAGGAGAAGGATATGTCTCATTAAATCTGCAAAGAGACGGATTAAACATTATGATTATTTACAGTTATGGCAACAGGAAGGTGAAATACAAGGAGAATTAGCTTACACAGCTGACTCTCACTGTGGTAAGAAAAATATGGCAACAAGAGAGAAGGTGGTTACAGAGAGTGGCACACTGGTGTATGATAAAAATGCACTTAGCAACTGTATTATAGATGATAAGGATAAGTGTAACAAATGTAACAATGATAAAAGTAAAACTGTTAAATGTACAACTGTTAACCCGTGCAAGTTGCACTCCATGTTAAACTTCCCTCAGGATTACCAGCAAGAAAGTGAGCCCAGCACGATGTCAGCACCTTTTCCAGCAGCCATCACACAAGACATCAAGGTGGACGCGACCAATTCGGTAAAGGCAATAATCAAACCCCCTAACGGAGGGTCAGGTGAGGTCGTGTCCACAGGTACGTACGGTGTTATATATCACGCACAAACAAATGTACCTCATATTGTAGAACCAACACAAGATGATGTAATTGAGTTTAATCCTGTCAGGGTGATCACAGTCCCCAATGGGAAGACTAACGCTCAGGGAACCATTCCCGCCAGGGACAGTGCAATGCGCCGTCCCTGGTCCCGGATGGAATTGAGGTCAATTATGTTTGAATTTCCTGATCCTAGGAAAGATATAGTTGCATGTCAAAGGTTCATTAAAGAACTAGGAAACTCCACAGAACCCACCAACAAAGATTGGCGGACAGTGCTGAGGGTATGTTTGCCCTCCAGTGTTGACCCTGCGAAATTTATTACTGATTGTCAATTAGACACGGAAGTACCTCAAACGGAGGAACACAATCAGGAATGTATTAAGCAGATCAACCGACAGTTAGGAGTATATTTCCCAGCCGTTGTCGAGTGGAACGAAATCTTCTCCATAAGACAAAACGAAGGGGAAAGTACTTCTAATTATTTCCATCGGGCATTGCAGGACATGACTAGGTATACAGGTATAGAAAACATTGAAACAAATGCACCGCACAGAGAAGTAGCAGTATTTGTGTTAATAAATGGTTTAAAGAAAGTATTGAGAACAAGGGTACAGACCACCAACCCAAACTGGAGAAATATCTCGGTGGCTGCATTAAGAAAGTCCGCTGTTGGGCATGAGCAAAACATCAGCAAGCACAGGGAAACACAGAGAAGTAAGAAGCCTCAGATCCCTGTGGGTAAGTCAAAGGTGATAAGGTGTTATAATTGCCAGAAGGAAGGTCATTATGCAAGAGATTGTAGATCAAGAAATAGACAAAGGTTATATAAACCCCCTAGACAAGAACGCGAGCAGAGTTATGACACACGAAATTGTAATCAGGAATCACCTAGGAAGAAGTTTGGGCCGAACCTGTAATATGCAATCAGGAAAGGTGATCATTAGGACTGATAGTAAACCTGAGGTTACAGTTAATGATATTGGGAGGTCAGTTCCTTGTAGACACAGGAACGGCTGGGTAAACGTTGTAATTTATTTGTAAATGTTTCTTTTTTTCCATCTCTGACGTTCATCGGCAGAACTCAAACATCACATAGCTACTTGGTCTTTGCAGAAGTCTACCTAACCCCAGTGTGACCTACCGACATCGGTGTGTCCTGGCCAGGCACAAAAGGGTGGAGTGTGGAAATACTGGTGGGGAGGGGACTGCGCAAAGATACCAATGGATGTGTTGGTGTGACATCCTGATGGTGAACGGAAGATCTGACAATGTTTTTTTGTTTGTTGTTTAATGTAAAATGTGATGAATTGTTCTCTCTCTCGTTTGTTTTTTTTTCCTCTCTTCTCTCTCATGTTCTCATGTTTTAAAGATGGTATGTCACACATCAGTTAGACAAATGGTAATGCAAGATTTTTGCTCCTTACAGAGAGATCGCTGATTTGGAAGGAATATTGTTTCACCCGAGTGTTCGTTTGGAAGACTGAGGACAGCACCTTTGAGATGACAGCAGAGCAAGAAGAACAACAAGACTAGAGTACATAAGACATCGTAACATTTTTCTTTCCCCTCAAAGTATTTTTTGTACCCCCATTACAAATTTCTCTTTCTCCTCCTGTAAGATGGACTCGCCCCAAGAGACTGCAGTCCGTGTTTTCCTGTGATCATGATGTTGACCAGAGCAGTCTGTTTCGGTGAGAGTACCAGTGAGGTCGAGAAAGGATCCGGAATGGGTTTCTGATGACTGAGACGGAGGCGTAAATTTCCAATAGCAACACAATCACCAAGCAAAGGCGAGTACCAGAAAACGATCTAGCAGCCATGTTATTTGTAGACATTGTGAAGGATTGTTAGGTAAAGAGAACTGCATCTGTAGGCATTGTGACAATATAGTTGAGGATGGGTGCATCAAGAAATGTCAGTCCAGTTTTAATATCCACATGGACCGGCATCCATTGAGTGACTATCACTCCTTAGTGGGTAAAGTGTTAAACCAGACAGACTGTTGATTATGCTCTCAAGTACCTCAAGGTCATAGCAAATCAGGACTAGTACCATTCCCTTTAACTATAGGAGAGGTACTTGAGCTAAGTGGTGGGAGGCCAGTGGACAAGAGGTTTAATATCTCTAGTCTTCCTAGTTTGAAGCTCCACCAATATCATGTGGATAGGTCCTTAGTATGCTTTAACATTTCCAATCCCCGAAAGCCGGGAAATTGGGAAGTGTCATGGAGTAATCAAACCATGACATTTTCATATAGAGCCGATAGAATGCCCATAGACACAGAACTTATACGCCAGATAGCCGACCATGGAAAATATTTCCGGTATAGGTATACTCTAAGAAGTAGGACCATGTGAGTTGGAGAAGTATCACCAGGATACTGTGCACATATCGTACAACCTGATACGTGTACTAGACTGATGGGAGAGTTAGGGTTAGGAGAGTTCACATGGAAAGTTTGTAACATGGTTATGTCATACTCAGTCCCATATGTTCTCCCCGATGATGCATATTTCATATGCGGGAGGAAGGCGTATAGGTTCCTTGCCCCAAACTCAGAGGGATTGTGTTATGTTGGAAAAGTACTGCCTGAAGTAATGACTGTATCCCATAACAAAATGAAAGACATTCACCGCGGTGCCCAAGCTCCTTATACTCACACTCATTACGAGCACATCATTAAAAGGCACCTGATAGAGAGGACAGAGCACTCGGCCTCTGATCTGATCCATGAATCCACCGGGATTCAATTCCTACTCACGTTAGATATCACTCGTACCGCCAGAGGAGTGATAAATTATAAATATATATCTGCGCTAGCAAATTTATTAGACAATATCACCGAAATGTATGACGACACATTCAGGTATACAGGGAGAGAGTTACAAGCCTACAAAACAGAACTGGTTCAGCATAGGATGATTCTCAATTACCTCACAGCTGTGACAGGCGGGTATTGTGTTACCCTAGCAACTCAGTATGGTGTAAAGTGCAGCACGTATATCACAAACAGCACGGAGGACCCAGCCGAGGTCATAGACCAAAAGATCGATGACATTCTGCAATTGAAGTGGGAGTTTCGAAGGAAACACAATCTCACACTCGCTGCTGTGGGTAATGAGCTGACCAGTTGGGTGTCATGGTTGAACCCACGAAATTGGTTCTCTGGTTTAGGAGAATGGGCCCAAAGTATAATTATGGATGTAGGGAAATTTCTTTTGTGTATTCTAGGAGTCGTCATATTGGTTGGCCTGATATTTAGATGCGTCCAGGTTTTAGCGAAGTGTAAAAGTAATACCAGGGTGATGAGTTTAAGGAGCGAAGACACTGTAATAACAACAACTAATCTGATTTATGACCCAACGATAGAGACAATGTTGTGATGAAAATGTGATTCCACGGTCCATTTCTTTCACCCGTTTCTCCTTTGTTTTCCTCCAAGGTACAAAGACATCTGCTTGGAAGAAGAATTTGACAACCTCTTTTATACAGATCATTGATGAACTATGCTACAAGCCCCCAATTTCCCTAGTGACTTTAACTTTTACGATAGCCCAATACTTTAGAGACTGTAACTTTATGGACAATGGAACAACTTTTGCTCGCTATTTATAGCAAAAGCACAGAGAGACATCAGACAACATGTACATCAAGACAAGACATCAGACAAGACCTCAATCGGCGACTGTTTATATAAACTCACATAGTTTACGACTGCATTTATAACGATTGTTTCTTATCCTCATCTCTACAACCTCCAGGCAATGACACACATAGTCGATAGGGAATATAGACACATATATCAGCACTCACATACCCCCCCATTCATGTATCATCAACTAAATGTGCTCCCCCATTTGTTGCAACCAAAAGCCGAAAAGAGCTCGGTAGAGTTTGACAGCCCATCCACAGACCCTTGATACGGGATAAGAAGGATTCAAATGTATACTTCGCAATACCTCGAAGCTTGATTTAAAACACGTACGGCACGATGATACATGTCCCCTCAAACATGGATTCATACACACACGCTTCTACTATCTCACTAGGTCATACCTTTCCCACCTTCTCCTCTCCTCCCTCTACCCAATCATAAAAAGGTATTCCATGATGACATATATTTTTCTGTTTGAATTGTTAAGTGGCAGTTATTGATGACTGCCAAAGGGTCGACTGTCAAAGTCGAAAAATATAGCGACCTATGATGCCTTGTACTAACCCCAATGACGTGCCCGCTGCTCGCGCACCGACTCCCCCGTGCGTACGCATCCCCTCAGGTTGCGTAGGGGACGCTCTGACGTCGCCTGCGCATGGAGATGGGTATTTACAGCGGTGTTTGTGTGCGACTAGCGAGCGACTCGATCGCTACATATTTAACCAATATAATGCGTTTTATAGTTAATATCCCCCTTCATAATGTCAGCAAGTATGGTAAGTTTAAAACCTCTTAGACAGAGAGATTCCTCTTTGCATGCTGGGAGAGCTCAGACAAAGGTTGGAGGGTAGTGTATGGTGTCCAGCTGTGGGGTATTGAAGAGGCGTTGTGTCTATGACAGTTGGGAGGGATTCGCATAGTTCCTGCTCATGGTTATGCACAGAAGTAGAACATAAGATTAATTGCATTCAGAATAAATTACACATAAATGCAGGGTGGGTGACTGGAATTCAGTCACCTCTTTCCCACAGACTGAAAACAAATAGCCTTATTTACACTAAGCTTTGAGATTCTATGAAGAGGGTTTACACCTTTGTTTATGAATAGGTCCAGGTTTCTCTCCAGAATAATGAGTGCTGAGATGTCATTGTCTCAACTGAAAGAGGTGACCGTGGGGTAAACAAAGCGCAGAGACAGAGTTTGTTTGGAAGATCCAAACAATAGGTTTCCACAATACAACCAGAGAGGAATTTAGAATACTAAAAAGTCCTAGCCAGCGCCCACTTCTTGAACTAACCAATGATCCCAGGTGCAGTACATGTCCCACCCCCTAACCAATGGAAAGAGGGCACAACAGTATCTATTGTAGTATGTCTTGAGCTAGTACATAAATATAGTTTGCAATAGGCTTGGGGACACAAGACTCTACTCTCCACAAGGTTTTCATCACTGATTAACTGAGGGCTGGATTTCCAGATTGCGCCTGCGATTCATTCACATGTGTGTAAGTACTCTATGTAACCAACTTATTCTCTGTATTTGCCATACTCTCTCTCTCTCTCTCTCTGTTATTGTTAAACTGTTGTATATTGTATATGTGTAGTTATTATGTTTAGATATTGATGTTAGCCTGTAGTGTATGAACTGTTAACTGTTTTCCCTTTTTTACATAGCTAGATATTGTTAGTAAAGGTGTTGGAACCTTAGCAAGGTATTGTGTGTTTATTACATTACTGAGGGTATTCGGAGCGTCTCAATCGCTCAAACAGCTTTTGTATTAACAAGGTTAAGCAGCGTTATATCGCTACAGTATTTCAATACAAGGTTTACAGTATAAGCGTATCCTTTCTGTGTGTTGCATACAAGGTTTACTGAGTGTCATCCCGTGAGCGTCTGCGCCGCTCGTGTTCCCCTCGTGGTCACGAGCGTCCGCTACGTTGGTAGCGTAGCATTACGGTAGTCGGCCGCCTATAGCGTGCTCGACACCAAGCGTTAAGCTGTGAGCGAGCGTGCCGCATGTGCGTCTCGACCACGGCTAAGCGTCTGCTACGCTAAGTGTGTACCCTTACGGTACCCCATACGCCAATTGCGTACTGAGTCTCTTACCTACACATAGTGAATGTTATAAGATAAATAATTAGCTTTATCAATGGAGAGCTTCCAATTCTACAATGAAGGAGTATACCTGTCTATCGGCTGCCTATCAAACCCTATCCAGAATTGACTATTGTTATCAAGAACCTTGTTAACTAGAATCTCAGCTGTAGAAATTGAACCAATATCAGTTCCAGACCATGCCATGCAATGGTTTGATCTAACTATAACTGATGAACGACCATCACGAGCCTCTTGGAGGTTTCCATCCCACCTCCTCACCACTCCTGAATTTAAGAATATGCTTGCCAACAGCTGGAAAGAATTTCACGCTGATAACCAAACCTGCTTTGTTGATGACCCTCCCCTTTTCTGGCAAACTGCTAAGTCAGTTTTGAGGGGCAATATAATTTCCTATATGTCTCAGTTGAATAAGGCATATCCTGCTTCGTACCTCACCTTACAGCACTCTCTTTCTTCTACATACTCGGCATTCCACCGTGATCAGAATCCAACAAATAAACGTAGTTATATCATGGCTAAAACACACTTCAATAAATTTTTACATAAATGTGGTGATAAATAGCTTTATCGTATTAATTACCGATATCACAGATTTGCCAATAGATCAGGCAAACTTCTTACGAACATTTGAAATGATTGTAGAACCTCAGTAGTTGTAAAGCCTCTTAAAAAACCTGATGGAACTCTCACTTCCTCTAATACACAAACAGCCGAAATTATGAAAGAGTTTTATTCTCGGCTATATTCTCCTCCTGTACCTCAGGCAGCCCTGATCCATCACATAGCACACAAGGATTGTTATGGCCTAATATTACCTTTCCCTCTCTCACTCCAGACATGCAGTTGGCCTTATGTGACCCGGTCACGCCTGGGGAGGTGTCCAAAATCATTAGATCCTTGAAGCCAGGGAAGGCTCCAGGCTCGGTTGGGTTTGGAGGTAGTTTTTATAAGGCTTTACATCATGATATCTTAGATACTTTAGTACGTACTTTTAATAGAATTTTACAAACTGATAGAGCCCCGCTATATTTTAACTCTACTTATATCAGAATTCTCCTTAAGCCTGGTCGGGATCCTTCTTTACCTGGATCATACTGACCCATTTCACTCCTGAATTCTGATTATAAAATTCTGACCAAATTGTTAGCCAATAGGTTGAAGGCAGTACTGTCTACCATAATCCATCCGGACCAAACCGGCTTCATCCAGGGCAGACATTCAGTTTTAAATGTCAGGAAAGTAATAACTGCTATACATTGCCTTCTAAGTTCTGTGGATGATCCTCCCCCAGGTGTGATAGTGTCTTTAGATGCAGAAAAGGCCTTTGATTTAGTCCTATGGCCTCATTTATATAGCTCATTTTGGAATCCCCCACCATTTTATTTCCTTTATACAACTTTTATACACCAATCCCTTATCACAAGTCTTATGTAATGGCCAAATTTCCTCCTATTTTCCTATTTGTAATGGTACAAGACAGGGGTGCCCCCTTTCACCCCTCCTCTTTGCAATAGAAATCGAACCCCTTGCTATTGAACTTCATAATTCCACGGATTTTAAAGGTATTATGGTTTCGTCTCATGAATTGAAATCTCCTTATTCACAGACGACATGCTGCTCTACGTAACTGACCCTTTACATTCACTTCCTGCTATTATGTCAATCATTACTGAATTTGGGAAAATTTCGGGTTATAAAATTAATGTAGACAAATCCGAAATCTTGCCACTTGGTTCTTATACCTTAGACTTGCCAACTTCCCACGTCTTCTCACAATTTAAAATCACCACTACCCAAATTAAATATTTAGGCGTGTATATTCCGCGAACACTTGATAAGTTATATGCAGCAAACTTTTCACCTCTCATATCTAAAGTCACAACCCTTCTGTCCACTTGGACATCTATGCCCCTATCTTTTTTGGGAAGGGTAGCTGCGGTAAAAACTATAATTTTCCCTAAATTATTCTACGCGATTCAAATATTGCCTATTGCCTTGACTAACAGAGACATTCTAGGTATTAAATCTTCGATCTCCTCCTTTCTATGGAATGGCAGGCGTTCTCGAATTGCCTTCACCAAACTGACTCTCCCCAGGTCTCAAGGAGGCTTGGGAATCCCTGATTTGAAGGCATATTCTTTAGCCGTATTTTTCAGATATGCTAGTGACTGGTTGTTGGATAGATCTACCTATACTGATAATTCTTTAGACCTAGCCCTGTTTGCTCCTTATTCACCGGCTGCACTACTCCATATCAAATCATCCAACATACCCAAATCTGTTTATGCTAATGTGTTGTTTCATGACACGTACATAAATTGGATTAGTTTGAATAAAAAACTCAAGAGAGACTTCAGATTCTCACCGTATTGGCCTATATGGGGCAACCCTAATTTCTCTCTCTCCATCTACAATACAACCTACCAATTCTGGAAGAAGAATGGCTTACTTTTAGTGAACAAAGTTTTTGATCCAGGTGGCATCCTTTTTACCTTTAGTGAACTTCAACAAACTTACTCCCTTCCGAACAACCATTTTAATTTCTATGTACAACTCTGACACTATGGGGGTAATTCCAAGTTGGTCGCAGCCTCAAGTTTGCTAGCAATTGGGCAAAACCATGTGCACTGCAGGGGAGGCAGATATAACATGTGCAGAGAGAGTTAGATTTAGGTGTGGTGTGTTCAATCTGCAATCTAATTTGCAGTGTAAAAATAAAGCAGCCAGTATTTACCCTGCACAGAAACAAAATAAAACACCCAAATCTAACTCTTTCTGCACATTTTATATCTGCCTTCCCTGCAGTGCACATGGTTTTGTACAACTGCTAAAAAAATTCCTGCTGCGATCAACTTGGAATTACCCCCTATATACAGTCTCTTCCAATAACTTTGCACTCTTCCCCTAGTCTAGATATAATACTTCAGACACTGCATAGTTGTATGACAAGATCTTAAAAAGTCAAACAACTATACCTACCTTTAATAGATTCTAGAATCCTCTTACCAAACCACGCTACTCATTTTATGATGAAGTGGAAATTTGATATTCCATCCCTTCCTCCCTTACTTGATAACTGTATACGGCCCTATAATACGTGTAATAAATATTTGAAGTCGGCCTATCTCCAGGAGGTCCACTTCCGCTTTATTCATAGAGCATATATAGCTCCTGCTCAGAGGAAATATATGTCAGATGCTGAGTTTGGTAGTTGTATTAAATGTGGTATGCATAATTCCAAATTTACTCATTGTTTTTGGGAATGCACCAAAATTCACAGATTCTGGAACAAAATATTGTTATTTTTGAAATCTGTACTGGGAATATCATTGTCATTGGAGCCTATGGCTTGCTTGCTTGCTTTTTATTTTGATCAGTGGTTGGCAGACAAATCTACCCGCCTATTTCTGCCATTTATTGTGACTGTTTTGACGTTAGCTAAAAAATTGATCCTTATTCATTGGGTCAAAAAATCTGCACCTACGATCCAAGAACTACAGTCAAAATTGCTACAATTGGTTTATTCTGATATACGTTCTTTATTACATAATGAAGACATATCTATGAAATATTTCCATTATAAATGGGACAGGTATATATTGTCTTATATTGTCTTTGGATGACGAATCTCGCTCACGAATTCAACAATACTTGGGTTCACAAGATTGGTCGAGAGCACTCACCTCTGATCTCATTCCCTACATTTTATGATAGGGGCATTAAGTTATATCTTTGCTGTTACCTTCATTATGGTATTGTTGTACTATTTGCAAGCTGTTTACGCTCATACTTTCCTGGTCATACACCTTTATTACATATGTTATATGAGACTTTCTATTTCATTTCATAAATACTTATAATAATATTGAGACTTTCTTTGTACCCCCATTCCCTTCCCTCCACTCCCCCCTCCTTGGCACTCCTCTTGTGTATGTCTGCGTCTTTCCATCTACTGTTAATTGTTTGATGTTTCTGTATACTCTGCAAAAAAACTTAATAAAAAGTTTTTGGGAAAAAAAAAGTAGTAATATTGTGTGGCGTAACTTGTATAAGGATTACTACTGTGTGGTGTAACGTGTCTAAGTAGTAATATTGGCCCTCATTCCGAGTTGTTCGCTCAGTATTTTTCATCGCATCGCAGTGAAAATCCGCTTAGTACGCATGCGCAATGTTCGCACTGCGACTGCGCCAAGTAACTTTACTATGAAGAAAGTAATTTTACTCACGGCTTTTTCTTCGCTCCGGCGATCGTAATGTGATTGACAGGAAATGGGTGTTACTGGGCGGAAACACGGCGTTTCAGGGGCGTGTGGCTGAAAACGCTACCGTTTCCGGAAAAAACGCAGGAGTGGCCGGGGAAACGGTGGGAGTGCCTGGGCGAACGCTGGGTGTGTTTGTGACGTCAACCAGGAACGACAAGCACTGAAATGATCGCACAGGCAGAGTAAGTCTGGAGCTACTCTGAAACTGCTAAGTAGTTAGTAATCGCAATATTGCGAATACATCGGTCGCAATTTTAAGAAGCTAAGATTCACTCCCAGTAGGCGGCGGCTTAGCGTGAGCAACTCTGCTAAATTCGCCTTGCGACCGATCAACTCGGAATGAGGGCCATTGTGTGGCGTAACTTGTATAAGGATTACTACTGTGTGGTGTAACGTGTCTAAGTAGTAATACTGTGTGGCGTAACTTGTATAAGGAGCACTACTGTGCAGCGTAATGTGGCTAAGGAGTATGTATAAGGAGTACACTTCTTTTCAATGAGACCATGCCTTTGGCACGCGTTGTCCCTATTTGGAACATGTGGGGGTCCCAATGCATATTGTTGCACCTGGGCCCACCACTCATTCTGCCACTGCATTTACTTGTTCTTTATTTCCAAATCAGAATTAGGCTCATAGTATGCTGCATTGGGGGAAGAGACTGATGTAAAAGGGCCTAAGATTCTCTGTAAAGCGCTGTGGCATATGTGTGCGCTATATAAATGGCTGGTAATAATAATAGTATGATTTGAACAAACTCAAACACATTCAAGCTTAACTTGATACGTTAAAATGGTTTTACATTGTGAAACTATGGTGTTTGAATGAAAAAAAAAACATTTTTATTATTTATAAATTGTATGTAAAATATTTAAAAGTATTTAAAAACCATAATCTGAATGCAAATGGAAAACATCAAATGTAAACATGCATAATGAGCCTAAAATGCTAACGGCGACTACAAGACTCAAATTTTCGAACTGCAAATTCTAATTTATTGACTGTTGAACTGCAAAAATGTTCATGTCTATCCAACCAGTGAAAGCTGATCCACAAACTAAGGGTCATTTTATTAGCAAAGGGACGTTGAAAGTGCAGCATAATTTATATGTACAACATAAACATAGAACTATTTTGTCAGATATCATTTTAAACTTGTTTTTTATTTGTGAGGGGGAGTGGTGTCTGTGTTCTTAATGCATATTTATACAGTGAAACTAGCCCACTGCTGGGATAATTTGTCCAGTCATTTTATGAACATAACAAGATGATTTTGCATGGATAATTGCTAAGCTGTCCATATTTACATACCATCTACCTCCGCGTTCAGACCTTTGATGGAAGCTGGGCGAGAAATGAATACAAAGAGAGTTTTAAATCAATGCACGTTGTACTTAGAATGAGATTTTATGAATGTGATTGAATAATGTCTTTTTATCTGCTTACCACCAGGAACCGCTTCAAATTCTGTCAACTCCTGAGAAAATTTTGCCAAATCAGGCTCCTGCAATATGATCTGCTCCACAAGGGCATGCAAGAAGGTGAACCGTTTCTCCTTACTCACAAGCTGGGACATCTACCGGCAGAAAACAGAGGTAATTGACAGGCTGAGCAATCAATCCACAAGTAATGCAAGGATTAAAGAAGATTGTGTCCATCAGTTATTGCACAACATGACAGATAAAAACACTCTGCTAAGACAGATATATATCCCCTGTGCATTACCTTTCACTCTGCATTTTAAAAGAGATGTGGATGTTTCAGAACTTACATTTCAATATTATTTTAATATGTGAATAGTATCTTTCAATTGAATAAAACTTGACTGTTGTAGCATAACTATGCAGTGTTAATTCTAATATTTACCATTCACCTGAGGAGTGAAGCTAGGCTTTCTGTCACACAGAGCAAAAATTTGAGATGATGCGCACCCCCCTCATATAGCAGTCACCAATGGCTTGCTGGAATATAGACATCAGCATTGTAAAGACTGAAATATTTTTATGGTGTGGGAAGTGCTATGAGTATGGCGGTACGGGACGGTACTGTGTAACCATAAGAATTTAGCAGCCTGTGCCGCCAGCCCGACCACCTTGCTTGCAGACGCTGTGTGTCTGCAGGGAGGAGAGCGCAGTGCGCACCTCTCCTGGTCCTCAGTGCTCCAGTGGCAGCGGTGTGTATCTCAAATCAGATGCCGGTTCGTTAGCCAATCAGAGCTTGCGGACCAACAGCGGTGGTTCCTGATTGACTGCCAGACCGAAAACTTTGACTGGTTCACGAACCGGCACCTGATTTGAGATACACGCCACTGGAGACCGGACTGACCACTGAGGGAGCGGAGAGGCGCGTGTTGCGCTGTCCTCCCTGTGGAAACAGCAGCTGCAGAGCTGGCCCCATACAACAGTGGTGAGTTGCACTGCTGGGGGCATATGTGCATCAGGTACTGCACTACTGCGGGGCATATGTGTATCTGGCACTGCACTACTGGGGGCATATGTGTATCTGGTACTGCACTAATGGGGGCATATTGGTATCTGGCACTGCACTACTGGGAGGGGCATATGTGTATCTAGCACTGCACTACTAAGGGGCATATGTGTATCTGGCTCTACTGGGGGCATATGTCTATCTGGCACTATTGGGTGGCATATGTATATCTGGCACTGCACTAATAGGGGCATATTTGTACCTGGCACTGCACTACTGGGGGCATATGTGTATCTGGTACTGCACTACTAGGGGCATATGTGTATCTGGCTCTACTGGGGGCATATGTGTATCTGGCACTGCACTACTGGGGGCGTATGTGTATCTGGCACTATTGGGGGCATATGTGTATCTGGCACTGCACTACTGGGTGCATATGTGTATCTGGCACTGCATTACTGGTGGCATATCTGTATCTGGCTCTACTGGGGGCATATGTGTATCTGGCACTGCACTACTGTGGGCATATGTGTATCTGGCACTACTGGGTGCATATGTTTATCTGGCACTGCACTACTGAGGGCATATGTGTATCTGCCACTATTGGGGCATATGTATATCTGGTCCCCCCATATGTGTATCACTCCCCCATTTTCATTGACCACACCCTATGTTGCCCCACCCATTACCACTAAGAAATTGTATCTACTTGCACCACTGGGTGTGAGCAAAACCTGAGTTTCGTCCCATTACATTAGGGTGCAAGTGCCTGCTGCATTTATTCTGGGCTCTGGATTGTCAAATGGAGCATTCAAGCTCCACTGTCTCAAGATTCAAAGGGAAGTACTAAGTCACTGTTTGTACATTACTACACTGCCTCACTCACCACAGAGCATTGCAGTGACTGTCATACATTACAGACAGAGAGCATCAGTGACAACCATGTAATATAAAGAGAATTGCAGTTACTGACCACCATATAATGCAGAGAGCATCAGTGACTGCCATTATCGCCGGGAGTGGGGGAAGTGGGTACTAATTACGCAGACCCAGGCCTGATGGAGGGGCACAGGTCTGTCGCCATCCCCCTGCCCGTCTGTCAGCAGCAGCAGCTTTGTTCTTCAGCCAGCACATGCTGCTGTGTGCTGACTGGGCTTTGGTGGTGCAGGGAGACTGCTGCCACTTAGCAGCAGCAGTCTCTTCTGCATGTGCAGGGGGGTAATTTGCCTCCAGCTAAGGGTCTGAATATCGCCCACAAAACCACGCTCAGCGCTACATAGCAGTGCTGAAAATTATCTTTAACATAAATTTTTATAAGTGGGCATGACCACACCTCCCACGGTGAGGCCACGCCCCAGATAATTTACCTGCAACAGCTCTCTACACCCCTGGTAACTGCTATAAAATACAGTGAGCAGCTGTAACCACCTTGTAATACAGAGAGCATCAGTGACTGCCATATAATACATAGGGCAGTTATAACTACCTTATAATACAGACAGCATTACTGACTGCCATATAAATGAATGATAATTACAGTGCCTACCACAGAATGCAGAGCGCATCAATAATCGCCAGTGCTGCCATCAGAAATTGTGGGGCCCAGGACAAAATGGTCAGCCACCCCCCTCCCCACACACACACACACACACACACATGCAAATAAAATATAAATGACATAAAAAGAAAAATATATATTTCAAAAAACTTTAATACAATTCCTATGCACAAATAGAGTAACAGCATATTATGCCCCCTGTACCATATTAAGTGGGTGATTCAGACCTGATCGCTGGGCTGCTAACTTTGCTGTCCTACATTCAGATAGTCACTGCCCAAGGGGGAGTGTAAATTCGCTGTGCAAGTGTGCGATCCCATGTGTACGCCGAGCTGCAAAATTCCAGTGTGTGCAGTCTCTGTGCAGCCCAGGACTTACTACTACAGTGCGATGAGAACAGACTGATCGAGGCCAGAGCTGACGCCAGACACTCTCCCTGAAAACGTTTGGGAACGCCTGCATTTTCCGGACACTCCCAATAAACGGTCAGTTACGACCCACAAACAGCCTCTTCCTGTCAATCACCTTGCGAACACCCATGCAAATGAAACTTTCGCACCATCCTGTCACTGACCGGCGATGCTGTTGGCTGATGCGTATGCGCATTGCAGTGCATACCCATGCGCAGTTTATTGCTGATCGCCCGCTGTGCGAAAACGCACAGCAGCGATCCGGTCTGAATCACCCCCTAAGTCCCCACAGTAATGCCCCCGCCCCATATTATGCCCCACAGTTATGCCCCTGTCACCATATTATGCTCCCCACCGTAATGCCCCTGACAACATATTATGCCCCCCCAGAGCTGTAACTAGGTGTGTGCCAGTGGTGCCTTGTATACAGCAACACTGCACTGTGGGCGCACCATCAAGCAGCACCACCTACACGGCCGATGCCCGCTCTCCCTCACTGCCTCCCGCCTCCTGCCACTGCAGCCAGAGCCGGCCCGACCATTATGCCGACTATGCAGCTGAGTAAGGCGTCAGAGTTAAGAGGGCGCCGTGTAGAATTGGAGACAGACAGCGGCAGCGACTTTTCAAATGTGGAGCTGGCCGCAGTCAGTCAGGCAAGGGTATCCTTGCCTCCTATTCTCATGGTCTATGGGTCCCAACTGAGTCTCGTCCCCAAGCCATGCCTAGTCTCTGCCCCTGTTCTAGTGTCTCCACTCTCCACCCGTCTACTTTTCCATGGCTGTAACCTTGCTCAGTGTCCTCCTCCGTGTTTCCGCCCATCTCCTCCCTCTTTCCCTGAGCTCCTGCCCAGTATCTTCACCCCCTGACTCATCTCATGGCAGAACTTGGAAAGTACAACACATACCCTGGATAAGGCAGCTGGACTTTTGTAGGTGGTGACAGTGACCAGCTATGAGGTGAGCACTGTGCCCGTTGTATTAGAGTTGACTGTAGCTACCATGCAAAGCCTGTGTGTCCATGCTCCCCTGTCATTTGCTGATTTTTTATTTTTATAAAAAGGAGAGCAGCAATGTGGCTACAGTTGCAGTGGTGCCCGGAAGCTATGAGTGCCCACCCAAATCTTATAACAACAAAAAGAAGACCAGATACACACTATATTCTGCATTTCCTGGTTTTTCCTGGTTGGCACGGCAAGTCCTTTAGGAGGTTATAAGGTCGAAAGTGTAATCACAGCAATTAATTCTATGCTGTGAGCTGCTGTACACTACAGGTCACTGTATGTGGAAGGGGTTCTAACCCTTTCACTGCCAGAGGACTACAAGCCGGATAAGTGTCCACTGAACCAGGGCAGTAACTAGGTGTGTGCCAGTGGTGCCTGGCACACAGCACGGATGCGCTGTAGGCGCAGGACCACCGGCAACACCCACCTGGCCTCTCCATTGCCACTGCCGCACTGTGGGGTCCGGACCGTGTCCCCCTGCCATCACTGCTTGTCACCCAGCTGCACTGCCCAGCTACCTCTCACATAGGTAGCCGGGCAGAACTGCAGCTCCCCCCTCCACTCCCTCCCCATGTGATGGGAGAGATGATGTCTCTCCCAGCCCACCCACAATGCCCTGCGCTGCAAATAGTGCAGTGTAGATTGGGAAGAGGAGAGGAGAGGCATGCCAGCTGTTCACAGATGAGTATAGCACTTACACTCTCTCTCGGACTCTGCCTGCCTAATATGTAAAAAAGGGGAACTCTGCCTGCCATAATGTGTAAAAAGGGGGACTCTGCCTGCCTAATGTGTAAAAAGGGGGACACTGCTGCTGTAATGTGTAAAAAGTGACTCTGCCTGTTTAATGTGTAAAAAGGGGGACTGTCTGCCATAATGAGTAAAAGGGAGCTCTACCTACCTAATGTAAAAGGGCACTCTACCTGCCGTACTGTGTAAAAGGAGACTCTACCTACTGTACTATGTAAAATGGAGCTCTGCCTGACGTAATGTGTAAAAGGAAGCTCTGTGGTCACGCCCTTTCCGCATGAAGCCATGACCCTATATTTTGTATATGGGGAGTGGGGGTGACGATGCTGTTTCTTGCACACAGCGCTAAAATGTCTGGTTACGGCACTGATGCCCCCATATTAATGCCCTTGTCACCATATTATGTCCACACATTAATTACGCCAGTACCTGCTCGTTGTCAGGGGTTCTGTTCATTACAGCCTCCTCTAGTATATTTCTCTGACGTCCTAGTGGATGCTGGGAACTCCGTAAGGACCATGGGGAATAGCGGCTCCGCAGGAGTCTGGGCACATCTAAAGAAAGCTTTAGGATCACCTGGTGTGCACTGGCTCCTCCCCCTATGACCCTCCTCCAAGCCTCAGTTAGATTTCTGTGCCCGACGAGAAGGGTGCACACTAGGGGCTCTCCTGAGCTCTTTGTGAAAGTTTTAGTTTAGGTTTATTATTTTCAGTGAGACCTGCTGGCAACAGGCTCACTGCATCGTGGGACTAAGGGGAGAAGAAACGGACTCACCTGCGTGCAGAGTGGATCGGGTTTCTTAGGCTACTGGACATTAGCTCCAGAGGGACGATCACAGGTTCAGCCTGGATGGGTCCCGGAGCCGCGCCGCCGGCCCCCTTACAGAGCCAGAAGAGCGAAGAGGTCCGGTGAAATCGGCGGCAGAAGACGATCCTGTCTTCAGATAAGGTAGCGCACAGCACCGCAGCTGTGCGCCATTGCTCTCAGCACACTTCACACTCCGGTCACTGAGGGTGCAGGGCGCTGGGGGGGCAGCGCCCTGAGACGCAATAAATCGATAAAAACCTTATATGGCTAAAATAAATGCATCACATATAACTCCTGGGCTATATGGATGCATTTAACCCCTGCCAAAACATACAGAAATACGGATGATAAGGACGCCGAGAAAGGGGCAGAGCCTATCTCCTCAGCACACTGGCGCCATTTTCCCTCACAGCTCAGTTGGAGTGAAGCTCCCTTGCTCTCCCCTGCAGTCACTACACTACAGAAAGGGGTTAAAAAAGAGAGGGGGCACAAATTAGGCGCAGTATAAACAATACAGCAGCTATAAAGGGAAAAACACTTATATAAGGTTATCCCTATATATATATATAGCGCTCTGGTGTGTGCTGGCAAACTCTCCCTCTGTCTCCCCAAAGGGCTAGTGGGTCCTGTCCTCTATCAGAGCATTCCCTGTGTGTATGCTGTGTGTCGGTACGTTTGTGTCGACATGTATGAGGAGAAAAATGATGTGGAGACGGAGTAGAGTGTCTGTAATAGTGTTGTCACCCCCTAGGGGGTCGACACCTGAGTGGATGTACTGTTGAAATTGCGTGACAGTGTCAGCTTTGTATAAAAGACAGTGGTTGACATGAGACAGCCGGCTACTCAGCTTGTGCATGTCCAGACGTCTCATACAGGGGCTCTAAAGCGCCCGTTACCTCAGATACAGACGCCGACACGGATACTGACTCCTGTGTCGACGGTGAAGAGACAACCGTGATTTCCAATAGGGCCACTCATTCATTGCATGATTGATGCAATGGAAAATGTTTACACTTTTCTGATAATATGAATACCACCAAAAAAAGGGGTATTATGTTTGGTGAGGAAAAACTTCCTGTAGTTTTCCTAAATCTGAAAAATAAAATGAGGTGTGTGATGATGCGTGGGTTTCCCCCCGATAACAATTGATAATTCTAAAAAGTTATTGGCAGTATACCTTTTCCCGCCAGAGGTTAGGGTGCGTTGGGAAACACCCCCTACAGGGGATAAGGCGCTCACACGCTTGTAAGAACAAGGGCTCTACCCTCTCTTGAGATGGCCGCCCTTAAGGATCCTGCTGATAAAAAGCAGGAGGGTATCCTAAAATGTATTTACACACATACTAGTGTTATACTGCGACCAACAATCGCCTCAGCCTGGATGTGCAGTGCTGGGTTGGCGTGGTCGGATTCCCTGACTGGAAATATTGATATCCTAGATAAGGACAGTATATTATTGCCTATAGAGCAATTAAAAGATGCATTTCTATATATGCATGATGCACAGCGGAATATTTGCCGACTGGCATCAAGTATAAGTGCGTTGTATTCTACCAGTAAAGTGGTCAGGGATTCCAAACGGCATTTGGAAGTATTGCCTTAAAAAAAGGGGATGTACCCTAGGTCGCCTCTCAAAATAAGACGCCGTATTATCAGGCGCAGTCCTGGTTGGCAAGCGGACAAAAGGGTTCCTCTTTTCTGCTCGTGACAGAGGTAGAGGAAAATGGCTGCAGAGATCAGCCAGTTCCCAGGAACAGAAACCCTTTTCCGCCTCTGCCAAGCCCTCAGTATGACGCTAGGGCTTTACAAGTTCAGGTAAGGTGGGGGCCCGTTCTCAGTGAATTTCAGTGCGCAGTGGGCTCACTCGCAAGTAGACCCCGGGATCCTTCAGGTGTTATCTCAGGGGTACAAAATTGGAATTCGAGACGTATTCCCCTCGCCGTTTCCAAAAAGTCTGTTTTACCGACGTCTCCCGCTGACAGGGAGGCAGTTTTGGAAGCCATTCACAAGCTGTATTCCCAGCAGGTGATAATTAAGGTACCCCTCCTGCAACAGGGAAAGGGGTATTATTCCACACTATTGTGGTACCGAAGCCAGACGGCTCGGTGAGACCGATTTTAAAATCTAAAATCTTTGAACACTTACATACAGAGGTTCAAATTCAAAATTGAGTCACTCAGAGCAGTGATTGCAAACCTGGAAGAAGGGGACTACATGATGTCTCGGGACATCAAGGATGCTTACCTTCATGTCAAAATTTACCCTTCTCACCAAGGGTATCTCAGGTTATGGTACAGAACTGTCACTATCAGTTCAGACGCTGCCGTAGGGAGGGTCCACGGCACCCCGGGTCTTTACTGAAGTAATGACCGAAATGATGATATTCCTTCAAAGGAAGGGAATTTTTAGTTATCCTTTACTTGGACGATTCCCTGATAAGGGTAAGATCCAGGGAACAGTTGGAGATCGGTGTAGAACTATCTCAGGTAGTGTTGCGGCAGCACGATTGGATTCTCAATATTCCAGATTCGCAGCTGGTTCCGACGACTTGTCTTCTGTTCCTAGGGATGATCCTGGACACAGTCCAGAAAGAAGGTGTTTCTCCCGGAGGAAAAAGCCAGGGAGTTATCCGAGCTAGTCAGGAACCTCCTAAAACCAAACCAAGTCTCAGTGCATCAATGCACAAGGGTTCTGGGTAAAAATGGTGGCTTCCTACGAAGCAATCCCATTCGGCAGATTCCACGCAAGACTTTCCAGTGGAACCTACTGGACAAATGGTCCGGGTCGCATCTTCAGATGCATCAGCGGATAACCCTGTCACCAGGGACAAGGGTATCCCTCCTGTGGTGGTTGCAGAGTGCTCATCTTCTAGAGGGCCGCAGATTCGGCATTCAGGACTGGATCCTGGTGACCACGGATGCCAGCCTGCGAGGCTGGGGAGCAGTCACACAGGGAAGGAATATCCAGGGCTTATGGTCAAGCCTGGAGACATCACTTCACATAAATATCCTGAAGCTAAGGGCCATTTACAATGCTCTAAGCTTAGCAAGACCTCTGCTTCAAGGTCAGCCGGTGTTGTTCCAGTCGGACAACATTACGGCAGTCACCCACGTAAACAGACAGGGTGCCACAAGAAGCAGGAGGGCAATGGCAGAAGCTGCAAGGATTCTTCGCTGGGCGAAAAACCATGTGATAGCACTGTCAGCAGTTTTCATTCCGGGAGTGGACAACTGGGAAGCAGATTTCCTCAGCACGACCTCCACCCGGGAGAGTAGGGACTTCACCCAGAAGTCTTCCACATGATTATAAACCGTTGGGAAAAACTCGACAGGTATTGCGCCAGGTCAAGGGATCCTCAGGCAATAGCTGTAGATGCTCTGGTAACACCGTGGGTGTACCAATCAGTGTATGGGTTCCCTCCTCTGCCTCTCATACCCAAGGTACTGAGATTGATAAGATGGAGAGGAGTAAGCACTATATTAGTGGCTCCGGATTGGCCAAGAAGGACTTGGTAACCGGAACTTCAAGAGATGCTCACGGAGGATCCGTGGCCTCTACCTCTAAGAAGGGACCTGCTTCAGCGGGGACCTTGTCTGTTCCAAGACTTGCCGCGGCTGCGTTGACGGCATGGCGGTTGAACGCCGGATCCTGAAGGAAAAAAGGCATTCCGGATGAAGTCATCCCTATCCTGATCAAGGCCGGGAAGGATGTAACCGAAAAACATTATCACCGCATTTGGCGAAAATATGTTGCGTGGTGCGAGGCCAGTAAGGCTCGACGGAGGAAATTCAACTGGGTCGATTCCTACATTTCCTGCAAACAGGAGTATCTATGGGCCTGAAATTGGGGTCCATTAAGGTTCAAATTTCGGCTCTGTCGATTTTCTTCCAAAAAAGAACTAGCTTCAGTCCCTGAAGTTCAGACTTTTGTTAAAGGGGTACTGCATATACAGACTCCTTTTGTGCCTTCAGTGGCACTTTGGGATCTCAAGGTGGTTTTTGGGTTCCAAAAGTCACATTGGTTTGACCCACTTAAATCTGTGGAGTTAAAATATCTCACAGAAAAAGTGGTCATGCTGTTGGCTATGGCCTGGGCCAGGCGCGTGTCAGAATTGGTGGCGTTATCCTGTAAAAGCCCTTATCTGAGTTTCCATTCGGACAGGGCGGAATTGAGGACTCGTCCTCAGTTTCTCCCTAAGGTGGTTTCAACGTTCACCTGAACCAAACCTATTGTGGTGCCTGCGGCTACTAGGGACTTGGGGGACTCCAAGTTGCTAGACGTTGTCAGGACCCGGAAAATATATGTTTCCAGGACGGCTGGAGTCAGGAAATCTGACTTGCTGTTTATCCTGTATGCACCCAACTAGCTGGGTGCTCCTGCTTCTAAGCAGACTATTGCTCGTTGGATTTGTAGTACAATTCAGCTTGCACATTCTGTGGCAGGCCTGCCACAGCCAAAAATCTGTAAATGCCCACTCCACAAGGAAGGTGGGCTCATCTTGGGCAGCTGCCAAGGGGTCTCGGCTTTACAACTTTGCCGAGCAGTTACTTGGTCAGGAGCAAATACGTTTGTAAAATTCTACAAATTTGATACCCTGGCTGAGGAGGACCGGGAGTTCTCTCATTGGGTGCTGCAGAGTCATCCGCACTCTCCCGCCCGTTTTGGGAGCTTTGGTATAATCCCCATGGTCCTTACGGAGTTCCCAGCATCCACTAGGACGTCAGAGAAAATAAGAATTTACTTACCGATAATTCTATTTCTCGTAGTCCGTAGTGGATGCTGGGCGCCCATCCCAAGTGCGGATTGTCTGCAATACTGGTACATAATTATTGTTACCAAAAAATTCAGGTTATTGCTGTAGTGAGCCATCTTTTCTAGAGGCTCCTCTATTATCATGCTGTTAACTGGGTTCAGATCACAAGTTGTACAGTGTGATTGGTGTGGCTGGTATGAGTCTTACCCGGGATTCAAAATCCTTCCTTATTGTGTACGCTCGTCCGGGCACAGTATCCTAACTGAGGCTTGGAGGAGGGTCATAGGGGGAGGAGCCAGTGCACACCAGGTGATCCTAAAGCTTTCTTTAGATGTGCCCAGACTCCTGCGGAGCCGCTATTCCCCATGGTCCTTACGGAGTTCCCAGCATCCACTACGGACTACGAGAAATAGAATTATCGGTAAGTAAATTCTTATTTTAATAACTGTCTCCTCTGGGTCTGAGGCCATTTTAGGAGGGACATTTTCAACAGAGTGCTGCGTGCAGATGGACGGGGATGGTCGACAGTGGGTGGGTGGCGGCATGAGTGACCCAGGCTCTCCCCTCTTTATCAGAGGCCAGGCCCAGGACCTGATGATCATCATATAATAATATAGAGAGCATAAGTGACAACCATATAATATGGAGAACACTGCAGTGACCACCGTATAATGCAGAGAGCATTAGTGACTTACATATAATACAGAGAGCCGTTGTAACTAGAGATGTGCGCCAAACCATTTTTGCTGGATTTGGATTTGACTCTGATTCATCCTCTGGTTTTAGATTTGCCAAACCGCTGTAGCTGGTTTTGGCTTTGGATTTTTTTCCAAAACTTTACAAACAAAAGCTAAAATCACATACAGATGGAGCCATGCTAATCGTGCCTATCGCCACGTCCGGGACATGTTCACATCCCATTCACAAGAACAGGAGCATCTCTGTGTGCTCCCGGCATGACTAGGTGGACAGATTACCTAGTCACGCCGGGAATGCTCGTATGCGATGGAGCCGCATCAGATGAGCGTGGCTCCATCTGTAATTTAGCCCTTTTTTCATTCCTAGAGTATTATTAACCTCAAAAACATAATTTTCCAGTGATTTTCAGTCAATTTGACAACCTCACAGCTCACAATATTGTTTTCACCAATATTGGCCAAAGGCTACAGTGAACTGACTGGTTACTAAGTGACAGAGCAGCAGCACAAACACACAGAAGTTTATAGCACATCTATGAAACACTGCCACACAGCTCTCCCACCCACCCTCATGTTGGGTAAAAAAGGATATGAAAACTTTAACAAACCAATCGCTTCAGTGACAGGGACTGCCACTTTGTGGCTGAAGTGCTTGGTTTATTTTGGCCCCACAAAACAAGTTACCAATGACATTAAGGCAGCTAAGCTAACAGCTCTGCAGTGGCAAGATATCATTATCCTACCATTCTCACCCTCATCAGAGTGTACATCATCCTCACACTATAATAATTCATCCCCGATGGAATCCACTATTGCAGAAGTCTCTGTACTTTGATGTAATTGCTGATAAAGGTCTTCCTTGTGGAATTTACAGTACATTTTGATGAACATAATCTTTTCCACATTTTGAGGAAGTAGTCTCCTACGGTGTTCACTCACAAGGTTTCCGGATGTGCTGAAAACTCTCTCCAAGTACACACTGGAGGATGGGCAGCTTAAGTAATTCAAAGTCAGTTTTTACAAGGGCCTCCAAATTGCTTTTTTTTCTTTCAAGTACTCAAAGGGACTCTGTGGCATGTCTATCTGTATGGTGTCATGAAAATAACCCTCCACCATTCTTTGGATGGTGATCGTACCACATGGAGTTATGGTAGAGATGTCATTAATTCTTTTAGACCTGACAAGATGTCAAAATGTTGTGTTGACTTATCTACATAACCACTGGGTCTTTTGGGAAAGGTTAGTTTTTTCCTGGCTGCTGCGAAAGAACCTGAATGAGTAGACGTTGTAGAGCCATTTGTCCCTTGAGTTGCCAACTTGTTCACCAGGAGCTCTTTGCATCTCTTAAGATCTGAGTCAGTTGGAAAGAAAGACAGTGTACAACTTTAACCTAATATCAAGCACAGTTGCCAAAATGTAGTGATCCTATTTCAAGATATTGGCAACCCTTGGATCCTTGCAAAGTGAATAAAGGACTTGATCTTTAAGTCCGGCATACTTTGCGGATTTGCTTTGTTTTACCTCCTCCTTCAATTTCTCCAGCTAATTTTCCAAAAGCCTAATTATGGAAATCACTTGACTCAAGCTAGCTGTATCGGAACTCACTTCACAGGTGCTACTTAGAAGGGTTTGAGCACCTTGCACAAGATAGAAAGTACTCTCCACTGCACTGGGCTAATGTACTTCTCCAGGAGGTAGTGAAATCATTTACTGAGAGGGGCTACTCAAAAAACATCAAGCAGTTGCTTAATAAGAGGCACAACATAAATTCTCAGCACAATCTAATGCAACTAAAAAGGTTGACCAAATAAACACTAATCACAACAAGAGCCTGGTCAATAATGTCAACAGACTCAATATTAGGCAAAAAAATGCCACAACAAACCCCTGACAAGTATTCTAAGGGAATGAAACCTCTAAGAAAGCGGTGGCCAACCCGCTGCTCTTGAGCCACATGCAGCTTTCTTCCGCCACATGTGGTTCAGTCGGCTCATGCGGCCACCTTCCACTAGCCGACAGCCTGGCATACTAGTTGTTTCTAACGGTGCCGGCCCGTGAGCCAATCAGAGCTTGCGCACCAGCAGCTAAGGCTCCTGATTGGCTCACGGACTGGTGCTTAATTAGAAATAGAGTGATACCGCCGCTGGAGACTTACTAAGTATCTGGCACTGTGGGGCATATGTGTTCCTGGCACTGTGGGGCATATATGTATCTGGCACTGTGGGGCATATGTGTTACTGACACAGTGGGGCATATGTTACTGGCACTGTGGGGATATGTGTATCCGGTACTGTGGGGGCATGTGTATCTGGCACTGGGGGCATCTATGTATCTGGCACTGTGGGGACATGTGTATCTGGCACTGTGAAGGCACCCATTTCTTGGTGTTTTTATATGTATGTATGTGGCACTGTACAACATGACTAAAAATGGTGTTATAATACAAGGTCATACTCCTACAAATGTCATACCAAAAGGTGTGCACACGAAAATGGGGTGTGGCTTTGTGACAACTAGGCTATGCCCCCATATTTGCACATGCGCCTTTGACGCGCACATGATATTGGCTCTTGCTCTTGACTACAGATGCACTGTGGGGCATATATATATCTTGCACTGTAAGGACATGTGTATCTGGCACTGTGGGGCATATATGTATCTAGCACTGTGGGGGACATATGTATCTGGCCCTGGGGGCATATATGTATCTGGCACTGGGGGCATATATATATCTGGCACTGTGATGACATGTGTATCTGGCACTCTGGGGTATATATGTATCTGGCACTGTGGGCATATATGTATCTGGCACTGTGGGGCATATGTGTTCCTGGCACTGTAGGTCATATATGTATCTGGCACTGTGGGGCATATGTGTTCCCTGAAACTGTGGAGCATATGTGTTCCTGACACTGTGGGGCATATATGTATCTGGCACTGAGGGGCATATGTGTTCCCTGGCACTGTAGGGCATATGTGTTCCTGGAACTGTGGGCATATTTGGATCTGGCACTGTGGGGCATATGTGTTCCTGGCACTGTGGGGTATATGTGTTCCTGGCACTGTGGGGCATATATGTATCTGGCACTGTGGGGCATATGTGTTCCCTGGCACTGTAGGGCATATGTGTTCCTGGAACTGTGGGCATATTTGGATCTGGCACTGTGGGGCATATGTGTTCCTGGCACTGTGGGGTATATGTGTTCCTGGCACTGTGGGGCATATATGTATCTGGCACTTGGGGCATATATGTATCTGGCAATGTAGGGACATGTGTATCTGGCACTGTGGGGCATATATGTATCTGGCACTGTGGAGCATATGTGTTCCTGGCACTGTGGGGCATATATGTATCTGGCACTGTGGAGCATATGTGTTCCTGGCACTGTGGGGCATATATGTATCTGGCACTGTGGGGCATATGTGTTCCCTGGCACTGTAGGGCATATGTGTTCCTGGAACTGTGGGCATATTTGGATCTGGCACTGTGGGGCATATGTGTTCCTGGCACTGTGGGGTATATGTGTTCCTGGCACTGTGGGGCATATATGTATCTGGCACTTGGGGCATATATGTATCTGGCAATGTAGGGACATGTGTATCTGGCACTGTGGGGCATATATGTATCTGGCACTGTGGAGCATATGTGTTCCTGGCACTGTGGGGCATATATGTATCTGGCACTGTGGAGCATATGTGTTCCTGGCACTGTGGGGCATATATGTATCTGGCACTGTGGGGCATATGTGTTCCCTGGCACTGTAGGGCATATGTGTTCCTGGAACTGTGGGCATATTTGGATCTGGCACTGTGGGGCATATGTGTTCCTGGCACTGTGGGGTATATGTGTTCCTGGCACTGTGGGGCATATATGTATCTGGCACTTGGGGCATATATGTATCTGGCAATGTAGGGACATGTGTATCTGGCACTGTGGGGCATATATGTATCTGGCACTGTTGGGACATATGTATCTGGCACTGGGGGCATATATGTATCTGGCACTGGGGACATATATGTATCTGGCACTGTGGGGGGCATGTGTATCTGGCACTGTGGAGGCACCCATTTTTTTGCGTTTTTATATGTATGTATGTGGCACTGTACAACATGACTAAAAATGGGGTTATGACACAAGGTTATACTCCTACAAATGTCATACCGAAAGGTGTGTGCACAAAAATGCGGTGTGACTTTGTGACAACTAGGCCACGCCCCCATTTTTGTGCCTGCGCCTTTAACGCGCGCATGATATTGGCTCTTGCCCTTGATTCTATATATTTATACATATATCTGAAAGCATGAGACACCTTCAGCCTAGTTTAGCACCCTGCCCCACCCACCCCTCACTGATTTTAAATAGATAGCCCAGCACTCTGACCTACATATGTGGAGTGAGCACACTGAGATAAGACTCCTACATTTGTTTTACTTGTTTTACAGTAGTCAATATTGGGGGGATTCTCTGGGGCGCAGGGCATCGCAACCTACCATTATTTCAATGCACTATGGCACTTATAGTTTGTTTTATATATATGTAACACTTTCACATCATTTTCTTTCACTACTCATATCACTCACACATGCAGCATAGCTGATCCTACTTCTTTAACCCTTTATTTGTATCACTCTTGCAGTGCCCTAGGGGTTGTCTGGCTGGGTGGCTCTGGGGTGTCCTGCCCCCAGGACTTGAACCCCTATAGTTAGTTTTAGGGACTTACCCAATGAGAGGATACCTTGGTGCGGTGGGTAAGCTCATAGCCCTGGCCAGGATTATGCTAAATGCCTCTGGTTATTACAGGTCGAGCTAGTGTGAGATAGTGCACCTGCACCTCTTTTCCCTTGTATACTGTATTCAGTCTCAAACAGCGTAGCACCTCATTACTTAATTATGGTGTGCAAACCCCTCTTGCCCTTGACTACAGATCTTTTCTGGATCTTTGCCTCTGACTGGTTGGCCACCCCTGCTCTAAGACTTCTTTAACCACTTAACTGACGATTTATTTCACCGAAAACCGCTCCGAAATTGTCGGGGGTTTTTATGAGTGAATTAAGTGAAGAACATAACTTTAACCCTATCCCAAATGATTTTAGTTAAAAAAAAGGGAAAAAATATTTTTTTGAAATTTTTTTTTTTTTAAAAACATTTTTTTTTCAAACATCAAAACATCGATCGGGAACATCGCGACCATCGGAATGACTATCGCTGCTTTCATTTTGAAATGCAGGGGGGGGAGTCAGGGGGTGGCTTGGGAGGGTTCATTTACTTTCCCCAGCGGCTGCCATTGTCTGCAGTTGCTGGAGGAAGGGGCTCCTGCCGTGCTGACTGATCAGCACGGCAGACACAGGGGGAGAGTGCAGGGAGACAGCGGGAATTGACATCAGCAGCAGCGGAGGTAAGTTTCTCTTCCCTGCCGCTGCTAACACTCTCTATCTGACTGGTCACATCCTGTGCGACTAGGTCAGATAGAGCACTTGCAGGCATGGTCGCATCTGATGCTACCATGCCAGGCAAGTGGTTAAAAGACCAATGGTGACTACATCATCCTGTACCAATAAGTCTTGGCTTATAGGCAAACATACTGGCTGCATAACATGTACAATCTGTACCACTTGCAGTCACTGATTGTCGGTACATTTTTTCAACACACCCATAAGGGTAAGAAAATTTACGTCAAATTGAAACTTACCTGTAATATGAACTATGGATCATGTTGTATATATATTAAAGTTCCCATGTGGGCTTACATATGTTTGAAAGATGATCAGAACATTCAAAGAAAAAATGACACAACACACACAGTAGTTCTTCTATTACGTTGTCACCCTTGAATAAACAACCAGCAAGCTAGTGGCAAAGCACTTCTTTATGTTTTTTTATTTTGGGCAGTACGGATGGTATAATGGTTAGCATTACTGCCTTACAGCACTGAGGTCATGGGTTCGATTCCCACCATGGCCCTAACTGTGTGGAGTTTGTATATTCTCCCCGTACTTGCGTGGGTTTCCTCCGGGTACTCTGGATTCCTCCCACAATCCAAAAATATACTGGTAGGTTAATTGGCTCCCAACAAAAAATAATTAACCCTAGCGTGAATGTGTCTCTGTGTACATGTGATAGGGAATATAGATTGTAAGCTCCACTGGGGCAGGGACTGATTTGAATGGGCAAATATTCTCTGTACAGTGCAGCGGAATATGTGTGCGCTATATAAGTAACTGGTAGTAATAATAATAATAATTATAGACCTTGTGCTTCCCCTTGAATAGGTGTTGGCAATGCCAAGATGAAATTCAAATGGATTTTCAATCTGGACATTGTGGCCACAAGAAGCTTGAATGGATGTAATCCACTTCATGTTTCTTTGACAGGATATTTTTTGTTAACTTTTTGTTGATTTTATTCTCTCTGTCTTTTCCTGATTATTGCACACAAAGAACATGGTTGGGGAATTTTTTGAGTCATTTATTTATTTTTCAGAAATTTGGGGATTTATTTTCTTATCACAATTCTGCTCATTTGCTAACCCTTTTAATTGGCTTTTGCAGTGCCAAATACTTTTGACCCTCTTTATTCCTGGTTCAGTTATGTTCTCCATCCACAAATCTTTATTCCAGGGTGCTCTTTATTGCTATAACTGGGATATATACCTATTGGATAAGAACACATTGGCATCTGCAATAAGTTAACACAAGTTGACATGCAAATAAATGTTTATATTTGTATAAACATTGTATTTATGTATGTTTTTGAAATGCAGTTCAATCTCCTTTTTTTAACACACAATTGTGTCAAAACAAAATACAATTTATTTAGGCCATAGGTTCTCAAACTCGGTCTTCAGGACCCCACACAGTGCATGTTTTGCAGGTAACCCAGCAGGTGCACAGGAGTATTAATTACTCACTGACCCATTTTAAAAGATCCACCGGTGGAGCTAACTATTTCACTTGCGATTCTGTGAGGAGAACTGCAAAACATGCACTGTGTGGGGTCCTGAGGACCGAGTTTGAGAACCTGTGATTTAGGCTGACCAAATTAGCCCTTTAAACTGGGCCACTCATGAATTACACAGGTTATGTGGCTGTCTGACTTCAAGCCTGCATGTCACCTGGTTTTAATCAGCCACATGACCTATGTAATTCATGAGTGTCCCCGTTAAAAGGGCTAATATGGTCAGCCTAATTAATTAAGCCAACAAGTTGTCGAAATATTATTAACATTTATTGATTGTAAACACTGAAGTGCATTGATCCATGTCAGTCACATAGAATATAGCAAGTACCTTACAAAATTATGCATAACAATAATTGATTTAAGTATCCATGCCACAGGTGACATAATTAGTACCTTGGTTAATTTGATTTAACCATTTGTGCTGAGCCATGCATATACTAAAAACCTGAATCATTGGGGTGCCCTGAGGAAATATCTGCTCTGGAGTATAGTAAGAAGCGAGTAAAGCTGTATAGAGTTGTGAATGCAAGGTTGATAGTAACATCAGAGTACAGAGGTTCTCAAACACAGTCCTGAAGGCACCCCAACAGTCCAGGATTTAAGTTTATCCATGCTTGGCCACAAGTGATTAAATTAGCTCCTCAGTCAATTTGATGTAACCATCTGTGGTGAACCATGGATATACCTAAAACCGGACCGTTGGGTTGCCTTGAGGACCGCATTTGAGAACCCCTAGGGTAGGAAGATGCTACACAGTCCTGTCAGTAAACAGAGTACAAGTGTCTGTGTTTTCTCTGATACCCCTTTTCCACTGCCACTAAAACCTGCCATGATAACCCGGGTCATGGCTCAGTGGAAAAGGGTTAATCCAGGGTCAGTATTCAGGGAATCCAACCCCGCTAATTTGCAGGGTTGGTCCTAGGAAGAACCCAGATTATGGAGCAGTGTAAATAGGTAAACCCGGTCATCCGATCCAGCTCTCATTTACAGCATGGGCAGGATGGCGACACTGATGGCTGCTTCCTGCAGTGATGACATTGTCTGGGGTGGGGCAAGTGACATCAGGGGGTGGAGCCAGAGTATCACTGCAGCTGAGACTCTCGGCAGCTACTGTACCCATGTGCAATGTAAACGGCTCCGACCTAGGAATAATCCAGGTCCGAGTCACGTTGGAAAGGGGCCAGTCCTGGGTCTCACCAAGTTTGGAACTATGGGCCTAATTCAGACCTGATTGTAGCAGCAAACTTTTTCTCTAATGGGCAAAATCATTTGCACTGCAGGTGGGGCAGATATAACATGTGCAGAGAGAGTTAAGGGCCCTACACATTGGCCGATCCGCCGCCGAGCTGCCCGACGGCGGATACAGCCGACGGGTGACCCGGCGGCGGAGGGGCAGTGACGGGGGGAGTGAAGTTTCTTCACTCCCCCCGTCACCCGGATGTATTGAAGTGCAGGCAAATATGGACGAAATCGTCCATATTGGCCTGCATGTAAAGCCGACGGGGGACCAGCGATGAACGAGCGCGGGGCCGCGCATCGTTCATCGCTGGAGCCTCCACACTCAAAGGTATGAACGGTATCTCGTTCATTTATGAACGAGATCGTTCATATCTTTGACTGATGCCGGCCAGTGTGTAGGGCCCTTTAGATTTGGGTGGGGTGTGTTCAAACTGAACTCTAAATTGCAGTATAAAAATACAGCAGCCAGTATTTACCCTGCACAGAAACAAAATAACCCACCCAAATCTAATTCTCTCTGCACATGTTATATCTGCCCCACCTGCCAAGGAGAAGCAGTGAGCTAAATGGCTCAGGAGGCACTGGTTTGCACCAGAGCCAGATTTACATGCAATATATGAGCCAAAGGGTACATCTGGACATTATACACAGGTGCAGCACAGGGACGTGCGGTGAGCTAAATGGCTCAGGAGGCAGATTTACATGCAATATATGAGCCAAAGGGTACATCTGGGCATTATACACAGGTGCAGCCATATAAAGTCCTGGAAATTTGGTGAGTTTTGATCAGAGATGTGTGGAAAAGATAGGCAGGGGGTAAGCACTGCCTCACCTGCCATATACTTTTTATTCCAGACGAATGATTAGAATAATGAACATATTCTTTGTATTTTTCATATACTTTATAGAGTCAAAACTCAGCACAAACGTTCGTTAGTATAACAGGAAGGCTCTGCCTCAGCTGCCTCACCCCACCGCATGTCACTGCCACCTGCAGTGCACATGGTTTTGCGTATTAGAGAAAAATTTTGCTGCTGCAATCAGGTCTGAATTAGGCCCTATGTTCCAAATTTCGGATCAGACATGGGATTTAGGTGGAAAAGAGGTGTAAGAGACATCTGTGAGGGGAAATACTGCACTTGCTAATGGCCCAATGTTTATTTGTCCATATTATTCTTTATATGTGAATCTACCCATTGCCTTTATGACACAATAGATGCTTTATTTTATTGACAGACTGAAAGCCAATTTTATTACTTCTGCTCTAGAAAAGTCCTGAATTTTCATTGCTGAGTAGGAAAGAAGCAAAAGCTGAAATATTGTCTGACTCTGAACCTTTATTTTCTCTGTTTATAAAGAAAATAAAATTGAGGGACATTGCTTCCTGCTAGTCTTGTTGCAAAGATAATTTATGCTTAATTACAATTAAAAAAAAATGCAGATTTTCATCTCCACAATGTGTCTGATGTGCACAGTAGCTATCTTTTTATTATTCCTGTTAGATAAGGATGTGAGGGGGAGCAATTTTATATCACTCCATGCTTCAAATGAAGCAACTCGTTAAAAGTATTGTTTCCATAATACTTTATTTATGTCATTTCTTCTGAATGGCTTAATTAATTCAATTTCTCTGTATAGAGCAGCACATTACAAGCACACACATATATAACTGCTTGTGATTTTTCCAAACAATAGCAAGTGATTTCCATGTGAAAAATGTTTCTTTTAATATTTTAAAGGGTAATTACAGATAGAGTTGACATCTATGATCTGCAGAGCATATGTCACAGCTACTTCTAAATCACTTCATTGGAGAAATAATGAATAATTATCTAATTGGGGCTCATGGATGTGCCAACTAAGTTGTATGATTCAATGAAGACTGCTTCATCTTTAAAAGGTTTACACTGTTTCCATAAAAGTGATGTCTTTTTATAGGACTTTAATTTTGTTACAAATGTAACAAACATTCTACTCACTCTGAATAGTATTCAAATCCTCTGTCCTACAGGTAAATGAATAACCTCTATTTTTGTGACATTGTTTTATTTATTTTTTCCTGTTCAGTATTGCCACAATATATTGGATGAAACTCCTCTTTGGTATCATTCTATAGATATGTCCTAGCATCAGCATTGTCTAGAAATCTTAAGCCAGGTACACACTACATACAGTAATTAACCATATAATCATGGTACCTGCAACCACGATGCACGACCATCACGTAGTGTGTAAACACAAAGCATAGTTTGATGAATTGTGTGGTCACATCATCCCACTGTATGTTCTGCACATCTGATGGGATGATGTGACGTATGATAAGGTTTGGTTACATGAATCATGTAAAGATATAATGAGGGAAATGTAATAGTGAGAATCAGAAAGTGAGTTTTTTTAAAAGTGGCAATCATTTAAATGGCAAAATCAACCTGGTTTTGCCATGTAAACGATTGCCACTTAAAAAAAAAACAAAAATCACAGGATAATTTGACCAAAGTCTCTCACTTGTTGATTCACACACCCTGTTACATTTCCCCCATTGTGTCCTCATACGTGCATTATACAGTGTAGACAGAGCCGGCCCTATCCAATGTGATGCCCTAGGCAAGATTTTGGCTGGTGCCCCCTTGCACAGATGCTAGTTCTGCCTCTGACCCTGTACCCCTTTCCCAGCACCATCACCCCACCCCCATAGCAGTCCTCATTTTGGTGCTCCTACCCCCTATATTTTAAATAAGAACAGTGTGCACATTCTGTCCGCAGCCTAAAATGGCGCGTGTTCTTGCTGGAAAGGGGCATGGCCATACAATAATAACCCCAGTTGATATTACACCACACAGTACTGCAACTTTATTCACATTATATCATGCAATATTGTCTTTTATTCACGTTACATCACACAGAAGTACCATGTTACTCCTCACAGTAGTGCCCCTTATTCACATTACACCACACCATATTGCTCTTTATTCACATTAGACGCACACAGTAGTGCACTTTCTATATGTTTCGCCACCAAGTACTGTAGTACACCTTATACACATAATGCTGCACATTAGTAATGCATTTTGTACGCAGGTAGAGCCGCAGTCACACACAGAATATAGGCATGCTGCATATCATTTTAATCAGCAGAATCTGCTTGTGCCCCATGGCATTCCTAATGCCCTAGGCATTGCCTAGTTTGCCTATGCCTAGGGCTGGCTCTGAGTGTAGGCATGAGTCAGAGATGTATGCACATTTTTCAGAGATTAATTTTTGCTTCTGTGAAATTGCAAGAATATGGTAATGACTCAGACTCCATCTTGTGCATAGAAACCCCTACTGCCGGCATCTCACGTGCTATCCAAAATCTGTAACATCGAATACACATTGGTCAGCCATCAAACTTCTGAGTAAAGGGGCCCATAAATCAACAATCGATTGGGGCAATTTGCCAATTTGCAGACAATAAATCTGCAATGTATGGGGTTCACAGATTGCAAAAATCGAGTGGGATTGTTAAATCAGGTTTTTCAACATGTTTAATATAACAGCTCAATTGGGGCTATAGATTGCTAGTGTATCAGCAGATCTGCAAACCGTTTTTAGTAAATTGAGGAGTCTTTCAAGATTGGCAGAAAAATATCTGTAATATATCGGCAAAGTCAGATGGATTGTAAAAACAATAAATCTGGGGAAACAAAATCTCAGGATCTGTGAAAAAATACATTGCGATTGCAGATGTATGGACCCTTGCAGTCTCAAGACCCCGAGAACTCTCCAGCTGTGAGTGCATTTTCAATGGCTGACTATTGCACACCTAGAAATGGTCCTGGCACACCTGCATTTTCTAGCCACCCGCTGTTACCTCCCCCAAACACTGACTATTGTCACTCACAATGAAAATAAATCCTCTGTACATACACTATCACTTATCAATTGCTGCACATGCGCAGAGCTGCTTTGGAGCATGTGAAGTGGGAAACAATCGCTCCGCTGTGTTCAACATCGACATTGAGTACATCTCTGAATCAGGCTCTGTGCATGTTGGCATGATATATCGATATATCCTATTGGACCATCGCTGAATCAGTGGATCGTTGAGGCGTGTACCCAGCTTTACAGTAATCAAGAATGGTATTTCAGGATAATAGAGATTTTCGAACCAACTACACTTTGATTCTTAAACCAGTTCGACAACTTATTCTAGAATTCAAAAATGTTACAATTTTTAAAAAATAATAATAATAAAAATACTGAGAAAAAGGTTCGACTGTGTTGGGGTGGTTCAAAGACACGTTCTGTATGTTATAGTAATTCAAATGATCAGTAAAATCAGTGGGGTATAGTGCCTCATGCCTCGGTGATCTTGATAGTCTAAAATGGATTACTGCAGTCCTCTGTGTGTAAGTGAAAGGTCCACTTTAATACAGTTTAAATACACCACTTAGAAATTGTGCATACTCAGCTGCTGTCATCATACCTCCCTGACACTGCACACTGTGAAAATATCTTGTGTTTTAATGATTTCGGAGATCCTTGCAGAGCGCTGGGCCTCCGCTGGGAAGTGTGGTGGCAAAAATTGATTTGGTCGACATTTCTTTTAGTGATGAATGAGGCATTAGAACGGATATCATCGGATATCAAAAAAAGACTCTGGCAGAGCTCGACAATCGTCTCTTGCAGCTATAAATCATAGACTCATAAATAGCAGAATCTTTACAATGCAGTAACTGGGCATCTAAGAAAATCAAATGATAGTGTCATTCCTGGTATTTGTGTGTCCTGTACATAGATGTCTATCAGCCCAAGGGCGATATATAATAGCCTGCGAGGTGCAGGCTGTTCAGGGATGTCTGCGAGTCTGCCCGTATTTTTAAAAATGGAAATAATTTACAATACAAACCCAGGTCGGTTTTACCTTGTAAATAATTGCCACTTTAAAATTATGGGCAGACTAGCATAAATTCCTGAACAGCCTGCACCTCGCAGGCTATTACATATTGCCCCAAGTATTCAAATATTCCATGCTTGAACTGGCTGTAGATTTTACCAGATACTGGAAGTCATCTGTGGGCTCCAAGTCTAAACAGAACCCATAAGGACAGGGCCAAAACTAGGATCTTCGTCACCCCGGGCAAGGCAGTAATTTGGCACAAAAAAAAAAAACCCTGTTAACAAGCAAAAGCCTGGGGCAACGTGTCCTCTCAATGGTGTGTAGCCGGCAGCTTGTTATCGTTTGGTGCTGGGCAGGCAGCCGGGATCATAGCCTGCTGAAAATTACAGCATCCATAGCTCACTTCTATAGCTTGCACTGTGCACTGCACGCTAGTCACAGCACTGCATGTCAAAGCAGAGAGTTTAAGACAGTAGCCAAGTACTGGAACTGACCTGCACAGTATCGAGGCCAGCTGCAGGCAGACAGGTGGGTCAGAGACATTGCCCTGGGAGCCATCTGCTGTCTCACTGGAGCAGCACAGCACTGCCGGTTAAAAAAAAAACCCTGCTCCTCTGTATCTCCTTGGCGCCCTGCGCCCGGGGCGCATGCCCCCTTAGCCACCCCCACCCCCGCTAGTTGTGGCCCTGATAAGGATGTGTGGCACATATGGGTCCCAATTCGAGTCACACAGAGAAACTGCACCTGCCATGGTACAAGTGCGACCAACAGGCACAACAGTTGGGATTTCTATGGATGCTGACAGTGGAAGTCCCAGTCTTTGTACATTTGGACACATGGATGTACACCAGGCAAGGTCTTTGCAGTGGCATTTGCATAAAGTAGCAGATGGACATCCACCAACAGACGCTGTCATAGATGTGGCTGTGTCCAACATAGAATCAGCCCCATTATGTCTACCAAATTTATTAAAGAGAAAATCTGAAAAAGTAAGTGGGTCCGCACAAACTTCACCTTGATCTATCCAATCATGCCCATGTGTGTAGTGTAACCATGCCCTTTTTCTGAAAGCCAACACCTACTGTATATCCATGGTCAAAAACTGTGATGATTCCACCAAAAAATGGCACTAATGTGCACATGAAATATAGGGTCCTAAAGATGGCGTTACCCACCGGTTCCAGGCTTGAATGTATCGCATTCTAAAGCTTGTTGCTCATGCAAAAAGTGTCCAAACCTCAAAAAAACTGCATTTTCAGAGGTTTGACCACACAAAAAAGGAGCATTGATGCATCCCGCCCTCAGTATCTTATAGCCCCATGTAAATTATGTCTCCAACTTGCAGCAAGTTGTGGCAACTCCGTATTGGTTTGGTTCTGATCTATAACTGCTCCAACCCAGGCTACATAATTCCATTCCTCAAGCCCTCGGCTCTCCCAGACTCAGGTGTGTCATCATCAAGCATTATTCTTCTCATAGTCATAGTGCCAATAGCATTAATGCTCATCCCACCCCTGCGTAGAGGGGTGGTATGTTCTGGTGCCAGTGTCCTATAGTGTGCAAGTGAAAAATGTAAAGCAAACCACAGACAACCTTTAATTAATCCCTTGTAAGAAGCCATGTTCTAGTCCTTACTTGACTCATTGGCATTAGGATTCCAGATTACTCTTCTTCTGATAAACTAAGGTTTAATTAAAAATAAAAATGCTTCTAGACTGCAAAGTTCCACACAATAATATTCATACAATATCCAGAACTACTTTCCTCTTCTTAGAACTGTTGAAAACCATGATATAATCCAATATATGCCTTTTTAGCAATACAAAAATTTGACTTTCCAGTGGAAATCAACACTGTTAAAAAGAATGGAGTTGCCCATGGTAACCAAGATTATTTTATGTACAGCAGTGGATAGCACATTACTATGGAAAGGTTCACAAGCAGGTTTATTGATTTCTACATTACTTTAGAAACATAAACAAGTATGTCAGAATGGTGCAATTGCTGCTGACAAATAAATGGCTGCCTAACCGTCTATGAGAGGAAATAAAGAATCACTTGCATTACTATTTTCTCTCCTACTCAGTTTTCAACTTTTTACATAAATTGCAGTTAGAACATATCTTTGAAATTGTTCCTTGTATTTCTGATAAGTCTGATGATACCATATTGACAACTGAAAGGAATAGGGAGAAAAGAATGAGCACATAGCAGTAGCTGCAAGGAAAAAGTTAGTAACCTTCTATATGAGTTGAGAACAGATTGGTATGGCCGTCATGAGCTATGACGGGCCTGGGCATAGGTAGGGGGCGTGGCCATACCCCATTTTTTAAAAATTAATACATTGCTAATTGTGAAGTGCATATCATACTCAGCAGAGAGAGTGGCTCCAAGGGAGTGGGAAGGGTGGCTACAGGTGACACCCTTCTCCTCTTCCCACTACCGCTGCCTATTATGCAGCAGTAGTCTCCTCTGTCTTGCTGCCAAATGTGCTTCTGCTCGGCTGCACTGCTACACAGGTGCAGCCAGCAGTAGTTGGCAACCTACAGACCAGTGGGGACAATGGTATACCCGGGGCCCCAGCTGGGGCCTGCCCACCATCTGGACTGAGCCTGGGTAAATAATAATTGATTACACCCCTCTCACTGCCACTGCAGGTTGGTTCAAAAGTGTAATTAGATATAATGGTATTAGCCTTCAAGCTCCTTAAAAAATGTTCTTTCGGAACCTGTTAAATTTGACATCACCATTCCCATGAAACATGAGAAAGACTGTGGCAATGTCCTGATGATCTTTATAACATTTACAGAGAGAGTTAGATTTGGGTGGGTTATTTTGTCAGGGCAGAAACTAGGGGGGGGCTAGGGGGGCATGTGACCCAGGCACAGGATTTAGAGGGGCGCTGAGAGACCCGGCGGGTACAGTCAAAGGAAGCAGCTGCGATGCAAGCGCAGCTCCGCTAGGTGCCTGTCAGTGAACTGTGAAGCAGAAGGACACGGAGCTGTGCAGCTGTGAGAGGCGGACGCGGGGTGGAGCTGTTACACAGAAGCCGGGCTCTCCTTGGAGCACTGGTTGAAGCCGCGCCTCCCGAGTCCGCCTTTCACAGCCACCACTCACCCTCGATGCTCCGCCTGCCAATGCCGCTCAGGGACACTGTTCTATCCCTGCACGCTGTCCCAGCTATACGGCAGCGACCCTCCGCCCTCCAGTGACTAGAAGACAGTCCGGCTGGAGGAGAAGTGGCGGGACAGCAGAGTATCAGTGAGTGGACTGTATTCAATTTCTGCTGCACCCGCCTCCTCTGCAAGTGATCTGCTGTATGTGGTGGCTGGTCCCTGTTCCAGGACCAGCCACCCATGTGCTGCTGCAGACCAGGCCCGTCCCCGTCCCTCCACTGAGTCCATCATTCAACTGTGTCCAGGGCTCCACAGGACAAAGAAGTAAAGATCTTCCTCATGGTAGGCATGTATTGTAGTACAGGGGATAGTGTAGTAATAGTAATGTAGTGTTATTGTTGGTAATGCAGATGTAGTGTAGTGTAATGAAGTAATATATAGTACAGCATATAGGTATGTAGTGCAGTGTATAGGAGCATGTAATGTAGTGCAGCATATAGGGGGTGGTGTAGTAGTGTAGTGCAGCATATAGGGGATAGTGTAGTAATGTAGTGCAGCATATAGGGGCATGTACGTAGTGTAGTGTATAGGAGCATGTAATGTAGTGCAGTGTATAGGGGATACTGTAGTAATGTAGTGCAGCATATAGGGGCATGTACGTAGTGTAGTGTATAGGAGCATGTAATGTAGCGCAGTGTATAGGGGATAGTGTAGTTATGTAGTGCAGCATATAGGGGCATGTACGTAGTGTCAGGAGCATGTAATGTAGTGCAGTGTATGGGGGATAGTGTAGTAATGTAGTGCAGCATATAGGGGCATGTACATAGTGTAGTGCAATATAAAGGGCATTTAGTGTAATCATGTAGTGCAGTGATGTGGTGCAATGTGTGGGGACACACAGGGGCTATGTGACAGATGCTTAGGACATTTGGAGAACATGAGGCGCAATTTTGTTCAATGGTATCCCCTTTCTAAATATTTGATAACATGATAATTTTTTGTGTAATGAGGGGGGGGGGGGGGGGCGCCAAAATGCTTCCTTGCCACGGGTGCTGAAAAGTCTAGTTTCGGCCCTGATTTTGTTTCTGTGCAGGGTAAATATGGTTGCTTTATTTTTACACTGCAATTTAGATTTCAGATTGAACACACCCCACCCAAATCTAACTCTCTCTGCACATGTTATATCTGCCCCTCCTGCAGTGCACATGGTTTTGCCCAATTGCTAACAGAATTCCTGCTGCGATCAACTCTGAATTACCCCCATAGTCTGGTGTGCTTTCAGGGCCGGTGAAAGGTCACTTAATACCTTAGACAACACTTCAGCACTACTGACCCCCCCCCCCCCCCCCCCCCCCATCCTTCCCTCCCCAACCACACACCAGTACCCACTTTCCAGCTCCTCAGGTGAAAGTGTGGAAGTAGCACCTTAGAAGTTCATAGTTCAGCAGCCGCCATCTGCATTAAGTTTAACAAGGATGCATTTTTCAGAGTTAGCCTTTCATTTTGTGATACTCAGGGCTGCCCCCCTGCCTAAAGCTGCCTCATGGTAGAGCTGGACCTGTGTGCTTCACACTGACTGCGAGTGCCATTTTAAACCTACCAAGAAGAGGCAGCTTACAGAAGCTACCGTTTTGTAAATAAAGCCTTAAAAAAAGTCATATGAAAAACATTCAGAAACGGTTGTTTTCCACTTGATTTTTGTGAGAAAAAAAAAGTTGATAAATAGGCCCTGAAGTCCCTTTAGCCTCTCTGTTATCAGTCAGAATTGTACTAGCATGTAAACTTATATGTGATAAATTTCACATCTCTAAAGATGGAAGCAATTTGAAATAAATATTGCCATTGTGAGCAGTACCCAGTGACACTACATAAATAAACCTACAATGCTGTGTGCTTTTGGTTAAGCATCAATATAGAAGGCATGCCATGTGCACTGCTTTTAGAAATGGTGTTTGAACAAATGCTCGTACAAAGTATTCATAAAGCAGTCAGTAGCAATGACTTGACGGTAGCAATAACAGACTTTGACTTTACATAATTTATGCACTAAATGTACAGATATGAGCAAAAGAGGATCATTTTTAATGCAGCATCAGATAAATGGCTTAAAGATTGCGTAAGATATGATGTCCCACAGATAAGAGGAGTGGAACACTTTGTGAATGACACTAAACATTTAACTCAAAATACATATATATATATATATATATATACAGAATGGGCAAAAAGAAATATAGGCCCCCATTTATCAAGCCTTGGAGAGTGATAAATTACACGGTGATAAAGTATAACCAATCAGCTCCTAACTGCCATGTCACAGGCTGTGTTTGAAAAATGACAGTTAGGAGCTGGTTTTATCACCGTGCAATTTATCACTCTCCAAGGCTTAATAAATCTGGGCCATAGATTGGAAAAGTGAAAATAATAATACTTACTTTTGTGAGAGAAGACAGCTGGAACCCTTTGGCTTTACCTCTGCCGGCATTTTCATTTAGACAGTTGCCCATAGCCAAGATGTAGCTCAGTACTGCCAGGAAAGCTCGGCTATTCAGCAGCTGGTTACATGCTTTGATCATTTGGCACAGGAGCTGTGGGCACACATTCCATTATGGTTCACATGTCACAGGTTATAAAGTATTGCCGATTTATTTTATTGTGCCTAATATAAGGAAACACCAGAGCAATGACACAATTCCTTATGTATAAATTATATGAGAATATATATTTACAGTGGAATCAAGAGGTACTGTACATTTAGTTAGTGTTGATGTTATCCGTCTTCATTGGGTGGTGTTTACGCTTTAGTAATATATGACATAAAGGTATTTTATCCTTCATATATCACTTGTTGATCTCTTATGATGCTCCACCACTTAATTCATACATGAGTTGCTGTGGCATAACAACGCGGGGGAGACCCTAGACTCTGACGGCAGATCCATTTTAATTTGGTAAGGTCTGCCACCTCGATCCATAATCAGGAAATATATTTTAAGATGGTACACAGAATGTTTCCCTCCTCTTCTGAAATGTGTTCAGAAGGATGTGGTCAGATTGTTTTGTTTCACCATACATTCTGGATTTTCCCTAAATGTACACCCATGTGGGCTAGCATACATAGGGGTCTATTCATGAAGCAGTGAAAAGTGTGGGGAAGTTAGCCAGTGGAGAAGTTGCCCATGGCAACCAATCAGCATTGATGTAACAGTTATAATTTGCATACTATACAATTGTACGGAGTAGCTGATTGGTTGCCATGGGCAACTTCTCCACAGGCTCACTTCTCCACTCTTTTCACTGCTTCATGAATAGACCCCATATTTCGGTATCACAGGTTACTGGTGTCATGATGCCTTCCTCTTCCACTTACTCTCTATTACCTTGGACGATTCCAGGGGTATCCAAACACACTCTAAAGCTGATTTGGCATCTCCTAAATGCTTCAGAGTTGTATTGCCCTAAATTGGAAATCCCCAGCTCCACCCACACTCACCCCAATTACGGAGGCAGTGTGGTTTACATACCAAATGGAGCATATCACCAGTATTATCAACAATCGGTCATCTGCATTTTTGGTCACATGGTCACTGTGGTTAGACTTTTCATGATGCTTCTCCTCTTTTCCTGGGTTTATGACTGTAGGCTCCTTTCACTCTATTTGCAACTTACGCTGCTCTCTTGTGTGGAAGTCAGTCTCTCAGTACTTTGTATGTCTGACTTATTTATCTTGAAACCGATTTTATACCCGCTAAATTGTGCATATTTGCTCTATTGTTGTTTTTCAACATAATTTGAATGCATATACTACGTCCCTCTCCCTTCTTATCCAGCTGTTTGCTACTTTCATTTCTGTGAACAACTTTTTTTTCTGAAGTTCATTGCAACTATAATGGTAAATGCAGGTGGGTGATTCTCCAGAAAGTGAACATAAAGTCCCATGCATCACACGCATTCATTTATTTTTTTCCTTTTAAACTGGTCTGTTAAGAAACTGTTGTTATATGAAAACTTTATTGCTTAGTAGCAATGCCTTACTCTATTACTTAAGACCCACTAAAATCTTGGTATTTTGGAGAAATATGTAGTTTGAATTTGTGTAGCTGTCCCGTGCATCACAGAGAATCGCCCAGGTGCATAATGTTAGTAGCAGCATACAGACATGGTGGTAAGTGTGTGCAGTACTACAATGGACATGGACTGTGTGTATGTAGAACATTGCTGTAATAACATGGTTAGTGATTTGCTGAAATGGTTATGTGGGGGCACAGACAACACATGCAAACTTACTAAGCTAGACATCCCTGTATTTAGTAAATTCCAAATTGTTCTTCTATGGCTCCACCCACTTCCTGCTGTACAACCTTGCTAGGCCCAACCTTCCAAGCCCCCACTGGAATTTACAAAGGAGACAGAACACAACTGTTGTCTACAGACACAATAAGAATCATATGTATTGAATTAATCCAGATAAATAGGAAAGACACCAAGTAATTGACCAGGCATTTTTAGGGGAAGTTATATCGGTCCAAGTGACAATTTACATAGTTTTATTTTGTAATATTATGGTTTAACTTACAGGATGCAAGTCTTTCATATACATAGGCAGCTCTCGTATTGCAAGTAAAGTGTCGAGCCTGGGGCACAAATCAGGGATTTTACACATCTATAAGAAACAGACGGAGAAAGATTAGTGAATAAATGAAACAGAACACAACCAGAGTTTGTACAGTCTGACAGTCATAAGTTAGGTGGCTTCTGTCAAGTTTCAGGGACCATCAAACACTTTAGTCATTTTTGGAATGATTAAATAATGTACTCTCCACTGCTTTCTACACAGATGCCTCCTATCTGCTTTAATATTACTTTATCATCAGTGTTGAGAGAGATCTGACAAATTTATGGTAATGTCACACAGGGCTGGAAAACATCAGCATTTCATAGCTAAAGAGTTTAACTCATCCAATTTTAATCCATGCCAATTCTACACTCCTGTTTAGGAGCATTTTCAGCCCTACTCACGCAGTGATGGAAATAGAATTGTGACATAAAAAGCTGCATTCATGAAAGTAGCAGGAACAAGGGCCCTCATTCCGAGTTGTTCGCTCGGTATTTTTCATCGCATCGCAGTGAAAATCCGCTTAGTACGCATGCGCAATGTTCGCACTGCGACTGCGCCAAGTAACTTTACTATGAAGAAAGTATTTTTACTCACGGCTTTTTCTTCGCTCCGGCGATCGTAATGTGATTGACAGGAAATGGGTGTTACTGGGCGGATACACGGCGTTTCAGGGGCGTGTGGCTGAAAACGCTACCGTTTCCGGAAAAAACGCAGGAGTGGCCGGGGAAACGGTGGGAGTGCCTGGGCGAACGCTGGGTGTGTTTGTGACGACAACCAGGAACGACAAGCACTGAAATGATCGCACAGGCAGAGTAAGTCTGGAGCTACTCTGAAACTGCTAACTCGTTTGTAATCGCAATATTGCGCGTACGTCGGTCGCAATTTTAAGAAGCTAAGATTCACTCCCAGTAGGCGTAGGCTTAGCGTGTGTAACTCTGCTACATTCGCCTTGCGAGCGAACAACTCGGAATGAGGGCCAAGGTTTTCAATCCCAAAAAGCTTTCTTTGGCTTTAGCAATCTTTATTGTCCACCCCATTTAATTCATATACACTTGCTGCCAGTTTTAAACCACATAGAAACACAAGATTGTCAGAAAGTATACTGCCATCCTTTGTAAAGCTAACAAAACCTTTTTTCTTGTTTGTATTTAATTAAAGGGTCTAAGATCTTTCATACTTAAAAAAGTTTAAAAAAAAAATTCCTGGTAATTGCAATGATAAGAAATTATTCGGCACAGTATTTATCAAAAGAAAGAAAAACTTGCAGGTTCACTATACATGTGTAACAAAGAACCTGTCTTGGTTACACATGTATAGTGAAATTATACTTATGCTATCCCTTTACCTCAAGGTTCTGACCTTGCATGTGTACATTCTAGGCCACGGGATATCAAACACTGGGGCAGATGTATTAAACCTTGAGAAGGGATAAATAAGTGATAAAACTGTGATAAGTGTAAGGTGATAATGAACCTGCCAATCATCTCCAATATGTAAATTAGCAATTATGAGCTGATTGACTGGTGCGCTATCACCTTGCACTTATTACCGCTTTATCACTTCTTTGTGCCTTCTCCAGGTTTAATACATCTGTCCCATAGTCCTCAGGACCCCAAACAGTTCAAGAAAAAAGGCATTTGTTTCCCCAAGCACACTGAATGATAACAGTAACTAGATATAAATCCCACATAATAATAGAATTCAGAGATGTTCGTTACATATATTTGCGCAAATGTATGGTTAAGCCCCAAAGCCACATCAAGGCATCTCTGTATATTTGGGGTCCCTAGCGCTATTTCTAGGTGCAGGGTGCAGGTGCAAACAGTTCACACTTTCCTTGTCACCCAGCAGGTGCACAGGTGTAGTCATTACTCACTGACATATTTTTAAAGATCCACAGGTGGAGGTAATTATTTCATTTGTGAGTCTGTAAGGAGACCTGGAAAACATACACTGTGTGGATTCCCATTGGACTGAGTTTTAAAATCTGTGGTCTAGGCTGTCAGAAAGGGATTCAAATGTCTCTCTCTGGTGAAACTGTAGCTAGAATGCACCTATGACAGCTGACGGTGATATTTGCTACCGGCAGTGGCGCCAAGAGAGAGGGGGAACAAGGTACAAATTACACGCTCCCAAAGAGGTGTGGCCATGACCAGCATGCTGTGGTCACATCCCCTCCGGGGAGGGGGGGCAGGAAGTTGTTGTACCGGGGCCCAGGATTTTTCTTGGCAGCCCTGGCTGTCGGGGGCCAAGCTAGCTTCTTCCAGTTTGATAAATTAGTCCCAACCACAGTCTCCATTAAATGTTTTGGGATTTTGCTATTTGGCATTAGATTGCCTAATCCAGGAAACATCTCTCATATATCCTGCATTAGACAACTTTGAAATAGCTCTCATATCTATATTTGCCTAAACCATGCAGAAACTTTCATTTACCTATGATTTTAGGATTCATAATAGTTTAGAGATGGTAAATTTATGCTGAAATAAAATTCATACTTTCTTTTCCCCATCCTGCAATGGTCCCTGCTTATCCAATCCTACCACTGTGGTGTGGCTACCTCTTTCATGCCTTGTAAAGGACTGCTGCTTTGAAAAATAATCTGAGTAAGGGTGGCATCCCACACCTCCAGCGAATTTGGATGCCATTACATCCCACCGCATATGTTATATCTAAGCATGATTATGCCAAATAATCTTACCGATGTTGCCAGGGTGAATGTCACACCTATTGCATGCTGTAGCTGATTTATTGAAGCTTCTGCTGATAATTCTCTATAGATTAATATATCTGTTCTTTATGATTCCTTTTTTGGTCCCCAAACATACCTCGAGCAGGCCCACAAAGTGATTTTGTCCATATGGAAGGGTAAGCCACCTCTTTTGGCATGTAATAGTAGGGTGCCACATAGAGGGGGAAGCCCTGGCTCAGCTGTGCCAGCAACATAATGGCCAACTCTCCAGGAAAGGCCAGGAGGCTCCCAAAAATCGTCTGGCTCTCCCAGCCACCCGGAAAAGTTGGTAAGTCTCCAAGGAGCCGGCCTCTGCATTCTCCCACACTTGTCCACATCCCCCCTGCAGCCCACGGACGGTGCAGTGGGTGGTCTGGGGGTAGTGATGTTGTATCCGTGGTTTCCTAGCAACGGTGCGCTGGCTGCGGCGGGAGGCTCTGGGAGACAGCGTGATATCATCATGATCACTTGGCACCCCGCTGTCCATGCGGCATGGTCCCGGCGGTCATACTTGGGTGGTCTTTATCTTTTCATAAACTGGCAAGTTGAACTCTTATCTTTATTGTAGATATGGTGAACATGTGAGTGCACACAGAAATGTTGACATACATTATTAAAATAATGAATATAATGTATATCACCATTTTTGTATATATATATATATATATATATATATAGAAGAAGAGGATGGAACAAGGGAAAAGGACTTCTATTCGGATATATATATATATATATATATATACATACACACACACACACATATTTACCAGGTGATACTGCTGTGGGCATAATGTGTAAGGAGCACTGCACCTGGGTTTTTCCCATGAGACCACACCCACTTACTTTTTTCAGGCGCATGCCTTCGGCACGCTCAAAAGTACTCCAAGGGGCGCCAAAGTATATATTTGCTTACCTAAAAAATTGGCTGTGGGCCGGCCCTGCTAATACCCTAATCCCATTCCCAAACTGCTAAATTATCAGGCGGTGGCTGTTTCTGCACTTTTTCACATGAGGGCTCGGTATTTTGGCGGGGGGAGGGGTGGGATCACTGGCGTTTCTATAATGGGTGCAGTGTGTGCGGTGCACACGGGCCCCTGAGTCCAGAGGGGGACCCCACCCACACACTGCACCCATTTTTAAAATACTCACCCCTCCGAAGATCAGCACCAGCATCTGCAGCGCTATTAGAACTCCGTGAAAATGGCTCAGCTGCCATTTTCACAGAGTTCTAGGCATGCACAGTAGAGAAATCTCAGGGAAAATGGCTGCCGCGCCATTTTCCCGGAGATCTGCGCATGCGCAGTAGAGTCTGAGCCCTCTAGTGCTCAGATTCTACAGCGCTCCGGGCAGAGAGGAGGGGGCCCGAATGGAGGAGGCTGAACATGGGCCTCCTCCTCTCTTAAAACGCCCCTGGGTGGGGTATGTCTGACTTTTTGCCTAGGGTGCTAAGGAACCTTGCATTGGCCCTGCTCCCATGAGGAACTGCTTATGTTCCTCTGTATTAGTCACTGGATTGCTCACACACTACAGGTAAGAAGATAAATTGTGTTACCAACACAGGACTTCCTCTCAAACTAAGGGGCTTGTTTATCAATGAGAGCTAAAACTCATTTGAAATTATAAAAATAATTGCATATGATAAATGGTGCTCCAGCCAACTAGCTCCTAACTGTCACGTGTTCAGATCCTACTGTAACTGCAATGTGTTTGAAAAATATCAATTGGGATTTGATTGGCTGGAGCACCATCTATCGAATGCAATGTTTTATTACTCATTGATAATTGGGCCTTAACACGTGGTAACTCTAAAGACTAAATTATTGGATTCTGGTACACATGCAATATTACTTATGGGATGGCCCAGTGGATAAATTGAATGCTCAGCTACAATGGGACTGTGCTGTCCAAACAACATTTTTGGTTAAACAAGGGGAGTCTATGGGTCTACTGTAATTCAGACCTGATCGCAGATGTGCAAAAAAACGCACATCTGCGATCAAAATCTCTGACATGCGGGTGTAAGTCTTCTTCGCATGCCAGGTCCAGAGCCCCAAATCCCCCCCCCCCCCCCCGCCCCCCGCAGAGGGGCAATGCTTTAGCACCTGCCAAGCAGCTCCCTGCCTATGCAGCCTAGCTGTGAAAGAAGGCAGCTACCCACCATATTTTTGCCCGCAGCTTCCGCATGTTATGTCACGCAGCAACCACGGCCCGCCCCACAACCGGTCCGGACTCGCCTGCATTGTCTGGACCGCGCCCCGAAAACACTGCCGCAACGCCGCCACCACACTCAGGCAGAGGTGATCACACAAGTGAGATGCCTCCACATCTCACTGCGTGCGCACGTGCAATGCGGCTGCTGCGCGTGCACACACCTCACCAGGCTTCAGCCTGCAACCCTTGTTGTAGCAGCGTCCAAGTCTGAATTAGGCCCAATATCACTTTTGGTGTCGACTAGCATCATTGTTATAACCCTAAAGAATTGCAAGCTAAACTTTTACATCATCTGTATCTTACCCCAGCAAAGCTACATAACGTGTGGAATACAAAATTGTTCGGCTGTGGGAGATTTATTTTACATATTCAGCAAGTGCTCCCATATACAACCTTTGTGGTGTGAGGTTTCAATTAATATCTAAAGTTATCGGCTCTAGCCTCCCACCATGCCACCATCACTTGAGCTTTTGCATGTATTGTATAGAACATCCTCCTAGCATCCCAAAACCTAATCAATATGTACAGTATTAGGCCATATCTTGGTCATGACCAACATACTCTTGCTCAATTTTGGAAGAATCCCTCCTCACCTATTGGCAAGATTATAGCCAAAGTCTATTTTGCTTACTGAATGGAGACACTGGATCTCTTGTACTCTGTTTCTACCTCCTCACTGATAGTCAAATGGTTCCGATGACATGAATTTATGACTGAGGGGAAGGGTGCTGAATTAATTTTGATGTCTTTTTCCACTGTCTTTTTGATTGTCCTGTGTTATTATCAGGGGGTCAAGTGCGTGGAGCGGGTACTAAATAGATGGGTCCGGGCTTATTAGAGGAGCTCTGTGCAGCAGCCGTTGCCCAATGAAACTACTACACCTTTGGTTGTCTTGGCAGCCCTGGGTATTGTCCCTCTTTGTTTCCCAAAAACAAATTCTGTTCTGTACTGCACTTTGGTCATGTTTTATCTATTATATACTAAAGTGCATGTATATGTAACATGCATTGTTCATTTTGTGAGTACTCTGGTCCTCCTCATTCACCTCCCCCCCCCCCCCTGTTTATTTTCTTTCTGTATCCCTTCCGATAATTGCTTGTTTTGTAAAACTCAATAAAAATATTGATAAGTGTTTTCTTAAACAGATCAATGACATAGCTTCTATTATGTCATGTGTTCTTCTTTGTCATTCCATAAAAAACAAAGCGCTTTGAATCTTCTGCAAAATGAAAAGTACCTTTTATACCATAAAAATGAACTCTTGTTTTATAAAAAAAAAATATGACAGGTTATGTAATTCCATTGTGGACCTTTGCAGCCGTTTCTCCCCTGTTTTTTTGTTACCAGAGTTTTACTCATAATTGTTAAACAAATTCGGACCTTTTGTCTAAAAGTTACATTGTGCTGTTACACCTGCAGTTTTAAAAGCCTCAAAGAACAAAGATCCCAATTCATCTAAAATAACTTCTGTCTTTTCAATTCACAGAGGTGTTTACTTCTTTTATGTAGAGCAAAATGAAATCACAGACAGTGACAACAATTACACTGAATTGTGAACCTGTGTCAAACTACTTATTTCAATTTGTCTATGTCTAGAACACATAATGCAGACAAATAGATACTGTAACTTCATTTGTGTACCTTTGTGTCATGCACTTCCTCTGGCTTAATAGGTGCCAGGAAACTGTATTCTTCTTTTAGAAACACTTAAAGTTTAGTTAAACAGTTTGTGTCAGTGCACTGTATTTTTATCAGTAAAATTCTGTACTTTAAAAATATGATTATGTCATTACTTCAACAAAGTGCTAATACTATGGAAGTTTAGGGATACCGTACCATATTAACAGTCACTCTTGTTACTGTGCCTTGCAATGGATTTTGATTACATGTTGTACCACGCCTTTCAACCAGCATGGTATCAACCCAGGCCTGTTCATTACGGGTTGCTTTCTATCTCTCCTACTAGAAATCATCTTGCTGTAGCCAATGAAACTTTAACACTGGCCTGTATATTAGGCTTTAAAGCAAAAGGAACTATTGTATATAAAGACCTGCCTAGTCTAGCATTCAGTCCGGTGGGCTGCCTGTCAAGTGGGGTGTGGGGCCAAATGACAACACACAAAACAGGCCCTACAGACCAGGGCAGTAGAGAGCCTGGCTGGGCCCAGGTACTTTTCAAGGGGCGTGGCCTAATCACAGGAGACATGGCCATGCAACCTTAGGAAAAATTCTGGGGAAAAAAGTATTTTAAGCGCCTCCATTGGCACACAGCAGTGTGTGCTGGGCTAGAGAGAAGAGCTGCAGCAGCTGTTGCCAGGCAAGGGACCACTGGGACCTCACTGGGCCCCTACATCAGACCTGGGCCCAGGTGATTTGTACCCTCTCCCCCCCTCTCTAGACACCACTACTACAGACACATCAGCCTACCAGGAATCTTCCTGGTGAGCAATATGGCCAATCAATCCCTGGCTGCCTTATATATGCACCTCAGCCCCCTTATTTACCTTAATATGCCTCAGTGCCCAATAATGCCCTTACATACCTCATTATGCCCCTTTATATGTCTCATGTTGGTGTATATGCCTCAAATTCTTCCCATGCCTCAGAACCCCCTCATGCACATTCATTAGCTTCAAAGATTTATCATACCCCTTTGCATGACACACGCCCTGTATATGTCATTAGTGCCCCATCTGCTCCTTTATAGATCATCAATGTCTGCACATCCCCTTTATATGTCACCAATGCCCCCACATGCTACTTTATATGTCAACTTCACCATCAGATGCCACATACCTAATAGCAGCGTGTTTATTCTAATCTCAAAAATGGTGAGGCGAGGTACCATTGCTTGCTTCAGCAGAACCAGCTGCAAAGGCTCTTGATGCCACAATGAGCAGCTGCAGCCAAGCAGGAGGTAGCAAACGCTGGTTACACTGCAGAGAAGGAGATGGGACACAGGACTACAGCTAGTGGCCAGCCTACTGTGGATGAGGATATGTTAGAGCAAATCGACATTTCCATTTTCCAGATACTGCCCCTCCGGGATTACCTTCATTCCAAACAGAGGACTTGATTTCCATTAGTAAATCTGGACATGTGGTAACCCGAACACTCATGTGCACTTACACACATACAAACACGCACACACAAGCACACACGACCCTTACCTGCAGCATGAACTGATCCACAATGTGTAATTCTGATGGACACCCTTTATAATTTAGATACATTTTTATATCTTTTATAGTTGGGACATATCTGTAACATAAGACAGATAATCGGTATTAAGATAGTTTTATTTTGTTTTTAAGTAAATATGTTCATGTATTTTACCTTTCTAACCCCAAATGTTTTATAGAATAAAGAGGGATAAAATATTTAGTTTAAGTTATATCCAGTATAAGCATAAACTTTGAGAAAGAGTATCCCGCACCAGAACTAATAATGATACAATTTAGTATAGGGGATTATACGTTAGATTTTAATGTGCATAAATTCGCATACATTCAAACGTTGGTGCTACCCACTGATCAAAAGGTACATACAGAAAGGAAAAATTGTGGCAGGGATCAGTTTGTCTGGGTGCACTCATCCCCTTCATATGTCTATATCTATGATGGTCCTACAATTTTATTCTTTTGTTATTAAGTAAATCTTTACAAACATGAAATACCAATACCCACATGGATGTTATCCTTTGTTCATAATCTCCCATGCGGTATTATTATGGTCTAAGTATTAGACCATACAAAGCGAAATATTTAAAAAAAATTAGAAATAGAAAAACGTGAAAAGGAAAAAAAATTATTAGACAGATTTCTGTCTTGTGTGTAAAAATAAATTTTTTTGTTAAAACCAAATCGTGCGCCGCCTATAATTTCTTGTATATCTATTATACTCTTATGATAAGTATGAATGTTCTAAGCTTAATATATGTATTTCTTATATGTTAATATATTATTCTCATTGCCATATATTTTTTACATAGTGTACAACTGTGCCTGTATCTGAATGATCTATTATATATGATTCTCAACCTTTTATCTCAATAAAGTAATGTGAAAAAGGTAAATAAAATTCTTTATTCCTATCTGCACCCTGGTGTTGATATTGTGTCTACTGACTTCTATTTATTGACAGTAATTTGTTTCAATTTATACCATTCTATGTGCAAACACTGGCAACAAATGTTGCTATATACACACACCAGTAAAATCCTTGACAATCTGCCAGTATTGCTATGCTGCATATATAAAGTATGCTGGGGATGTATTTGCTTTATTTATTTTTCTATCCACAATTGTTTATTGCTATATTTGATGTTCTATTCTAATTTCAGACCAACTTCTGTCCTGTGCCCTTATTTGTTATAAAACTTGACATACACCACATATTAACTCTGTGTATGCTGGAGTGCCCGACCTCAATTTCAATAAACTACACTCTGTGGCCGTGTGTTCCTCACATAAATGATGGGTGTAATATTAATTGCAGGAACTGGTGTCTCCCATGATTAGAATGAATAGTGGAGGAATGAATTACCAATTCCCTTTCTTCACACCATTTACACTGATTCCATCCAATCTATTGTGCAGCCACAATATGAAATGCATGCACTAATAGAAATAGGGACTAGAATAGACTACAGGTCCCTATTAGGCCACACCATCAATCATCAGTTATTGAGTAACAGGCTATATCAAAAGATATAATAGAGGATTAGTTGTATTTGCTCTTGGAGTTTATAATTGTCCTTACATAACACCCTCTAAGCATAAACTTACATGCATTACTACTTGTTGTAAAGAGATACATGGGTTGTTGAAAACAACATTATTATTATTATTATTATTATTATTATTATTATTGTTGTTCTTTTTTTAGTAGGCGCTATACAGTTGTTGCAGTTCCATACAAAGGAGATACATTTCAAGAAATAACACAGAAAGAAAACAAAATATTCCAATAAAACCCGGGACGGGATAGTTGAAGACAGGGGCATGGGTAGTGCAACATGCTGTAACTGGTGTAAGCCAGCAGTGGTGAGTTGCAGGGAGACATGCAACAATTTCCAATGACCCTGTACCAATCGTTTGGGCTAGTAAACAATATCAGAGTTGCTGAAAGGGAGAAGGAGACAAGTATATATTGAGCTTTATGTGTCCGCCATTTCTCTCTCATATTATACCTCTCCGGTAGTAAAGAGTGGTATGGGGAAGATAGGTCAAAATCACCATAGGGACATATGAGTATCTTTATTTAGTGTGTATACGAAGTAGCGAAATGCATATTCTATGCCAGTAAAACATCAAACTCTACATAAACTGTCATGTCTTCAAGTAGGATTGTGCTTACTGACCATGTTTTCCAATGAAGCTGCTGTATGACTGCTGAGCATATATTGCATTGATGTGGGGAACGGCTGACTAGTTGAAGGCACATGAAGCTGACAATGCTTGTAAACCACATACTGAAGAACATTTTTAAACTAACCCAGTGGATAACTAATGGGGATGTTAATCCACCTATGTATCAAAACATGTATTGTGATTGAATGAGGATCTTGGGACATAGATGAAGAGATCTTCCCGGGGTAAGTTACAAGTGTCACCTATGCAGAAAATTTCCAGCCCATGTAATGTTGGGGAAATTAGTCTGTGTAAACTTACCTTCTTAGGTCTGTAAGATGTTTATCAGATAACCCGCCATCACATTCTCTTATAATTAATAACTTCTCTTTCAACTGTTCAGGTTTTACATTAAAACTTTTCAGAACTATATCTATAAAAAGTTACAGTATTTGATTAGAACACAAAAAGTCACACAGATTTATTACATCAAGAAACTTTGGTGCTGTGGTGAATGGCTTGCAATTGACCAGTGGTTTTAGATTTGCGCATGCGCAAAAGCCACACTGTGCATGTGCAGATCTGGATGCAGCTCAGCAGCAGAAGCCAATTGATTGACAGGCTGCTGTCGTTTAAGGGTGGGGAGGAAGAGCATTTAAGAGAACATGGGAGCGTCAGCCCCATTTTTCAGCCATGCCAAAGCGACTGGCCTCGGCAGCTTAGTTGTGGCGGACATTCTGAGCAACCTCAGGGTTACTCAGATGGTGATTCGATGGCGCCTCTTCGGACACAAGCAGCGGATCTGAGAAGATGGCAGTAGTCATCTTTTTACAAAGGACGGCACCTGCTGCATTAACATAGCTTGTCAGATCTGCAGCCAGGGCTGTCATCAGAAATTGTGAGGCCTGGGACTGACAAAATAGGCTGACCCACAAAAAAAGTTAAATAAAAAAATATATATATTTAAAATATATATATATATATATATATATAATGTCTATGCAGTCACGAAGCAACAACATTTTATGCCCCTTGTACCATATTAAGTCCCCACTTTAATGCCCGTCACCATATTATGCCCTACACAGTAATATGGCCACACCACCATATTATGCCCTGACACCATATTATGGCTACACAATAATTATGCAAGTACCTCTTACATGTAGTTATCAGGGGTTCTGCTCATTGTCAGTGGATTCCTTCATCCCTCCCCAATTGCTGCCGCTGTCGGGAGGACCCGGGATGCTCATGCCGCTGCCTGCCCGCCTCTGTACCTGGTATTCTGCTGCTGTCCTCCGACCCTCCAGCAGCTCTGTATTGAAAATGTCCCTCCCACAATGGCCGCCAAAAGGGCTCCCCTAGTATCTTGAATAACTGTCTCCTCTGTGGCGACGGCCAATTTGAGAGGGATGTTTTCAATATAAAACTGCTGGAGGGTCGGAGGACAGCGGCAGAATGGTGGGGACGGCGGCAGGTGGGCGGGCAGGCAGCTGCATAAGCATCCTGGGCCCTCCTCTCTCTGTCAGAGAGGCCAGGCCCAGGACAGCTGTGTTCCCAGCACCCCCCTGATGGCGGCCCTGTCTGCAGCTACTGTACCACACCACATGCATCCACCTCTGAATCAGGCCCAGAATCCAGATTTTAGTCAACATCGACAATGACTAATGCAGTAAGGATGTATGAGAGTATGAGTCTGATATATAAATGTAGTTATTTAGGAGCAGAGTTGGTATTACTGCCTAGAAGCGGCAGAGACTCAGCAGCACCTCTTTGTCAGCCTAGCAAATATACAATCAGAGGTTTTCTCATTCGTCAGTTAACATAATTATCTGATGACACTTACTGTATATGATAGGGCAAAGACTACAAAGTTTACCTTAATGAGGGCGGTGGTCCTAAGTTTAGTGACATCTCACTTTTTCCACCCTCTGCATTGCAGGTGTATACACAAATGGCACTGAGGTGAGCAAAAAAGAGTAGGAGTACAGGTTACCAGGGGCCAAGGCCGTCTTTTTGTATGGGCTCAATGGCCAGTTGCCCAAGGGCCTATGAGTATAGCAGCCATAGGCTGATAGCTTAGGGTCCCCTTTTTCCATGGGTATCAGATTTTTGAAAATTGACCTTGGGGAACAGGAAATATCCAACGTCAAAGCAGTGGTCCCCATCCAAGCCTGTTAATTGCTCTTCCGAGCCAGATATCTTGGGTTCCCCCTCAGTGCTGAATGTGGAAAGAAGCCAACATGCTTTTACTGGTGTTACTCTCCACACCGGAGCCCAGGAATAAGGACTTAGTGGGTCATTCCGAGTTGTTCGCTAGCTGTTTTCGGTCGCTGCGCAGCGATCAGGCAAAAAAATGGCAATTCTGCGCATGCGTATGCAGCGCAATGCGCACATGCAACGTACTTTCACTAAAGCCTAGCAATGCTTTTCAGTCGCACTGCTGGCCGCAGAGTGATTAACAGGAAGTGGGTGTTTCTGGGAGGTAACTGACCGTTTTCGGGGAGTGTGTGGAAAAACGCAGGCGTGTCAGATACAAATGCAGGCGTGCCTGGGGAAACACAGGCGTGGCTGGCCGAACGCAGGGCGTGGCTGGCCGAACACAGGGCGTGTTTGTGACGGTTCCGGTATGAATGGTCGACCATGTTATGGTCGACAGTCATTAGGTCGACCACTATTGGTCGACATTGGCATGGTCGACATGGACACATGGTCGACACATGAAAATGGTCGACACATGAAAGGTCGACATATGAAAAGGTCGACATGAGTTTTGTAACCTTTTTTTGGTGTCGTTTTTTGCGTAAAGTGACTGGGAACCCCAATTAGTGCACCGCGTCCCCTCGCATGGCTCGCTTCGCTCGCCATGCTTCGGGCATGGTGCCTTCGCTCCGCTACCGCTTCGCTTGGCACACTTTACCGTTCCAATCGTAGTCCATGTGGATCGTAAAGTATGGAAAGTTCCCCAAAAGGAAAAAAAGTTAAAAAACTCATGTCGACCTTTTCATGTCGACCTTTCATGTGTCGACCATTTTCATGTGTCGACCATGTGTCCATGTCGACTATGTCAATGTCGACCAATAGTGGTCGACCTAATGACTGTCGACCATAACATGGTCGACCATGTGAACGGATACCGTTTGTGGCATCAAAACAGGAACTAAACAGTCTGAAGTGATTGCAAGCTAGGAGTAGGTCTGGAGCTGCTCAAAACTTTTTTACCACATTTTTTCCTTTAGTACATCCCGTCCATAATGAGAAATACCACTTACTAAAATTATGTGCAATTTTCTTATCTAAAAGAATATTTGATTCCTTTGAAATATCAGATTCTGAAACTGCTGATACATCGATAAACTGGAATTGATGCAAAATTCTTTGGGCATCAATTTTCTTCTGAGTAGAGTTCTGTGCCCACATGGATTTACTGATCTGTAGGGAAATATATGCATATGTTTATTAACTCACAGTTTACTTTTTTTTTTTTTTTTAGTTTTCTAAAGACAGGTTTTTTTTTAAATAATCAGGGTCATCTGCCAAGTGCAGAATGTGATTTTATTGCAGCAATTTTTCTAATTCACAAACATGGTATTATTCTATTAACAACCTTTAGGTCGACATGTATTTCTCCACATATGATCAGGCTGTGAAGTATGTACAGGACATGCTAAATAAGTGATAGCCCTTTATGGTTAATTATGAACATATATATATATATATATATATATATATATATTTATATATATACCTACATACACTGCCCTGCAAGCAGCGGCACTCTGAGACTGGTTTCAGCAAATAAACAGATTAAGTGCAAACGGTGTCTTTAATTATATGCTGAAACCAATCTCCGAGTACCGCCGCTTGCAGGGCAGTGTATGTATGAAGATTTCACCAGAGCAATGTACTTATATGAGGTGAGGGGGTCATTCCAAGTTGTTTGCTCGTTGCCGATTTTCGCAACGGAGCGATTAAGGCAAAAATGCGCATGCGCATGGTACGCAATGCGCATGTGCTAAGTATTTTAGCACAAAACTTAGTAGATTTACTCACGTCCGAACGAAGAATTTTCATCGTTGAAGTGATCGGAGTGTGATTGACAGGAAGTGGGTGTTTCTGGGCGGAAACTGACCGTTTTCTGGGAGTGTGCGGAAAAACGCAGGCGTGCCAGGATAAAACGCGGGAGTGTCTGGAGAAACGGGGGAGTGGCTGGCCGAACGCATGGCGTGTTTGTGATGTCAAACCAGGAACGAAACGTGCTGAGCTGATCGCAGTGTAGGAGTAAGTCTCGAGCTACTCAGAAACTGCTAAGAATTATTTAATCGCAATTCTGCTACTCTTTCGTTCGCTATTCTGCTAAGCTAAGATACACTCCCAGAGGGCGGCGGCCTAGCATGTGCAATGCTGCTAAAAGTAGCTAGCGAGCGAACAACTCAGAATGAGGGCCTGAGTGCCAATTCACTTGTGCAGTATATATATGTGTATATATATATATATGTGTGTGTGTATATATATATATATATATATGTATATATATTATTATTTATTTTTTATTATAACTTACATTTGTCACACATTAGTGTAGCAAAAATAAACCTATACATGTGTAACCTACCTTTACACCCTTATAAGCTACTAGGTTACGGTTAACTAGATGTGCCTCCACCCAAGCACTCGATTTGTAAATACCTGTGCTTATAGGTTTGCTTGGGAAAGCCCCTCTCCAAAATGATTACAGGTCGAGTCTACTTTATCTAGAGATGTGATATCCAAAATATTCTGACATCCAGCATTTTTGAGCATGATGGTGTACAGTATATGAAAAATGCATTTACTGTTTAGACTTGGGACCCATCCCCAAGATATCTCATTATGGTATGCAAATATTCCAAAATATGGAAAAATCTGAAATCCATAATACTTCTGCTCCCAAGCATTTTGTATATAGGAGACTAAACCTGTATAAGCAATCAATACTCCCAATTTAATATACAGTATACAGTTAACATTTCACAACAGTAATTTGAAACTTGTAAATAAAAAAATATATATAAGGAACACTTCTTTACTGCTATCAGCAGTTTGGCTGAATACTGCCACATTGAACAGGTTAGTACAACTTTAACACACTACAGTGCTGCAATATAGGACAGGAAACCAATATTAAATACAATACTTTAAATTAGTCGTATTAGTCTTTTTAGTCTTTGCTGTTTTCTATACAGGGCTGTTTCTAGACAATTTGGCTCCGAATGCGAACACTAAAAAGTTTGTCCCCGCTACAATGGGCGTGGCCTTCCAGGAAAAGACTGTCTTACACCGACACAATAGAGCCCCTTGCACCATATTATGCCCCACACAGTAATGCCACTTGCACCATATAATGCCTCACACAGTAATGCCACTTGCACCATATAATGTCTCACACAGTAATGCCCTTGACTACACATTATGTCCCACACAGTAATGCCATATTCACCTTATTATCATATTATACCCCACACAGTAATGCCCCTTGCACCATATTATTTCCACACACAGTACTGCCCCTTACACCAAATTATGCCCCACATAGTAATCCTCTTCCATAAAATGGTATAGGATCCCGAGCATGGGATGCCAGCTGTCACCATACCGACAGCGGCATCCCATCTGCCAGAATGCCGGCAGCGGGGCTGGCGCATCGAGGCCCCTTGTGGGCACGCTGCACTTGCCACACTGCGGGCATGGTGGCTCACTTCACTCGCACGCAGGTTCTATATCTCGTGGACACCCACAGAGGGAGAATCATCTACCTCGCCAGTATTCTGGTGGTGGCATTGTACCCCTGTCGGGATTCCGGAGTCGGTCTTATGACCGCCAGGATCCCGACGTGCACTATGTTAAATGCATACTCATCAAATTATGCCACAGAAAGTAATGGCCTTGACACTATATTATGCCCCAAACAATTATGCCCCTGACACAATATTATGCCTCACATACTAATGCCCCATACAATTATGCCACACTACCTGCTTGTTGTCAGAGTTTTGATGATATCACCGCGGTCCCAGCACTGCTGCACTGTTCGCACCTGCGTCCTTCATCTAGTAAATGTCTCTCCCAAAATGTCCGCCACCACCTCTAGCATCTTTTAGAAGTGTCTCCTCTGAGGCGGTGGCCATTTTGAGTGGCACATTTTCAACAGTATTCCATGTGGACAGTCAGACTGCATGGAATACTGTCTGAAATAGACAGTGACCGTAGCCTCAGGTAATTGTACGGTTTGCCCGGCCTTAGAAGCTGCCCTGCTCATATGGTAGGTGCTTCCCCTTTACTTTCCCTTTTTCATAATAGCTTTAGCACATAACTTGAAGTAGTAATAGACTAGGCAATTCTTATATATAACTAGCTGAAGTATCCGGCATTGCCTGGGCAAGCTCGTGACGAAACATCAATAGAATGAAATTCGAAGGTGATATTGTATGTGTACATCTGAGTGCCATTTAAAGTAATATTCTGAAGAACGAAATCAATAGTAGTGAATTCATATTTTTACTGTGATGATTTGAATAAAGGTTAAAGCGCTAAGGCTAAATTGGAATGGATCTTCACTGCATGCTAGTGTGTGAATGGCAATGTCACTGTCAGCACTACAGATCTTCTCATTATGTGCTTTGAGTGGATGGGTCTGAGACGTCCATGCATACTGAAGCTAGTACACCAGCACCTCCAAAGTGAATGTGAACAGCGAGCCTATAGAGCAGAATAGTGTATGCCTGCAGCTGCATGTAATCTGCCAGATGCCAGATGGCCATGCTTAGGAGCTCAAAGTGCCAGGACTGTGTCAACATTTATTCTAAAACAAACCAAACATTTCTTATGGAGCTATTCAGGTTCAATTTGCAGATATTTACTTGAATTTGATTTCCTCTCCTATACGTACTTTTTTGTCTGGTCTTGGACGGCAAAAGGTGATTTCACGAACATATTCTTTCTTGATAGAAAAACATCATAGGGACCCCCTATTGAACCTATGTGCTAAATGGGAACAAGATATAGGTCCTATGAATGTTGATGAATGGTCTGCAGCTAGAGCACTCCCCTATGTGGCTACCACATGCATTAGATTTCAACAAATCCAATTATTTATTCTCCATAGAACATATATGACTCCAGTGAGGATGGCCAGATATGGAGGACGAACTGCGAATACCTGTCCTAAATGTAAATATGGAGTGGGCACTTTTTGGCATCTAGTGTGGGACTGTAGGGAAGTCCAGAGATTTTGGTCTAAGGTGAAACAAGCATTGGTATCAAAAGGAATTGCACCCACATTGATGACACCTAAAATGCGCCTGCTAGGAGCCAAAGTATGGGGGGAGTAGGTGCTCGCTCAGACGCACTATATGTTAAGAATGTATGTGCGGTGGCTAGAATAATCATAGCACGCACATGGATGGCGCCTGAAGGCCCGGAATTCTCCTCCTTTTTGGCATTGATTAATTCTACAGTTAAACATGAGAAATATGTTTATATGAGTAGAGATAACAGAAATAAATGTAATAAAATCTGGTGGAAATGGACTGACTCTATTACTATCAATATGGGTGCAATACCGCAAATGCAATGGATGACTAAATACGAGGGGGAATTAATACAAGGAGGAGGGAGGGAATCGGCGACAGCGCAGCAATAGTAACGTGTATGTGTAATGTATGTGAATGTCTGTTTTGTTTTATTAGGGAAGCTTGCATATGTTTGATATGTATTGAAAGAAAAGGGTGGCAGCTGATGGAATATTAACAATAAATAAATAAATAAATACATTTGGATACTTGAACTGGGTGCTCCAATGCAAGGACTAGAGATTGTTTCTTTTGAGACAAGTAAATTTGATGGAAATGGAAATAGGTTAGCAATAAAGGGAAGTGCACTTTGTTTTCATATACATATAGGTATTTATATATATATATATATATATATATATATATATAAAGTCACATAAGGGAGGGAAAAGGATAGGTAAGATGAAGAGGGGAAGGATGTTTATGTTCACAATCATTCACTAATGAGAAAGCACACATAGATAAAATAAAGGTAGAAATACCCAAGAGTGAAATAGAAGCACTAAAATAGGTATAGAAATATATGAAATAAACATAGAGTACAGATTATGCAATATGATAGATAGGAAGGTTTTTCTTATTAAGGTTATAAAGGAAAATATAAAGGAAAAGATCGGCACTGATTGAGGTTAAGGGAAAATTAAGTAGGAATGGAAAGTCAAGCAGAGGAGCACTCAAGTAACAGTAAAAAAAAAAAAAATTTAAGATGTAATTTTCAAGCACATGCCACCCAGGAAGTTGTTGGGGAAATTTTAAATAATACACATTTCTCATGTATGAATTTCTGTGAAGTATGTATTATGTGAAATAAAATAAATATAAATTACAATATTAAAACCCCCCATCTCTTATGGATTTCATTAATATGTGGTCCCACTTTCAAGTTATCTACATTGTGAGGTCTGTTATGAATTGCAGCCTCGGACAGTGGGGGTCATTCCGAGTTGCTCGCTAGCTAGTTTTAGCAGCCGTGCAAATGCTATGCCGCCACCCACTGGGGAGTGTATTTTAGCTTAGCAGAAGTGCGAACGCATGTTCAGTCGAGCTCTGCAAAACCAGTTTGTGCAGTTTCAGAGTAGCTCTGAACCTACTCAGCGCTTGCGATCACTTCAGCTATTCGTGTCCGGATTTGACGTCATACACCTGCCCAGCAAACGCCCAGCCACACCTGCGTTTTTTCAGACACGCCTGTGTTTTTGCTAACCCTCCCTGAAAACGGTCAGTTGACACCCAGAAATGCCCCCTTTATGTCAATCTTCTTGCTGCCGTCAGTGCGACTGAAAACTTCGCTAGAACCTGTACACAACCACAACGGGCTTTGTACCCATACGTCACGCGTGCGTATTGCGGGGCATGCACAGAAATGCCATTTTTTAACCTGACCGTTGTGCTGTGAGCAACGGCAGCTAGCGATCAACTTGGAATGACCCCCAGTATCTTGACATATATTAATGGCTTCAAACTGTCTATAAGTAACAGCATTCAGTAGACATGACATGTTCATTGTAGCAGACTACTACACATTCTGACCGTAGATGATGACATACAGTAATATAAGTTATAAACATTGTGGATTTTACTGTGTGCAGCTACTCCATTCTTAAGTTCTGTGGTAAGCAATTTCAAACTTACTGCTTTGCTGCAGATTGGCTGAAACCTGTATATTTGTTTTGTATAAAAAAATTCTTGATTGTAGTATCTCTCTGATATTTTTACTTGACCTTATTATCTCTCTGATAAAAATTAACTGCACTACATATCTCTATATTATGTGCTGTGCATGGCAGGATATAAGCCATGCATGCACACTGGAGTTAGTACAACAGTCCCTAAAAAATAGTAATGTGACTAGAAGCCAGGGAAAACACAACAGCATCACACATGTCATTTCCGTCTACTCTGTGATTCACCCTATTTAAATGGAGAACAGTAGTCACTCTGCTGTTTGGTATCTTCAGGTGCACCACACTGAACATGGACCATAGAAAAGCAAAGTAGAGAGTTGTTTGAGGAGAACAGAAAGAAAATTATAGAAAAGCATGTAAAAGGTAAAGGGTAAAAGAGTATCTGCAAGCAGATTGATGTTTCTGTAACTACAGTTGCAAATATTATTAAGAAGTTTAAAATCCATGGTACTGTATCCAAGCTCACTAAATGTAGCAGCAAGAGTAAAATCAAGCCCAGATTAAATATGAAGATAATGAGAATAGTAGAAAAAGAGCCAAGGAAAACTTCCATAGATCTATAAGCTGGACTCTAAAGTGCCATCTTACACTTTTTGAGCACCAGTGGGATTCATGGAAGAAGACCCAGAAAGATTCCATTTTTGAAAAAATAACATAAAAAGCCGGACTATAATTTGCTAAAATGCATACTGAGAAACCATAATGCTTCTATGAAACTGTACTTTGAACATATGAGTCAAAACTGGAGCTTTTTGACAAGTTACGTTAGCTCTATGTTCACAGATGGAAAAAAAAATTCAGCTTCCAAATAAAAGAACACTATAAGTACTGTGAAAGATGGAAAAGGCATGGTTATGTTTTGGGGCTGATTTGCTGTGTCTGGCATGGGGTGCCTTGAATCTGTGCAGGACACAATGAAATCTCAAGACTAACGAGACATTCTGGAGCAAAACATACTTCCCATTGTCAGAAAGCAGATATACTTGTCAAGGCAGATACACTTGGCAAAGCTGGTATACTTGGTAAGGCTGGCATACTTGGCAAGGCTTTTATACTTGGCAAGGCCTATATACTTAGCAACACTGATACACTTGACAAGGTAGATCACGGGAGCTAACAGGAACATAAAACCCGCACAGAAATAAGGCTATTAGCATAGCAGTAAACATAGCAGTAAACATTGATGATCCAGCCCTGAATGCTCGGGTCAGGCAGATTAAGTAGGCAGCTGTCAGGCGTAGTCCATTCTGGTAATGAATAATTAATTACATGACACCTGGCTACAGAAAAGAGATGGTAGAGTAGCACTCTGGTCAGTTCCACAACTGCAGCTCACATATCAGGAGTCCTCACAACCCCTGGTGACAGGGAAACATAACATAACAGAGTTCTAACAAAAGGAGAATACAAGTTGTTAGCTAGGTGACACTGGCTTGTATTTTCCTTTTGTCCAAGTGGCAACATCTGCATATGTTTATCTCTGGTAGCTTACCCCCCAACTGCCCGATTTCGGTGGGACAGTCACACTATTCGGACACTGTCCCGCTGTCCCTCCCGTGGGTCGTAGTGTCCCACTGGCGGGGAAACAGTTGGGGAAACTGTTGATCACCGCTGCTCTGCTTTGCAAAGCAGCTGGTGAGCACTGAATAGATGCCGTGCGCATGTGCACAGCATCTGAACAGTGCAGGGAAGAGAGGAAGGGGCTGACCAGCTGCTCAAGGAGCGCTGGGCACGCTCCCAAAATGTCAAAAACCGGGGATTATAGCGCAATGCCCTGCCCCCATCACTCGAGGCCCTGCCCCCTCTCATGAGGCCCCACCCCTGTCCCACCCGCGGTCATGCCTTCGGTGTGGCATGTCCCGCATTAGGGATTACAGAAGTTGGGAGGTATGTGGTAGCAATGTTTGTCTGACCAAAAATACCAATATTAAAACTAAGGGCCTAAATCAGACATTGGGGGTAATTCCAAGTTGATCGCAGCAGGATTTTTGTTAGCAGTTGGACAAAACCATGTGCACTGCAGGGGAGGCAGATTTAACATGTGCAGAGAGAGTTAGATTTGGGTGGGGTGTGTTCAATCTGCAATCTAATTTGCAGTGTAAAAATAAAGCAGCCAGTATTTACCCTGCACAGAAACAAAATAACCCACCCAAATCTAACTCTTTCTGCACATGTTATATCTGTCTCCCCTGCAGTGCACATGGTTTTGCCCAACTGCTAAAAGAAATCCTGCTGCGATCAACTTAGAATTACCCCCATTATCGTAGCAGCAAATTTGTTAGCAGATGGGCAAAATCATGTGCACTGCAGGAGAGGCAGATATAACATGTGCAGAGAGAGTTAAATTTGGGTGGGGTGTGTTCAAACTGAAATCTAAATTGCAGTGTAAAAATAAAGCAGCCAGTATTTACCCTGCACAGAAACAATGGCCCTCATTCCGAGTTGTTCGCTCGGTAATTTTCTTCGCATCGCAGCGATTTTCCGCTAATTGCGCATGCGCAATGTTCGCACTGCGACTGCGCCAAGTAAATTTGCAAAGATGTTTGGTATTTTACTCACGGCATTACAAGGTTTTTTCTTCGTTCTGGTGATCGTAGTGTGATTGACAGGAAGTGGGTGTTTCTGGGCGGAAACTGGACGTTTTATGGGAGTGTGTGAAAAAACGCTGCCGTTTCTGGGAAAAACGCGGGAGTGGCTGAAGAAACGTGGGAGTGTCTGGGCGAACGCTAGGTGTGTTTGTGACGTCAAACCAGGAACGACAAGCACTGAACTGATCGCACTGGAAGAGTAAGTCTCGAGCTACTCAGAAACTGCACAGAGAAATGTTTTCGCAATATTGCGAATCTTTCGTTCGCAATTCTGCTAAGATTCACTCCCAGCAGCTTGCACATGAGGTGCATGCGCAGTAGTAACCTGTTCGCTGCGCTGCAAAAAACACGGCAGTGAGCGATCAACTCGGAATGACCCCCATGGTTTTGCCCATCTAGTAACAAATTTGCTGCTGCGATCACGTCTGAATTAGGCCCTTAGTGCTGATAAAAGGGGGGGAGAAGACACACATGGAAATAAGAGTAAAAGGCAATAAAAGCAGAGGTAGAGGAATAAAGAAAAACCCAGACTACATAATCCTATATAATAAAAGGCTAAAACTGATCCTCACCTCTATGGGGGGAATTCAAGTGTTGTGCGCGCCGGAAGCCACTAGATGGTGCCTTATTGTAATGAATTTGCAATGCAAAACAAGGGACATGTAATAAAACTTAATGTTGCTACTGACCTTTTCCTGAGGTACAATATTCCAGTGAAATGCTTTTGTTTTGCTAGGTGTGTTAGATGTCGTTGTCCGTAAATGGATTGGCAAGGGTGGCGGAGGCATAAACACAGGAACTTGGTCTTGGAAAGAAGCTGCATTGCTGGCACTAGTTTTTGTATTTTCTGTCTCTGAACTGGTATCATCTGAAATCTGTGGACTTGGGTTTGGAGTACATAATTTCTCATATATATTGAGACTATTTTCTGTCTTATTATCTGCAGTAAAGGCTTTGTGACCATCGTGTGGATCCATCTGAGTACATTGTAAGCCTTCAATGGTATGTTGTCCACCTTCCAGTGAAGGACTTAGTAGACTCTGCAAACAGAATTCTTGCAGAACAGATACCCAGTCATCTCTCATGGTTATACTTTCTTCAGAATGTCTGGTTTGTATGTTTAATGGTATACGAAATCTAAAAAAAAAAGTAACCAAAATGTATTATATTACTATATAATTGATATTATGTGCATATATTTTCAAGTGCCACTTTATTAGGAACTTAGGAACACATTTTTAATACTAACTAGGACTCCCCTTTTACTCCCAGAACAACCTGAAGTCTTCATTGACTTGGAAAAATTATATATATATATATATATATATATATATATATATATATATGTGTGTACTAGGAAAGATATCAGCGCCACAGATACAGTATCTTAGATATTAACACTCATATGGGAACATTGCAAAACAAATGAAAAAATGTATTAAAAATCTGCCTGATAAATCGGCACTCCCTATAGTCTAGCAGGGTGTCAGCTCGTTACCTCAAATGGATATAGGTACTGGTACAAATGCCTACCAGAGCAATTTTGTGGACAAAGGGTGAGGTAGTAAAGAGCGACCAATGGTGCCAAATAATACTAAAAGCAGGATGATAATATAAAAGATGTATACAAATTTATTGCAATGGGAAGCACTACACAAAACTGGTAATAAAAGCATGCAAGCTTGAGATAAAAACATATAGGACTCATAAAAAATTAAATACAGAAAAAACATCAAAACTTAAACTCCCTAAAAGCATTGGAGTATCATTTAGTACAAAAGGTTAAAAAAAATAATTAAAAACAGTAAATAAAAAATATAAAAAAATATATAGATAAAAAATGGCATTCAAAAGGAAAAAAGAGGAATAGCTTAACTTGGTGGTGAGTGAGGTTTAGATCAAGAAGCAGCATCCAACGCGTTTCGTCCTATCTGGACTTCATCAAGGGGTGATTTGAGACTAGAGACAGACCAGGTATATATACCCAAAATAGAAAGGAAGTGATGTGCACATCACTTCCTGTAATCAATTAGCATAAGTGATTAAATGTTGTCAAAGTGCATATTCAGTGACAGGTAGGTGTAGTTTTATTGGTAAGCACCTTAGGACATGTAAATACATAGCGAAATAGACAGAATAACATCTGAAAATCATAAAAGATGCGCAGAGCCGCGGACTTCCTGTCCGGGCTCTGCGTGACGTCATATCCGCCCCACGTCCGGTATCCGGCTTGTCGTACTGCGCATGCGTTAGTCCTGTGTGGCGGAAGTGAATGCGAGGCTGCGATGTTGATACCTTCTATGCTGCAGCTTGATTCCGCGGTGGCCATTTTACATTAGGTCAGAACTCACAGTTTTTTTCAGCAGCCATATTTTTGGATTCCAAAGTGGGTTGTTTATTAGAGATGAGCGCCGGAAATTTTTCGGGTTTTGGTTTTGGGTTCGGTTCCGCGGCCGTGTTTTGGGTTCGACCGCGTTTTGGCAAAACCTCACCGAATTTTTTTTGTCGGATTCGGGTGTGTTTTGGATTCGGGTGTTTTTTTCAAAAAAACCTAAAAAACAGCTTAAATCATAGAATTTGGGGGTCATTTTGATCCCAAAGTATTATTAACCTCAAAAACCATAATTTCCACTCATTTTCAGTCTATTCTGAATACCTCACACCTCACAATATTATTTTTAGTCCTAAAATTTGCACCGAGGTCGCTGTGTGAGTAAGATAAGCGACCCTAGTGGCCGACACAAACACCGGGCCCATCTAGGAGTGGCACTGCAGTGTCACGCAGGATGTCCCTTCCAAAAAACCCTCCCCAAACAGCACATGACGCAAAGAAAAAAAGAGGCGCAATGAGGTAGCTGTGTGAGTAAGATAAGCGACCCTAGTGGCCGACACAAACACCGGGCCCATCTAGGAGTGGCACTGCAGTGTCACGCAGGATGTCCCTTCCAAAAAACCCTCCCCAAACAGCACATGACGCAAAGAAAAAAAGAGGCGCAATGAGGTAGCTGACTGTGTGAGTAAGATAAGCGACCCTAGTGGCCGACACAAACACCGGGCCCATCTAGGAGTGGCACTGCAGTGTCACGCAGGATGTCCCTTCCAAAAAACCCTCCCCAAACAGCACATGACGCAAAGAAAAAAAGAGGCGCAATGAGGTAGCTGACTGTGTGAGTAAGATAAGCGACCCTAGTGGCCGACACAAACACCGGGCCCATCTAGGAGTGGCACTGCAGTGTCACGCAGGATGGCCCTTCCAAAAAACCCTCCCCAAACAGCACATGACGCAAAGAAAAATAAAAGAAAAAAGAGGTGCAAGATGGAATTGTCCTTGGGCCCTCCCACCCACCCTTATGTTGTATAAACAAAACAGGACATGCACACTTTAACCAACCCATCATTTCAGTGACAGGGTCTGCCACACGACTGTGACTGATATGACGGGTTGGTTTGGACCCCCCCCCAAAAAAGAATCAATTAATCTCTCCTTGCACAAACTGGCTCTACAGAGGCAAGATGTCCACCTCATCATCATCCTCCGATATATCACCGTGTACATCCCCCTCCTCACAGATTATCAATTCGTCCCCACTGGAATCCACCATCTCAGCTCCCTGTGTACTTTGTGGAGGCAATTGCTGCTGGTCAATGTCTCCGCGGAGGAATTGATTATAATTCATTTTAATGAACATCATCTTCTCCACATTTTCTGGATGTAACCTCGTACGCCGATTGCTGACAAGGTGAGCGGCGGCACTAAACACTCTTTCGGAGTACACACTTGTGGGAGGGCAACTTAGGTAGAATAAAGCCAGTTTGTGCAAGGGCCTCCAAATTGCCTCTTTTTCCTGCCAGTATAAGTACGGACTGTGTGACGTGCCTACTTGGATGCGGTCACTCATATAATCCTCCACCATTCTTTCAATGTTGAAAGAATCATATGCAGTGACAGTAGACGACATGTCCGTAATCGTTGTCAGGTCCTTCAGTCCGGACCAGATGTCAGCATCAGCAGTCGCTCCAGACTGCCCTGCATCACCGCCAGCGGGTGGGCTCGGAATTCTGAGCCTTTTCCTCGCACCCCCAGTTGCGGGAGAATGTGAAGGAGGAGATGTTGACAGGTCGCGTTCCGCTTGACTTGACAATTTTCTCACCAGCAGGTCTTTCAACCCCAGCAGACTTGTGTCTGCCGGAAAGAGAGATCCAAGGTAGGCTTTAAATCTAGGATCGAGCATGGTGGCCAAAATGTAGTGCTCTGATTTCAACAGATTGACCACCCGTGAATCCTTGTTAAGCGAATTAAGGGCTCCATCCACAAGTCCCACATGCCTAGCGGAATCGCTCCGTGTTAGCTCCTCCTTCAATGTCTCCAGCTTCTTCTGCAAAAGCCTGATGAGGGGAATGACCTGACTCAGGCTGGCAGTGTCTGAACTGACTTCACGTGTGGCAAGTTCAAAGGGCATCAGAACCTTGCACAACGTTGAAATCATTCTCCACTGCGCTTGAGACAGGTGCATTCCACCTCCTATATCGTGCTCAATTGTATAGGCTTGAATGGCCTTTTGCTGCTCCTCCAACCTCTGAAGCATATAGAGGGTTGAATTCCACCTCGTTACCACTTCTTGCTTCAGATGATGGCAGGGCAGGTTCAGTAGTTTTTGGTGGTGCTCCAGTCTTCTGTACGTGGTGCCTGTACGCCGAAAGTGTCCCGCAATTCTTCTGGCCACCGACAGCATCTCTTGCACGCCCCTGTCGTTTTTTAAAAAATTCTGCACCACCAAATTCAAGGTATGTGCAAAACATGGGACGTGCTGGAATTTGCCCATATTTAATGCACACACAATATTGCTGGCGTTGTCCGATGCCACAAATCCACAGGAGAGTCCAATTGGGGTAAGCCATTCCGCGATGATCTTCCTCAGTTGCCGTAAGAGGTTTTCAGCTGTGTGCGTATTCTGGAAACCGGTGATACAAAGCGTAGCCTGCCTAGGAAAGAGTTGGCGTTTGCGAGATGCTGCTACTGGTGCCGCCGCTGCTGTTCTTGCGGCGGGAGTCCATACATCTACCCAGTGGGCTGTCACAGTCATATAGTCCTGACCCTGCCCTGCTCCAGTTGTCCACATGTCCGTGGTTAAGTGGACATTGGGTACAACTGCATTTTTTAGGACACTGGTGAGTCTTTTTCTGACGTCCGTGTACATTCTCGGTATCGCCTGCCTAGAGAAGTGGAACCTAGATGGTATTTGGTAACGGGGGCACACTGCCTCAATAAATTGTCTAGTTCCCTGTGAACTAACGGCGGATACCGGACGCACGTCTAACACCAACATAGTTGTCAAGGCCTCAGTTATCCGCTTTGCAGCAGGATGACTGCTGTGATATTTCATCTTCCTCGCAAAGGACTGTTGAACAGTCAATTGCTTACTGGAAGTAGTACAAGTGGGCTTACGACTTCCCCTCTGGGATGACCATCGACTCCCAGCAGCAACAACAGCAGCGCCAGCAGCAGTAGGCGTTACACGCAAGGATGCATCGGAGGAATCCCAGGCAGGAGAGGAATCATCAGAATTGCCAGTGACATGGCCTGCAGGACTATTGGCATTCCTGGGGAAGGAGGAAATTGACACTGAGGGAGTTGGTGGGGTGGTTTGCGTGAGCTTGGTTACAAGAGGAAGGGATTTACTGGTCAGTGGACTGCTTCCGCTGTCGGCCAAAGTTTTTGAACTTGTCACTGACTTATTATGAATGCGCTGCAGGTGACGTATAAGGGAGGATGTTCCGAGGTGGTTAACGTCCTTACCCCTACTTATTACAGCTTTACAAAGGGAACACACGGCTTGACAAATGTTGTCCGCATTTCTGGTGAAATACTTCCACACCGAAGAGCTGATTTTTTTGGTATTTTCACCAGGCATGTCAACGGCCATATTCCTCCCACGGACAACAGGTGTCTCCCCGGGTGCCTGACTTAAACAAACCACCTCACCATCAGAATCCTCCTGGTCAATTTCCTCCCCAGCGCCAGCAACACCCATATCCTCCTCATCCTGGTGTACTTCAACACTGACATCTTCAATCTGACTATCAGGAACTGGACTGCGGGTGCTCCTTCCAGCACTTGCAGGGGGCGTGCAAATGGTGGAAGGCGCATGCTCTTCACGTCCAGTGTTGGGAAGGTCAGGCATCGCAACCGACACAATTGGACTCTCCTTGTGGATTTGGGATTTCGAAGAACGCACAGTTCTTTGCTGTGCTTTTTCCAGCTTGAGTCTTTTCATTTTTCTAGCGAGAGGCTGAGTGCTTCCATCCTCATGTGAAGCTGAACCACTAGCCATGAACATAGGCCAGGGCCTCAGCCGTTCCTTGCCACTCCGTGTGGTAAATGGCATATTGGCAAGTTTACGCTTCTCCTCCGACAATTTTATTTTAGGTTTTGGAGTCCTTTTTTTACTGATATTTGGTGTTTTGGATTTGACATGCTCTGTACTATGACATTGGGCATCGGCCTTGGCAGACGACGTTGCTGGCATTTCATCGTCTCGGCCATGACTAGTGGCAGCAGCTTCAGCACGAGGTGGAAGTGGATCTTGATCTTTCCCTAATTTTGGAACCTCAACATTTTTGTTCTCCATATTTTAATAGGCACAACTAAAAGGCACCTCAGGTAAACAATGGAGATGGATGGATACTAGTATACAATTATTGATGGACTGCCGAGTGCCGACACAGAGGTAGCTACAGCCGTGGACTACCGTACTGTACTGTGTCTGCTGCTAATATAGACTGGTTGATAAAGAGATGTAGTATGTATGTATAAAGAAGAAAGAAAAAAAACCACGGGTAGGTGGTATACAATTATGGACGGACTGCCGAGTGCCGACACAGAGGTAGCTACAGCCGTGGACTACCGTACTGTGTCTGCTGCTAATATAGACTGGTTGATAAAGAGATGTAGTATGTATGTATAAAGAAGAAAGAAAAAAAAAACACGGGTAGGTGGTATACAATTATGGACGGACTGCTGAGTGCCGACACAGAGGTAGCTACAGCCGTGGACTACCGTACTGTGTCTGCTGCTAATATAGACTGGTTGATAAAGAGATGTAGTATGTATGTATAAAGAAGAAAGAAAGAAAAACCACGGGTAGGTGGTATACAATTATGGATGGACTGCCGAGTGCCGACACAGAGGTAGCTACAGCCGTGGACTACCGTACTGTACTGTGTCTGCTGCTAATATAGACTGGATGATAATGAGATGTAGTATGTATAAAGAAGAAAGAAAAAAAAAACACGGGTAGGTGGTATACAATTATGGATGGACTGCCGAGTGCCGACACAGAGGTAGCTACAGCCGTGGACTACCGTACTGTGTCTGCTGCTAATATAGACTGGATGATAATGAGATGTAGTATGTATAAAGAAGAAAAAAAAAACCACGGGTAGGTGGTATACAATTATGGATGGACTGCCGAGTGCCGACACAGAGGTAGCTACAGCCGTGGACTACCGTACTGTACTGTGTCTGCTGCTAATATAGACTGGATGATAATGAGATGTAGTATGTATAAAGAAGAAAGAAAAAAAAACCACGGGTAGGTGGTATACAATTATGGATGGACTGCCGAGTGCCGACACAGAGGTAGCTACAGCCGTGAACTACCGTACTGTGTCTGCTGCGACTGGATGATAAATAATGATATAAAAAATATATATATATCACTACTGCAGCCGGACAGGTATATATTATATAATGACGGACCTGCTGGACACTGTCTGTCAGCAGAATGAGTTTTTTATAGAATAAAAAAACACCACACAAGTCACACGACGAGTGTTTAACTTTTTCAGGCAATCACAATATAGTATACTATACTGGTGGTCAGTGTGGTCAGGTCACTGGTCAGTCACACTGGCAGTGGCACTCCTGCAGCAAAAGTGTGCACTGTTTAATTTTAATAATATGTACTCCTGGCTCCTGCTATAACCTATAACTGCTCCCCAGTCTCCCCCACAATTAAGCTGTGTGAGCACAGTCAGATATTATACATAGATGATGCAGCACACTGGGCTGAGCACAGATATGGTATGTGACTGAGTCACTGTGTATCGTTTTTTTCAGGCAGAGAACGGATTATATTAAATAAAACTGCACTGGTGGTCACTGGTCAGTGGTCAGTCACTAGTAAACTCTGCACTCTCTAGTACTCCTAAGCTCCAGTAAATCAAGTGTCTCTGTCTCAATCTCACTCTCTCTCTTCTAATCTAAATGGAGAGGACGCCAGCCACGTCCTCTCCCTATCAATCTCAATGCACGTGTGAAAATGGCGGCGACGCGCGGCTCCTTATATAGAATCCGAGTCTCGCGATAGAATCCGAGCCTCGCGAGAATCCGACAGCGTCATGATGACGTTCGGGCGCGCTCGGGTTAACCGAGCAAGGCGGGAAGATCCGAGTCGCTCGGATCCGTGTAAAAAAAGCTGAAGTTCGGGCGGGTTCGGATTCCGAGGAACCGAACCCGCTCATCTCTATTGTTTATACGATGATGACTGCTTTGTTGCTTGGATCCAATTCTTTATTTATTCAATAGCTCCATACCAAAGAAGATGAGAGAGTGAAAGAAGGGATTAGATCAGTGTAATTTAACGATTCACTGTGCAAGGGTGTAGTTACTTAATTGTTAATATATTTATATGGAATGAGATCACCATTATGAAATATTTGTACGTAAACGAGGCAGTTATTAAAAAAAGACGCAGAAGAAACATATATATATAAAGGGGTAGTAAATGGGGAGGAGAGAATCCCATATATATGATGAGTATACTAAGGTCAATTTTCCAAAAGGTGAAAAAAGAAGAAAAGACACAAAATAGCGGACATCTGGGACCAGAGTCCGCTCTTAGGGATCAAATCTCTAAAAATGCACTAGTAAAGTGCCAATTGAGTTTAAATAGATAAAACATTAATTAATATTGATACGAGGAGCGTCATCGAGCATGATTTATAAAATAGTATATATACAGTTTAGAGCCTTCCACCTTACATTTACAACACCCGGTCTTCCAAGTAGGTCCCCCATTCTTGTACTAGCCGGGCCCAGCCATGCTTAGCTTCCAAGATCAGACGGCATTGGGCGTCTCCAGGCCGGTATGATTGTAATAGTAGTATGGAATCCTGAGGAGAGGCCTCAGTGTGTACAACGTGTTGATGACATATCCTAGTTACTTTGTTTACTGGAGTATTGTTTAGTTAAATCAAAGAACAAAAAATATATACACATAGGAGGATCAGAGTGGAAGTAGTGCAGGGTGATACATATGCTTGAGGTAGTCCTGAAATTCAAAAATCCTGTGGATTCTTTTACAGCACCTGGTCTCCCCTGGAGGTCACCCATCCAGGTACTGGCCAGGCCCAACACTGCTTCGCTTCCAAGATCGGCCGGAGTTGGGCATGTCCAGTGTGGTATGGCTGTAAAAATAAGGGACAAGGTCCACCTTAGACTAAAGAAAAAGTGGGAACAAGGAAAAAGGAGGATGAAGGAGGATGAGTATGGTCAGGAACGGCTTACATTACAAGAAGGGTGCTATCTCGTATCCTTCATTGAAGCCATCTGGGTGGAGGGTGTTTAATTCATATATCCAGAACATCTCTCTCCTAGAGAGGAGGTTGGAAAGATCTCCTGCTATTTCACCCAAGGAAACCAGTTCGATACCTTTGTAGGTTAGTGTCTCAGGATCCGAATTATGGCATTGGTGAAAGTGTCTTCATACTACATGTGTAAGGACTTTATTCTTTACATTCCTGATATGTTCCTGGATACGAAGTTTCAGGGCTCTTTTGGTTTTGCCAATGTATTTCAGACCGCATGGACATTCCAGGAGATAAATAACTGACGTTGTATTACAGTTTATAAACTGTTTAATCCGGTAATCTTTCTTAGTTGTGGTGTTGCCGTGCCTGCTATACATCGTGATGAATTTAACAGTATCTTCCTTATTGTCCTTGGATTTGTACTTTAGGAGTTCTCCTCTTTCTAGACCTTTAGTTCTAGCAGTAGCTCCTTCCAGGAGATGTGCAGGGTACCCCTTTTCCCTGAATCTTTCTTTGTATACTTCCAATTGCCGATCTCTTTCTTCACTATTCTTGCAGTTGCGTGCTATTCTATTGAACTGGGAGAAAGGAATGTTGTCTTTCCACTGTTGTCGGTGATTACTCCTGTAGTGCACGTAGCTGTTCATGTCTACCTTCTTAATGAAATTGCTCGTAATAATTTCATTACCTGAATGTGTCAAGACAAGGTCCAGAAATTCAATTCTTTCGGTAACTTCTACGGCTGTGAAGCTGAGGTTCATGTTGTTTTTCGAAATGTATGTTAAAAATTCTTTAAAATTCTGTTGATCTCCTTCCCACACGATTAAAATATCATCAATGTAACATTTGTAAAAGATAATGTTATGCTGATATGGATTATTTGTAAAAATATACTTATTCTCCCATTGTCCCATAAAAAGGTTCGCGAAGCTGGGGTGCGAAAATAGTCCCCATCGCTGTGCCACAGATCTGGAGGTAAAACCCATCTAAAAAAATAAAATAATTGTGTTATAAAATGAAGTTCATGATTTCGCATAGAAAGATTCTGTGGTCTTCTGTGATCAGATGGTCCTTGCTGAGGAAATTGTTGCAGGCCTCAATCCCCTTGTCGTTTTCTATGCAAGTGTACAAAGATTGTACATCTATTGTGACCCATCTGTACGTATCTTTCCACTGGAGAGTTCCCATCAGATTAAGAACTGTTGTAGTATCCTTCAGGTAAGCCGGCAGTTCCATTACATATTTCCTTAAAAATAAGTCCACATACTCTGAGAGGTGTGAGGTCAGGGAATCAATCCCTGCCACTATGGGTCTACCCGGGGGATTTTCCAGAAATTTATGTATTTTAGGAAGAAAATAAAAAATGGGGGTGGTGGGGTTGGAATTTAAAAGATACTGGTACTCCTCTTTGGTGATTATTTCACTTCTAAAACCTTTTAAAAGCATTAACCTTAGTATCTCTACAAAGGTCTCCTTAGGGTCATTAGATAGTGATACATATGAGGATCTATCACCAAGTAATCTGTTAGCTTCTATGGTATAGGCTTCTCTATCCATAATGACAAACCCCCCCCCCCCCCCCTTAATCAGCCGCTTTTATAACTATATTCTTATTTTCCTGCAGTCTTTTGATTGCTTCTGTTTCTCTATTTGTGAGGTTTCTTTCCTTAATCGGTGTAATGGTAGCATTTTATAGCAAGCTTGCATGCTTTTATACCCAGTTTTGTGTAGTGCTTCCCATTGCAATAAATTTGTATATATCTTTTATATTATCATCCTGCTTTTAGTATTATTTGGCACCATTAGTCGCTCTTCACTACCTCACCCTTTGTCTATATATATATATATATATATATATATATATATACTGTATATATACACTGCTCAAAAAAATAAAGGGAACACTAAAATAACACATCCTAGATCTGAATAAATGACATATTCTTCTTAAATACTTTGTTATTTACATAGTTGAATGTGCTGACAACAAAATCACACAAAAATTATCAATGGAAATCAAATGTATTAACCCATGGAGGTCTGGATTTGGAGTCACACTCAAAATTAAAGTGGAAAAACACACTACAGGCTGATCCAACTTTGATGTAATGTCCTTAAAACAAGTCAAAATGAGACTTAGTAGTGTGTGTGGCCTCCACGTGCCTCTATGACCTCCCTACAATGCCTGGGCATGCTCCTGATGAGGTACCAGATGGTCTCCTGAGGGATCTCCTCCCAGACCTGGACTAAAGCATCCGACAACTTCTGGACAATCTGTGGTGCAACGTGGCGTTGGTGGATGGAGCGAGACATGATGTCCCAGATGTGCTCAGTTGGATTCAGGTCTGGGGAACGAGCGGGCTAGTCCATAGCATCAATGCCTTCATCTTCAGGAACTTCTGACACACTCCAGCCACATGAGGTCTAGCATTGTCTTGCATTAGGAGGAACCCAGGGCCAACCGCACCAGCATATGGTCTCATAAGGGGTCTGAGGATCTCATCTCGGTACCTAATGGCAGTCAGGCTACCTCTGGCGAGCACATGGAGGGCTATGCGGCCCCCCAAAGAAATGCCACCCCACACCATTACTGACCCACTGCCAAACCGGTCATGCTGGAGGATGTTGCAGGCAGCAGATCATTCTCCTTGGCGTCTCCAGACTCTGTCACGTCTGTCACATGTGCTCAGTGAGAACCTGCCTTCATCTGTGAAGAGCACAGGGCGCCAGTGGCGAATTTGCCAATCTTGGTGTTCTCTGGCAAATGCCAAACGTCCTGCACGGTGTTGGGCTGTAAGCACAACTCCCACCTGTGGACGTCGTGCCCTCATTCCACCCTCATGGAGTCTGTTTCTGATCGTTTGAGTAGACACATGCGCATTTGTGGCTTGCTGGAGGTCATTTTGCAGGGCTCTGGCAGTGCTCCTCCTGTTCCTCCTTGCACAAAGGCGGAGGTAGCGGTCCTGCTGCTGGGTTGCTGCCCTCCTACGGCCTCCTCCACGTCTCCTGATGTACTGGCCTGTCTCCTGGTAGCGCCTCCATGCTCTGGACACTACGCTGACAGACACCGCAAACCTTCTTGCCACAGCTCGCATTGATGTGCCATCCTGGATGAGCTGCACTAGCTGAGCCTCTTGTGTGGGTTGTAGACTCCGTCTCATGCTACCACTAGAGTGAAAGTACCGCCAGCTTTCAAAAGTGACCAAAACATCAGCCAGAAAGCATAGGAGCTGAGAAGTGGTCTGTGGTCACCACCTGCAGAACAACTCCTTTATTGGGGGTGTCTTGCTAATTGCCTATAATTTCCACCCGTTGTCTATTCCATTTGCACAACAGCATGTGAAATTGATTGTCAATCAGTGTTGCTTCCTAAGTAGACAGTTTGATTTCACAGAAGTGTGATTGACTTGGAGTTACATTGTGTTGTTTAAGTGTTCCCTTTAATTTTTTTGAGCAGTGTATATATATATATATATATATATATATATATATTCAATAAAATAAACCACCCCATATAATAAAACAATGTAATATCCAAGTTGACACCTCAATAGTGTCCCGTGTAAATACTGTAGTCTTATCTTACCTGTAGTTCATAAATATTCCACTTGGAATTGCAAGTAGACCTCGCCACGCCAAGGAGAGAAACAAAAAAATAGCATACAGTGTAATTCAGATGGATACCATCTCACACAGGTATAATAGCATTATAGGCTGAAAAAAATGGAACCCAGACAAAATATACACAGGCAGTAGAATAGGTAATATATTCCATGTTGGGAATATGCTTACAGTAAATCCACTTGCATAACTGTGTATAGGATTCTGTTCTGGACTCCATATTCAATCCACTCCATTATGGATTTAAAAAAAAAAGACAGTGTAATCTCCTAGAATAATAATATATCGCCCCGGTGTAGAATAGATGATGAGATGCCAAACATAACCCAAAAACTTTATATACGGTATAGACATGTGAGTAAAAAGCATATACTATAGTAGGCACCTGCCCTTTGTGAAGCTGCTTACTTCAACTTTACTTGTAGCAATGTGTATAGGGGTGTCTTTATTCTCCATAGGTTTATCGGCAGAAACTCCAATATTAGGGCATGAGTGCAGAATATCAGGAACGTAATGAAGAAAAAATATTATAGTGTATCATATCAAAGCAATAGCATTTATTAGACCCAAAGGATAAAACTTGTAAAAATGAAGCAAACAACTCAATGTTTGCTTCATTTTTACAAGAAGATGCATTTTGACTGGTCCTGCTCTTCCACGTATTAAGATTGTCGGTATCTGCAGTTACGTTGACTCGGGCTCTATCTACACTGACATGATCTGTACAATGATACAGTACTTACATCTACTTTCTGGTAGGAAGTGCATCCAGCTGTTTACTTTGTTTTTATATGGCACTTCATCATATATTCTACACCTGGGTGATATATTACCCTTGGAGTTATTGCAGAGGTCTGAATAAGGACTTCAGAACAAATAGGCAGTTATGTATGTGGGTTTAATGTAAGTATATTCATAAAGGGGAATTGTCCCCAGTTTTTTTAACTACTGTATTTTATGCTTGTGTAATTACGTATGGGTTCCACTTTTTTCATTCTATAATCCTATTACACCTGGGTGAGATGGTATCCATCTAAGTAACAATATATGCCAATGATTCACGAATGCAGTCCTCAAGGCACCCTAACAGTCCATGTATTAAGGATAACCATAGCTGAGCACAGATGTTTAAATCAAATTGACTAAGGTACCAGTGGCAAATGCAGGATTTCTAGAGGGGGTTTCTAAATGCAATCCACTTTTTCCCACTTGGTGGAACATGGAATACAGTGTTAATATTTAACTCAATATATGGTCTATAGTATAGGCTGCATCAAACATATTTAAAATAAGATAAGTAATCAGTAAAAGGTTAAACATACTATAAATAAATACATAAACATAACAGAACCAGTACTGCACTTTCTATGCAAACATTCTCCCACCTCATGGTAAGGCTCCTGTCTCTTCTTCCTGGTAGCTACTCTCTGGCCCAGTGCACTGATTGAGGACTCAGAAACACACACACAGCAAACTTGGTAGAAGCTTCTACCACTGGGCATGTGCAGCAGCTCTGCTCTGACCCTTAAATTGCGTGATGTGGTGGCAGCCCTAGTAATCGTATTATATACCATTGCTATTGTTATAATTTGCGCAATTTGCCAAGAGGAAGGGGGTTTCTGGGAACCAGAATCCCCCCCCCTGTGTTTGCCTATGGGTGCTAATTAAGCCACCTGTGCCCACGCATGTTAATGCTTGAAACCTGGGTTCCTTGAGGACTGAGTTTGCGAAACACTGCTACAGTACAGTATATGCAATTTTTTGTTCGTCTCCTTAGCATGGCAAGGATTACCTGCAATTGTAAGTGGAACATTTTTGGACAGCAGGGAAGATAAGACTATTTGCGTGGGACACTATTGAGATGCCAACTTGGATATTTCATTTTTTTAATTGTCTTTGATCTGAAGGTTTACAGTGGCCTCTTTTGATGAAACAGTTCATGTTTTCCTCGTCTCCTCAAAGAATCGCAAGTAAAATAATTAGCTCTACCTGTGGGTCTTTTAAAATGTGTTAGTGAGTAATAAGTACACCTGTGCACCTGCTAGGTAACCTGGAAAACATGTTTGGGGTTCTGAGGGCAGAGTTTGAGAACCTATGCACTAGTGCACACTGCCGGAGACGTGATATGTTTCGGAATTCTCCCTGGTTTTATATATCACAGATTAAGGATTACCATTCCAATCATAGATGTGCTGAAAGGGAACTTCAGTTCCATTCTTTGCACTTCGGGGGTCATTCCGACCCGATCACTCGCAGCAGTTTATCGCAACACAGCGTTCGCGTCGGAGCTACGTATGCGTGGCACTGCAGGCGCGGACGGACCGTTGGGGGGGGGGGCGTGGTGGCTGTGTGATGTCACACATAGCCACTGCGACCCGGGCAGCGAAGAGGTTCTCCCGGCCAGCCGCAGGAGCTGCGCTGGTCGGGAGTTACTCCTCAAGTCAAAAGCATCGCCGCTGTGCGATGCTTTTGCATTTCTGCGGGGGGACTGTGGCACTGACATGTGGGGCGGACTAGCCCTGTGCTGGGCATCCCCCCGCATGTCTGAGTGCCTGATCGCAGCTGTTCTAAATTTAGCTACGATCAACTCGGAATGACCCCCTTCATTTCAGCTTTATTGTAGAGTGCAAGCACTTTACAGTTACATTTACCAAGCATTTTGGTGTACAAAAATGGCATCTAATGTCAGTAGCAAGAGAGCGCTATGTCACTGCCTAGGGGCAGGACTAGAGCAAGAAACCAGTTCTGCACTTGTGCAGAACTGATTTCCATTTAAATTGTCAGGGGACAGAGTTATATGGCATGGTCATGTGGGATGTCACCATGTCAGGGAAAGCCCATTTGGCAGTGGTTGCATCCCATGTGCCCGTGCCAGTTAAGTGGTTATGTTGACTTAAAGTTACCACTCATCTCAGACACAGATCTGAACCTATAATCGATTCAACAAGGTGCTATAACTATTCCTTACAGATTCTGGTCCATGTTGATGATAGAATCACACAGTTGTTCCAGGATTGTTAGCTGCACATCCATGCTGGGAATCTCCCATTCCACCCATCCCAAAGGTGCTGTATTGGAGTAATTGAGATATGTGGCTGTGGCATCCTCATTCAGGTACAGTTGCACCTGTGTCCACTGTTGCAAAGTACTGATTTTTGGTACTTTACGCATGCACAGGACGCAATCTGCATGTGCGCGAGTGGGTCCTGCGACATAGGAAGCAGGATGGCCGCAAACTGTCAGTGATTGGCAGTCTGTTGCCATCTGGGTGGTAAGCAGGGGGCAGCGTTATCCTCCTTTTGTGAAAACTGAGGGGTGTCACTGCCGTTTAGGGTGTGGAAAGAAGCCATGGATCTCTGATGTAGTAGGGAGATTTCCTGGCCATTGCAATTGGTGACTAACATGGCACCATGGGTGCCATAAGCCACCCAATGTTGGGAGAGAGATCCAATGCTGCACCCTAGGATGCTGGTCTGATCACTACTGACACCTACTGCTGCATCACCATACAGCACTATCACTGCTGCTTCCAATGGATATCTTAACAATTTCTGCTGTCTACAATTAGTAAAAAAGACCGTTATATACTAATGTTAATTTAGACTCCTGGCACCAGTTGCATCGCCTTCAGTATAGTAATGACGGTGGGGCACTTCAAGGTTCGTGCCTACTCTCCATTCTTGGAAAATGTCTTTACAAATTAGAATGCAGTGTCATGTAGTTTAGTTCACTTGCAGCACATTATTTGGAAGATGACAAGCATTCCATAATTATGCATTTGCTATTTGTACTCCAATTTCATTTTATAGCTCTATTTATTTATTTATTTATTTATTTATTCATAAAGTAAGATCTTTCCCAGTCATCTAATGATCATCTCCCCCAGGACACCCACACCCTCTGCTAGGAGGAACCATCAATCTCCACTATAGACTTTGTAGTTGAGAGAGAAATGGGCACAGTTCTATAATATATCTTAAAAAAAATCCCTCCTTCCTACACCAGGTTTTCAGCAGTTCATATTACTTACGCTGTCCTTCAAGTGTAACAACAAGTGGCACAGCACCATACTATTATCCCTCGCTCACCAAACTTCACAGTTGGCACAATGCCATCAGTTAGTGTAAGTAATGTTCTCCCAGCATCTGCCAAACCTAGACTCGCCCATCTGACTGCCAAACAGAAGCGCGATTAGTCACTCCACAGAACACGTTTCCACTGTTCCACAGTCCAGTGTTGGTGTGCATTACAACACTCCATCCGACACTTAGCATTGGACTTTGAGGGTAAAAGTTAGCTGTTGGGCAAAACCATGTGCACTGCAGGAAGGGGGGCGGGGGGGTGGGCAAATATAACATGTGCAGAGATAGTTAAATTTGGGTGAGGTGTGTTCAAACTGAAATCTAAATTGCAGTGTGAAATTTTAGCAGCCAGTATTTACCCTGCACAGAAACAAAATAACCCACCCAAATCTAACTCTCTCTGCAAATGTTATATCTGCCCCACCTGCAGTGCACCTGCAGGGAGGTATGATGGTTACAAGAATGGAGAAAAACACTGTGCATTTGGGTGTGAGAACTTTATTGGTGCCCTTAGCAATGGTAGTTACTTTGGATGAACAGAAAATCTAGATTGGAGGGACAACCAGAGCATGTTTGAAAGAAGGGGGCAATGTGCCAGAGAAGAGGGATATGTTGACTGGGTGAGCAATGTTTGATCAGGCCTCAGGAGAGAAGGGCTGTAAAAGATATGAGGTTTTAAGTTAAATGGATATGTAGACAGTGGAGAGGCAGGGTGAAGCAGATGGATTTGAACACCAGAAACAGGGAAGAAGGACAGTACAGTAGTCCTGGTGATGAGAGAAGGGAGTGGGATAGTAGAATGTCCTGGTAGATGGACTCCATTTTGAAGATAAAGTGGGTAGCAAAGTCAAGTGCAATGAGGGAGGAGGGAGAGAAAGGAGGGAATGGAAGGCAGTGAATATGCAGGGAAGGTTGGAGGATTGAGAAGACATGGGGGTCTTGAAGTAGGACTGTTTAGTCAGTGAAAGAGCAGAGCTATGTGGAGGAAGTTGGCAAGAGAAAGACATTTCCCCAGAGGTTCTCAGGAGAACAAGAGCAATCACATATCTAATAAGTCCCTTTATCCCTCCAGAGGAATTCAGTAGAGCATAAACAGTATCCAATCTAAAACATTATTTAACGGACAAAAAAATTCAGAGGTTAGAAAGCATGTTTATTTAGCTCCATTTTTCAATGCAAAATAAACAGCTACAGTATCTGACACTATCCTAAACACTAGCCGATTTCTGCATAGAAAATAAATGATAACGACATTTATGTCATTATCGTTTATTCTTAGCTTGAAATCGGCCAGTATGTATGGGGTATCAGATTGATGAACGGTGAACGATGCGGGCTCAGCGTTCATCAATATTGAGCTGACATGCAACGCAACCCATCAATATTGGGCTGAGCTGCATGTTCGGGAATGGCGGCAATGACATCACTGAACGTTATCGTTGAACGATAACATACAGTGTGTACGCACTATGGGCCTAATTCATCAAGGATCGCAAAGCATAAAAATTAGCAAAAAACGCAAAAAAAATGCAAAATCTGCACCAAATACCACAAAAACTGAGAAAAAACCCAACTTCTGAGACTTAGCAAAAACTGCGTAAGCTCTATGAAAACTAGGCGTGTAGGGGTCGTACTAAAGGGCTGGACTCACAAAAACTACGAGCAGGGGCGTGTTGTGGGGCATATACTCATGTTCGGTAGGCGGTGCATACGCAATTTTTGCAACTGATCGCACATTTATGGTGTGCAGTTTCTGAGTGACTATAGGTCTACCTTAAAATCTGCACAAGCTGACCTCAGTTGTAGACTGTTCGATGTATACTGCAATCATTTCTTCATTACACCCAGCTGAAGAAGCTCACACCTCAGACCACAAATCACTTCATTCAGCTGTATTGGAACTTCTAAACATGTAAGGGAGTTTTTAACTCTAGCACGTTTATTGATAAAATATATGTTAGTAACCGTTTTTGTTTTTTTTACACTTACTAACAATCGAGGTTTGACAACCACACTGTTTGATAGAAGCAAATGTAAAATAACCTTTGCAAGCATTTTGTTTAGTAGGATCTGCTAAATGTCATTTAGCTTCCTAACAGTTTTGTAATGTTTTTTAAGCAACCAACACTTCTCCGTGTCGGTCACGGCCCGGCGTTCTCCCGCACTTCCGGGTTGGTCTGTCCGCGTGACCAGTCTCGGGTTACTCCGGGTCCCATCTAACTCTCGTCGCCTTCTCCGTCCTCGGTCCTTCTGGTCTCTTAATCTAGCGCTCTGTTAGTTAAATGGTCAGTAGGTAAACTGATGTAGGAAAGTGGTAAAAGTGGTAATGTTCGTTTTGCTCCAACGCGTATCGGCCAGTGTTGGCCTTCGTCAGGGAGTCCTTTTTTTTTTCTCTTTTTTTTCTCTTTTTTTCTCTTTTTATTCCATTCATAGCATTTATAATCATTGTAGAATAAAAAACAGAGTTTTTTCACTTTAAATACTGTTTATTGCATTTGTTTCATTATCAATATTGTGTCATTCATTCTGTTAAGAACAACAAACTGCATATTGTTTTAGGAATCAAACCAATATATACCTCTTTACAGACACCATAGATACCAGGCGCACCTGTGAAAACCCATTATCATATATGTTCAATAACAGCAACACCATCTTTTTTTTTTAAGTTTTGCAAATTCAGGTTAAATTTTTTATTTTTGGAAATCAATATTTACACATAATACCTTAAAGTAAGGAATGTAAATAAAAGCAAAGAAACAATACTATGTAATGTTTGTAAACTTCAAAATCAAAAGCACACTATTTTTTATTTTTTTGCCCATGAAAGTAGGTAGTGCAATATTTGCGGGTAAAACATAGTTGTTTGCAAAAATTGCTACATCAGATACGCAAAAAATGCGAAAATTTGTAAATTTATATGCAAATGATGCATTTTTTTAAGGTATACGCAATATTTGCACATTTCACAAGCCCACCTTCTTTTTGTAACATTAAATTAGTGTTGCAGTTTTTCCTTTTGGGCGTGCTTTTGCGATTGCTCGCATTTTTTGCAAATTTGTAATTTTTACAATCCTTACTGAATTGGCCCCAATATCATTGAATGCTATATCGTTCAACGATATAGTCATCCATCGCCGCCGATCCACCGTTGGGTAGTGTGTACCCGCCTTTACTTTCTTCTCTTTTCAGCTATCAATTACAACAAGAACTTCACACAAGTTCAAGGTCTGTTTTCTCTATTGTGTTTTGTAATGCAAAAATATAGACGGTTTATCAAGTTATTCCCACCTCATTGTTTGAGCATCCGATTTCTGTACCCCTGAAGAAGTCCCATTAAGGTACAAAACGCGTTGGTTCAAGCTATCTTTCTGCATTTGTGTCACTCAGTGAATCTATACCAGCAAAGAAGCTGAATGTAAAACCGGATAAATCTGAAGACACAGCTTTGTCAAACCTTATCGATGCTCTTGATAATTTATTGTATTTTTATGAATAAATTTTACTTGAATATATTTGAGACTTTTATTGTATACCATTGCAATTAAGTATGTGAACAATACCATTAATCTAGCGCCCTCAGATCTGTGCATTAGATGTTGTTTTTGAACCTTGGCTAACAGGAGGTTCTTCTAGAGGTGCTGCTTTAGACTCACATTTAGAGCTGTTGGGTACCCCATTCTTTATATATATATATATATATAGTTGAGAGTAGGCACTAATTGTATTCATGGTCAGCTGCCACGGTGCCCTCCTTATAGAAGAAATACAGACACAGTGGTTCCGTGGGATGGAGCAGCCAAGTCCACCCTCCTTACAAAAGAAGCCAGGCAGCTCTCAGCGGACTTTTGCAAAACAATTTCAATGCCGCGCAGGGTGTTTTTCTCAAAGGCGCTATGCTGTGTACAAACCAACGTGCATTAGAGTCTTGCATTATATAGAAAACTAATAACAAACATGTGTAAGACCGTAACACTGTCTGCTGGGGTGTACGGGACTTTAGGGTGGCGCTGGAACTGTGTAGCTGAGGAAAAGCGTCACTTGGTTGCCAGGCAACCACAGATGCCCCCGGGTTCACAAAACTGTCCCAAAAAGAAATATAATTGATCCATCGGTTCTGATCTATCCCCTGGCGGCTCAAAGAACATATTGCATGCAGCGTTTTTCTTTAACAATTACGTCATTACAGATCCACATTATGTATTTCATCTGATCTTTTTATTTATACAGCTATGCAGTGCTTAAAGTGGTCCTAGAGAGGTGGTGGAACTCACCACCTTACCACCCATGCTTGTGTCATAAAGGGATTGTGCGCGCCACAAAAAATGGGTATGGTCTAAAAAAATAAAGGGGCGTGGTCACTCAATAGTATCCCCAGTTCAAATTATGACGCACAGTAGCACAATCTTATTCCCATTGCACCATATAGTAGTGTCACTTATTCATGTTATGACACACATTAATGCCCCTTATACACAAAGCCCACAGTAGTAGCATCCCAAATATGCATAATGCCCACAGCAATAGTGCCCCTTATACAGTGCCCTCAGTAGTAGTGCCCCTTATGCTATGCCCACTGTAGTGGTAGTGCCCACAGTTGTAGTGCCACTTATGTAGAGCCCATAGTATCAGTGCCCCTTATACAGAGCCCTGAGTAGTAGTGCCCCTTACGCCCCCAGGAGTGATGCCCCTTATTAAGTGCCTCTTATGCAACGCCCTCATTAGTACTGACCCCAGTAGTAATGCCCCCATGTAGTATTCCCCCCCCCCCGTAGTTATGCCCCATGTAGTTATGTCCTCAGTAAATATGCCACCGGTAGATATGCCACCAGTAGATATGCCCCCTGTAGTTATGCCCAAGTAGATATGCCCGCTGTAGTTATTCCCCCAGTAGATATGGCCCCCGTAGTTATGCCCCCACTAGGTTTTCCCCCGGGTTGGTTTGCCCCCAGTACATATCCCCCCAGTTGGTTTGCCCCCAGTTGGTTTACCCCCCTCTAGTAGTGCCGCTTGCACACACACAAAAAAAACACAATAATCACTAAAATATCCTGCTTCGGGACCGCTGCCCTCCGCCTGGCCGAAGTCTCTCCCATAGCACCGCACAGCACAGGAGTCGGGCGCCCGCTGGTAACAAAATCTCAGCAGGCATCTCCCTGCACGCTGGGTATCTCTCTTGGTTAGGTGAGCTGGAGGAGACGGAACTGCGTTCCATCTCCAAATGGAACGGACGGATAGCAGTTTCACCCCGTTCCGGCTCACTTTAACCTCTGCAGCTACTGTATGTTAACATTACTGTTTTATATAGCACACTATACAAGAATCATATACACATAGTACTATTAACCGAACCTGTCCACATTGCTGGTAGTTAAGTACAGAATGTTTACCACCCATAATTTCACTAATAATAGACACAGGCTTGATAGTGGTACTTATAAAAGTATTAATATTACAATTACAGAGCATGTTGCAGCACTTGCTTGTTTTTAATTTTTGTATTTGTTCACACAATGTTTGACATTCACACTTCACTGTTCACTTTGCACATGTAATTTTCCCCACACGTTTCTGTAGACAGCGCACGGAGGCTTGGGGTATCTGTGGTTTCCTGGCAACCAAGTGAAATTTTCCTCAGCCACGCAGTTCCAGCTCCACCTGGAAGTCCCGTGCACCACCAGTGTCCGGCAGTCAGTGTGACGATCTTACACATGTTTGTAACCAGTCTTCTACATAAGGTAAGACTCTAATGCACATTGTGTTGTACACAGCATAGCGCCTTGAGAAAAATGCCCTATGCGGCGTTGAAACGTCAGCATACTGTGCCTTTTTTCACATTGACTTATCACTAAAAATCGTTTTTATATGTATTTATACGTATTTAAGGCTGCACAGATCAAAGAAGACTAATAAACAAAAACATGTCTGTGTACCTAGAAGTTAGTAGTAGACCAGCAGGGAAATAAAGCACATGGGGCCTAATTCTGAGTTGATCGCAGCAGCAATTTTGTTAGCAGTTGGACAAAACCATGTGCACTGCAGGTGAGGCAGATGTAACATGTGCAGAGAGAGTTAGATTTGGGTGGGGTGTGTTCAAACTGAAATCTAAATTGCAGTGCAAAAATAAAGCAGCCAGTATTTACCCTGCACAGAAACAAAATAACCCACCCAAATCTAACTCTCCTCTGCAAATGTTATATCTTCCCCCCCCCCCCCCCCCAGCAGGGCACATGGTTTTGCCCAATTGCTAACAAACTTTCTGCTGCGATCAACTCAGAATTACCCCCATGATCTCAAGCAAACTCTACTGTATATCAATGACAAATTTTGGGCGAGAAATTACTCTTCCCTTCATCAGAATAGACCTTTTATAATTAATTTTTAACTCTTTTTGTGTTTGTTTAATTGTGTTCTTAGAGGTAATGAAACGATTGCATATCCAGCTACTAGATACTGTCCTTATTCCATGGTAAGAGTTTGGTGAGAAACCCAGCAACTTGAGGAAATGGTTATAGTTGACTGAACTCTTTTTATACTTGAGATATTTCTCCCTTTAGAATCTCACAAATATGTGCACAATGTTGGGTGATCCAGAAATTATTTTCCTGAACATTAGATTCCCTTTAATAATTTAAAGATTATTAGACATGGACTACCAAACACTCACCCAATGATGCGCGCTCCCGCACATCGTTAATGACCCCCTCCCTCATCTGAACATGTACAGACGAGGGAGGTCCTCGTTAACGACAGCCATGCTCCAGATGCAGCCTGGGTGGCGTTGCCCGAGCCACCCCTCCGCTGTTGCTCCATTCCCCGCTGGCATCGGCAAGTGTGTATGCACTTGCCAATGCCGGATTCCCACCAGTTCCCAGCTGCCGCCAATATCAGTGTCGGCGGGGGCTTGGCTAGTGTGTATGGGGCTTAAGTCTGATCAGACAGTTTGTATTATTTCTAGCCCTTACCAGCCTAATGCCATCTTACAATAAGCCAATCTGAAATGGTGAATTCATTCTCTTTTGAGAACACCATTTTTGTAAGAAATCGGTTTCCTTTTAAGTAGAGATGAGCGGGTTCGGTTCACCGAGAACCGAACCCCCCCGAACTTCACGTGGTTTACATGGGTCTGAGGCAGCCTCGGTTCTTCCCGCCTTACTTGCAAAACCCAAACGGTGGAAAATGTCATCATTTCGCTATTGGATTCTCGCGAGATTCGGATTCCATATAAATAGCCGCGCGTCGCCGCCATTTTCACTCGTGCATTGTAGATTGAGCGGAGAGGACATGGCTAAATTCTCTGCCTGAAGAGCCCATTATCAGCTAATATCAGCTCAATATCTGTGCTCAGTATCAGTGCTGCATTGTGGTGACCAGTATATAATACTGCAGTACAATAGTCCATTGCTGTATCTTGCTGCTCCGTGTCAGTTCTAGTATCCTCAACAGTGCTCAGTATCAGTGCTGCATTGTGGTGACCAGTATATAATACTGCAGTAATATAGTCCATTGCTGTATCTTGCTGCTCCGTGTCAGTTCTAATATCCCCAATAGTGCTCAATATCTGTGCTCAGTATCAGTGCTGCATTGTGGTGACCAGTATATAATACTGCAGTACAATAGTCCAGTGCTGTTCTCACTGCCCAGTGTCAGTTCTAGTATCCTCATCAGTTCCCAGTATCACTACTCATTGTCTTGTGCTGCATTGTGGTGACTAAAAGTCCAGTGTCTTGTGCTGCCTCTTGCTGCTGTAGGGTGATGTGGTAGTGTCCTGTCACTGTGCATAGGTCATTATCATTCCAGTCACAGTGGTATCTTGTATCTATCTAGTGGTATCTAATTCCAGACATTACTGCCGTCTAATTCCAGATATATTACTGGCATATAATTCCACACATTAAAAAATGGAGAACAAAAATGTGGAGGGTAAAATAGGGAAAGATTAAGATCCACTTCCACCTAGTGCTGAAGCTGCTGCCACTAGTCATGGCAGAGATGATGAAATGCCATCAACGTCATCTGCCAAGGCCGATGCCCAATGTCATAGTAGAGAGCATGTAAAATCCAAAAAACAAAAGTTCAGTAAAATGACCCAAAAATCTAAATTAAAAGCATCTCAGGAGAAGCGTAAACTAGCCAATATGCCATTTACGACACGGAGTGGCAAGGAACGGCTGAGGCCCTGGCCTAATTCATGACTAGTGGTTCAGCTTCACATGAGGATGGAAGCACTCATCCTCCCGCTAGAAAAATTAAAAAAGAGTTAAGCTGGCAAAAGCACAGCAAAGAACTGTTCTTCTAAATCACAAATCCCCAAGGAAAGTCCAATTGTGTCGGTTGCGAAGCCTGACCTTCCCAACACTGGACGGGAAGAGGTGGCTCCTTCCACCATTTGCACGCCCCCTGCAAGTGCTGGAAGGAGCACCCACAGTCCAGTTCCTGATAGTCAAATTGAAGATGTCACTGTTGAAATACACCAGGATGAGGATATGGGTGTTGCTGGCGCTGAGGAGGAAATTGACAAGAAGGATTCTAAAGTGAGATGGTTTGTTTAAATCAGGCACCCGGGGAGACACCTGTTGTCTGTGGGATGAATAAGGCCATTGACATGCCTGGTAAAAATACAAAAAAAAAATCACTTCTTCGGTGTGGAATTATTTCAACAGAAATGCGGACAACTGGTGTCAAGCCATGTGTTGCCTTTGTCAAGCTGTAATAAGTTGGGGTAAGGACATTAACCACCTAGGAACATCCTCCCTTATACGTCACCTGGAGCGCATTCATCCGAAGTCACTGACAAGTTCAAAAACTTTGGGTGACAGCGGAAGCAGTCCACTGACAACTAAATCGCTTTTTCCTCTTGTACCCAAGCTCCTGCAAACCACCCCACCACCTCCCTCAGTGTCAATTTCCTCCTTAGACAGGAATGCCAATAGTCAGACTTGCCAGTGACATGGCCTGCAGGATGAGTCCTCTCCTAACCGGGATTCCTCTGATGGATCCTTGAGTGTAACGCCTACTGCTGCTGGCGCTGCTGTTGTTGCTGCTGGGAGTCGATCGTCATCCCAGAGGGGAAGTCGGAAGACCACTTGCACTACTTCCAGTAAGCAATTGACAGTCCAACAGTCCTTTGCGAGGAAGATGAAATATCACAGCAGTCATCCTGTTACAAAGCGGATAACTCAGGCCTTGACAACTATGTTGGTGTTAGACGTGCGTCCGGTATCTGCGTTAGTTCACAGGGACTTAGAGAATGTCATGAGGTAGTGTGCCCCCGGTACCAAATACCATCTAGGTTCCACTTCTCTATGCAGGCGATACCGAGAATGTACACAGACGTCAGTAAAAGAGTCACCAGTGTCCTAAAAAATGCAGTTGTACCCACTGTCCACTTAACCACGGACATGTGGACAAGTGGAGCAGGGCAGACTAAGGACTATATGACTGTGACAGCCCACTGGGTAGATGTATTGCCACCCACAGCAACAGCAGCAGCGGCGGCGGCACCAGTAGCAGCATCTCGCAAACGCCAACTCGTTCCTAGGCAGGCTAAGCTTTGTATCACTGCTTTCCATAAGAGGCACACAGCTGACAACCTCTTACCCAAACTGAGGAACATCATCGCAGATTGGCTTACCCCAATTGGACTCTCCTGGGGATTTGTGACATCGGACAACGCCACCAATATTGTGCGTGCATTACACGTGGGCAAATTCCAGCACATCCCATGTTTTGCACATACAATGAATTTGGTGGTGCAGAATTTTAAATAAAACGACAGGGGCCTTCAAGAGATGCTGTTGGTGGCCCGAAGAATTGCGGGACACTTTCGGCATTCAGCCACCGTGTGCCGAAGACTGGAGCACCAGCAAACACTCCTGAACATGCCCTGCCATCAGCTGAAGCAAGAGGTGGTAACGAGGTGGAATTCAACCCTCTATATGCTTCAGAGGATGGAGGAGTAGCAAAAGGCCATTCATGCCTATACATCTGCCTACGATATAGGCAAAGGAGGGGGAATGCACCTGACTCAAGCGCAGTGGAGAATGATTTCAACATTGTGCAAGGTTCTCCAACCCTTTGAACTTGCCACACGTGAAGTCAGTTCAGACACTGCCAGCCTGAGTCAGGTCATTCCCCTCATCAGGCTTTTGCAGAAGCAGCTGGAGAGATTGAAGGAGGAGCTAAAACGGATCAATACCGCTAGGCATGTGGGACTTGTGGATGGAGCCCTTCATTCGCTTAACCAGGATTCATGGGTGGTTAATCTGTTGAAATCAGAGCACTACATTTTGGCCACCATGCTCGATCCTAGGTTTAAAACCTATGTTGTATCTCTCTTTCCGACAGACACAAGTCTGCAGATGTTCAAAGACCTGCTGGTGAAACAATTGTCAAGTCAAGCGGAACGTGACCCGCCAACAGCTCCTCCTTCATTTTCTCCCACCACTGGAGCTGCCAGGAAAAGGATAACATTTCCAAAACCACCCGCTGGCGGTGATGCAGGGCAGTCTGGAGCGATAGCTGACATCTGGTCCGGACTGAAAGACCTGCCAATGATTACTGACATGTCGTCTACTGTCACTGCATATGATTCTGTCACCATTGAAAGAATGATGGAGGATTATATGAGTGACAGCATCCAAGTAGGCATGTCTACTGGCAGGAAAAAGAGGCAATTTGGAGGCCCTTGCACAAACTGGCTTTATTTTACCTAAGTTGCTCCCCCTCCAGTGTGTACTCCGAAAGAGTGTTTAGTGCAGCCAGTAACCTTGTCAGCGATCGGCGTAGGAGGTTACTTCCAGAAAATGTGGAGAAGATGATGTTCATCAAAATTAATTATAATCAATTCCTCCGTGGAGACATTTACCAGCAATTGCCTCCAGAAAGTACACAGGGACCTGTGATGGTAGATTCCAGTGGGGACGAATTAATACTCTGTGAGGAGGGGGATGTACACAGTGAAAGAGGAGAGGAATCGGATGATGAGGAGGAGGTGGACATCCTGCCTCTGTAGAGCCAGTTTGTGCAAGGAGAGATTGATTGCTTCTTTTTTGGTGGGGGCCCAAAACAACGAGTCATGTCGTGTGGCAGACCCTGTCGCTGAAATGATGGGTTTGTTAAAGTGTGCATGTCCTGTTTATACAACATAAGGGTGGGTGGGAGTGGGTGGGAGGGCCCAAGGACAATTCCATCTTGCACCTCTTTTTTTATTTATTTATCTTTGCATCATGTGCGGTTTGGGGACTATTTTTTTAAGTGCCATCCTGTCTGACACTGCAGTGCCACTCCTAGATGGGCCAGGTGTTTGTGCCGCCCACTTAGGTCGCTTAGCTTAGTGATCCAGCGACCTTGGTGCAAATTTTAGGACTAAAAATAGTATTGTGAGGTGTGAGGTGTTCAGAAGAGACTGGAAATGAGTGGAAATTATGGTTATTGAGGTTAATAATACTATAGGATCAAAATTACCCCAAATTCTATGATTTAAGCTGTTTTTGAGGGTTTTTAAAATAAAAAAAAACACCCGAATCCGACAAAAATTCTTAAGGGAGGTTTTGCCAAAACGAGTCCGAATCCAAATCACGACTGCGGAACCGAATCCAAAACCAGAACACAAAAACCGAAAAATGCCCGCTGCACATCTCTACTTTTAAGCCATTTAGTGCCCAATAGAAAGAAACTGTAATATTAAACTTCATATGTAAATATTGATCATTTATGTAATAGAACTGGCAGTGATTTACTGTCCCAGCATTGCTGATGGAAAAATATGAAGTAGGCTGTAAAATTTGCTGAAATACATTGTAATTTTTCAGTTCACAAGTATATCTGGTTGCAGAAAAATAATATTGGATGGAGAGGGATGCACTGTGCTGAATCTGACCTTTTCAGGCTACGCTAATTGCCCACACAATTCTCAGCGAGAGTTGAATGTTTGCCATGATTTGGCTCTGCAATGTGTTCTCTGCTCCCCTGAAGCCCTCGATAACATTTCACAGACATACGTAGGTGAAAGATCAGAATTTTCTATGCTATGCCCCCGTTTAGGTGCTGCAATCTCCATAACTAAATTGATACATTTACCTAAACTATTGAACTATGCAAAAAAGCTTAATTCCCAGAATGACTGACCAACCTCAGAATTTCAGATCGCTAAAAGCTGCTATGGAAAATTAGCTTTTTGCAGGTAGATCTTGAGGAATGTAGGTTCATTGATCAATGCACTTTAAACTAGAGATGAGCGTGTTCGGTTCTCCGAGATCCGAACCCTGATCTTCACCTATTTTACACGGTTCCGAGGCAGCCTTGGATCTTCCCGCCTTGCTCGGTTAACCTGAACGTGCCCGAACATCATCATCCCGCTGTCGGATTCTCGCGAGATTCGTATTCTATATAAAGAGCCGCGCGTCGCCGCCATTTTCACTCGTGCATTGGAGATTGAACGGAGAGGATGTGGCTGCGTTCTCTCCCTGAAAAGCTCCATAATCTGTGCTCAGTGTGCTGCAAATATCTGTGCTCAGTGTGCTGAAAATATCTACGTTCTCTGCCTGAAAACGCTCCATATCTGTGCTCAGTGTGCTGCAAATATCTGTGCTCAGTGTGCTGCATTGTGGGGACTGGGGACCACCAGTATATAATTATAGTAGTACAATACAGTAGGCCATTGCTGTATCTTGCAGCTCTGTGTCAAGTATACTATCTCTGTGCTGCATTATTGTGAGCAGTATATAGTAGAACAGTGCAGCATCTTGGTGACCAGCAGTATACATATATAGTACAGTACAGTAGGCCATTGCTGTATCTTGCAGCTCTGTGTCAAGTATACTATCTCTGTGCTGCATTATTGTGAGCAGTATATAGTAGGACAGTACAGTAGGCCATTGCTGTATCTTGCAGCTCTGTGTCAAGTATACTATCTCTGTGCTGCATTATTGTGAGCAGTATATAGTAGGACAGTGCAGCATTTTGGTGACCAGCAGTATACATATATAGTACAGTACAGTAGGCCATTGCTGTATCTTGCAGCTCTGTGTCAAGTATACTATCTCTGTGCTGCATTATTGTGAGCAGTATATAGGACAGTGCAGCATTTTGGTGACCAGCAGTATACATATAGTACAGTACAGTACAGTAGGCCATTGCTGTATCTTGCAGCTCTGTATCACTTCTAGTATCCTGATCAGTGCTCAATATCTGCTGCATTGTTGTGACCAGTATGTATACTGTACTGTGCGACGTGTGTTATATACCTGGTGATTTTATACATCCTGTAATCTGTACTGAGCGATGTGTGAGATACACCTGGTGATTATACACCCTGTATACTGTACTGAGTGATGTGTGAGATACACCTTGGGATTATACACCCTATATACTGTATTGTGCGATGTGTGTTATACACCTGGTGATTATACATCCTGTAATCTGTACTGAGCAATGTGTGAGATACACCTGGGGATTATACACCCTATATACTGTACTGTGTGATGTGTGAGATACACCTGGGGATTATACACCCTGTATACTGTACTGTGCAACGTTTGTGATACACCTGGTGATTATACACCCTGTATACTGTACTGAGCGATGTGTGAGACACACCTTGGGATTATACACCCTATATACTGTACTGTGCGATGTGTGTTATACACCTGGTGATTATACGTACTGTAATCTGTACTGAGCGATGTGTGAGATACACCTGGGGATTATACACCCTATATACTGTACTGTGTGCTATACACCTGGGGATTATACACCCTGTATACTGTTCTGTGCAACGATTGTGATACACCTGGTGATTATACACCCTGTATACTGTACTGAGCGATGTGTGAGATACACCTTGGGATTATACACCCTATATACTGTACTGTGCGATGTGTGTTATACACCTGGTGATTATACATCCTGTAATCTTTACTGAGCGATGTGTGAGATACACCTGGGGATTATACACCCTATATACTGTACTGTTTTATGTGTGAGATACACCTGGGGATTATACACCTTGTATACTGTACTGTGCAACGTTTGTGATACACCTGGTGATTATACACCCTGTATACTGTACTGAGCGATGTGTGAGATACACCTTGGAATTATACACCCTATATACTATACTGTGCGATGTGTGTTATACACCTGGTGATTATACATCCTGTAATCTGTACTGAGCGATGTGTGAGATACACCTGGGGATTATACACCCTATATACTGTACTGTGTGATGTGTGAGATACACCTGGGGATTATACACCGTATATTATTATTATTATTATTATCCTTTATTTATATGGCGCCACAAGGGTTCCGCAGCGCCCAATTACAGAGTACATAAATAATCAAACAGGAAAACAGCAATTTACAGTTGATAACAGTATAGGACAAGTACAGGGTAAATAAACATAGTTACATCAGCAGATGACACTGGAATAAGTATCAGGTGTCAGAAGACTGCTGGATGTGGTACAGTTGAAGATTATTAAAGTAAGAAAAGGATAATCACATGAGGGAAGAGGGCCCTGCTCGTGAGAGCTTACAATCTAAAGGGGAGGGGTAGACAGACATGGGTGACACAGATGCGGTACATACAGAACGTGGAACAGAGAGTTAGGATGAGATTTGGCTGGGTTTGGTGAAGAAGTGGACCCCCAGAAGGCACAAGTCAATACTTAACATTGCAACATTTTACTGGGCTATGCAGGAGAAAATTAAAAATAGGGGGAAAAAAAAAAAAAGAATCGATAACTTCTACCGCTTTCAAAAAGGTCAATGGAAGCTGAAATAATGGACAACTGCCTCATGGAAGCCAGATACAGCATACCAAACAGAACTTAGCAGAGTTAGGAATGAGTGCTTATGAAATACAGTAACATTTTGTCATAATATTTCAGAAACTGCATGGCTGGTCTCTTGCACTCTTTTGCTCTAATACACCACCTGCTTTAGGATTTATATTCAAAAACATTATATCTCCATAATCCCAAAAACATCAGTCTTCTTGGAAAGTGGTTTGTTCCTTTGTAAGGGAAAGAGAACAAACGTTCTCAAACAACGGTTTCTCAGTTTCTTTTTCCTCTGGGACGGGATTGTGGATTCGCAGGAATATCTGAGCATTTCTGTAATCAGAAAGCAGCGACTTTCTACAAATGTTTACGAATAATTCCAGTGATTTTGTCATTTTCTTCCAGTGATTTGGACCAATAATACCATTGATTGGAAAGAATAATTCCTGTGATTTTGTCTTTTTCTTCCAGTGATTTGGACCAATAATACCATTGATTTGAACGAATAATTCCAGTGATTTTGTCATTTTCTTCCAGTGATTTGGACCAATAATACCATTGATTAGAACGAATAATTCCTGTGATATTGAGGTGTTTGTGTCGCTTAGCTTAGCCGTCCAGCGACCGCAGTGCACCTCTTTTTCTCTATTGTTTGCATCATGTGCTGTTCGGGGCCAATTTTTTTAAGTGCCATCCTGTCTGACACTGCAGTGCCACTCCTAGATGAACCAGGTGTTTGTGCCGCCCTCTTGGGTCGCTTTGCTTAGTCATCCAGCGACCTCGGTGCAAATTTTAGGACTAAAAATAGTATTGTGAGGTGTGAGGTGTTCAGAATAGACTGGAAATGAGTGGAAATTGTGGTTATTGAGGTTAATAATACCATAGGGTTAAAATTACCCCCAAATTCTATGATTTAAGCTGTTTTTGAGGGGTTTTTGAAAAAAAAACACCCGAATCCAAAACACACCCGAATCTGACCAAAAATTTTCAGGGAGGTTTTGCCAAAACATGTCCGAATCCAAAACACGGCCGCGGAACCAAATCCAAAACCAAAACACAAAACCCGAAATATTTCCGGTGCACATCTCTACTTTAAACATGCCTCCCAACATTTGGGAGTTGAAGATTGGGACTTTGTGGATGTGCCTAAGCTGTGTGCACAAAAAGTGGGGGCATTGTTATACCTCATGCTCCTGCTTTGCATAACACTGCAGGTGTGCATTGTGTTTCCCAAGTTGTTGGTTTGGCGACAGTCTCTTTACTGCTGCTTTGCTCAGTGGTGCAAGTAGAAATATTTTCTTAGTGGTACTGAGTGTGCCAAAAAATTGGCCTAGTCACATGTCATGAGGGGGCATGACCGCATGACACTAGGGGGGGTGGCTACATTACACGAGGTGTGCAGCCACACAGCATCGTCCCTTTTTATTTGCACTCTGGAGGCAAGGCTAGAAATATATAGTACTGCCTCTAGTGTAATAGAAATATATTGTAATGTCCCCAATTTAATAAAAATACATAGTTATGCCCCAATTATAAAGGGAATATATACTGTAGCAGTGCCCCTGGTATAATAGAAATATATAGTAGTGTCCCACATTACAATAAAAATATATAATAATGCCTCCACAATAATAAACATATATAGTAGTGTCCCACATTACAATAGAAATACATAGTAATGCTCCCATAATAATAGACATACTGTACATAGTAGTGTCCCACATTACAAAAGAAATATATAGTAATGCTCCCATAATGTCACAACTGAGGGTTGAGGTTGACTGGGGGAAGCCTCAGTTGTAGGGGCTGGTGTGTAGGTGAACCGTGGAGGTGAGATTAGATTCCTAGACATGCAGCATGATTAGATACTTTGAACCCGAAGGCGTGACCACAACTACAGAGTAAAATTATAGCAGTCAGTTTATTGAATACACAGTATAACTCTTGGCAATGAGATATCATCAACAGTGAGTGCAGAATAAAAAATGCAGTACAGTTCCTGGGAATGCAAGTGGTATTTGAGACTGTGGCTATGCAGAACAAGATGGTAAAGTCCTTGCCAATATCCGAATTTGGAAAGTCCATGGCCACATTTAACCGCTGTAATGAGGAACGGCAAGTACTGCACAGTAGGTGGTAAACAGGAGTTTGGGATAGGCACTGATACACTGAGGTTGAAATGATGTACACAGGATTGCCAGAGACTACCAGACGGAACTGGTGTGAGGAAAGATGCACTGAACTCACCAGAAGAGCAACAGTTCGATGGTGAGCATCGATAGATACTGTGGTCCGATGTTGTGTGGTATGGTATGCAGGACGATATATGAATACCACTGGAGATTAGATGAAGCACCGCTGAAGACAGATGGTAACACCCAACCCTGCTGGAAGCTGGAAGCGACGGAACGCTGGAAGCTGGAAGCCAGTGACAAATGTACTGTGAAGCTAGAGAGCGATGCAGTAGTGCAGAGCGCTATAGGAATACCGCTGGAGATGATATGAAGCAACGCTGTAGGCAGATGGTAAGATCAATCACTGCTGGAAGCTGAAAGCGATGTGGGTGACACGCTGGAAGCTGGAAGCCAGTGACACTTTACCACAGAAGCTAGAGTGCGATGCTGTAGGTGACTGGAAACAATAACAATGTCAGGATACCGCTGGAAGCTGGAGGCAGGATAGAACCTGTGCTGGAAGCTGGTATCAGGATTGCAGTAGGAAGCCAGGTAGCAGGGCTGGAACACTGCCGGAGTCAGGCTGCACCATAGGATGGTGATTGGTGCCGGTCTTTTTGGAGAAGCTGAATCACAGGAGTTGGAATTACTGGAAAGTCAAGCTGAGAATTCACCAAACAGGAGAGACATGTTTGCAGGATTGACAACCAAAGCACTGACGATTATCCAGCCCTGGAACAGGATATTTATACCAGCTGGTGAGCAGGGATAGGCTGGATAATTACCATAGGCGTGCGCAGCACATTTTATTAGGGGGTGCACCGTCGTAGGGGTGTGTCTAGCACCACCTTTTGGGCGTGTCTAGCACCATCTATTGACGGTCAACGCAATATAAAATACCACCCTTGTACCAATCCTAATAAAGCAGATACATTGTCAGATATTGTGGTGTGCACCAAACAAACACCCCTGATGGCACTCACTGCAATTACACTGCTCCTCCTCAGCCTGGTCTGGCTCCCCTTCTCTTTCCCCTGCAAGCTGCAGTAACTCACTGACACTGACAGTCGCAGACTACTACTGCTGCTGCTGCTGGAAAAACGAGTGATGTGTCAATGCTGCTGCCCACCGCCTGCCAGTATTGAATTTGTCTTCCTAAGAGGATCGCTGGCTGCATGCTGATCCTCATCAGTGGCTGGCGTTGGCATAGCATAGAATGAGAGAGGTGGGCATGTGGCGGGTGTGGTGGGTGGGAGTGCAAGCAGCATGACGTAATCACATCACATCACGCTGTTTTTGTACATGGAAGTGGAGCCAAGAGTTTGAAAGCCGGTGGCAGTGGCACCCTTGATTAACCCAGGCATCCGGTCAGTAATACAGTCCTGACAGGGTGCAGCGCAGAGGGGACAGTAATCAGCCTGCTCGGCGATCGCTGCATCAGGCATGTGAGATAGGGGTGCCGGACATTAGGGGGTGCCTGTGCGCACCAGGAACCCCCCCTGCGCACACCTATGATAATTACACAGAGTCCAGACTGCAGCGGATAGGCTGAAAACAACATGTGATGCAAAACAAATATGACTGCGCCCATGTTTGAAACTGGAGGGAAAGTCTGTTTGTATTCCACATGTGAGAATTGGCAGTAATGGCGGCGGAGGCCGCAGAGGCAGGAGACGCCATACTTTGAATAGATGAATGCTTAATATGATGTTGCCATGTAAGCGCTGCTGTGATCACAGAGAAGTACCTTGAGACACAGACATGCAGCGTGCTGCACGCAGACAGCGCAGGTGGAATCCGGGCCTGGAACGCTGGGCCAGTCTCAGAAGGCACTTAGCAGGTAAATAAAGGGAGCTGTTAACCCGGATCATGACACATAATAATAGACATATATAGTAGTGTCCCACATTACAAAAGAAATATATAGTAATGCTCCCATAATAATAGAAATATATACTGTATTAGTGTCCCACATTATACAAAAGAATTCACTACCCCACACACTGAAGCCAGAGACATGCCCAGCAGCCCAGCCAGTGAAGAACAAAAGCCCTCAGTGCCGATGCTTCACTCGAGCCGAGTGAAGGGAAACAGCTGGACACTGCAGGAAAAGACACCCAGCCCAGTCCCCAGGCTCCTCTCTTCATGCCAGCCATGGCCGCAAGGAGAGGAAGTGTGATGCGATCTCATGACGTCACTGTCCCCCTCCCTGTATCCTTGACAAAGTGTGAGGCGTCGTCATGCTGCTTGCTGTCTTGACGCTTGGCAGCGCATTATAATTGCGGTAATGGCAGTCACCTGCTGCCAAACTCTTAAGGGTACTCCATTCCCGAGCATACCTGCGTACTTGCACCACTGGCTTTGCTATGCTGAGTGCAGCTGATAGAGACCTCTCCACCTTCCCACCCATGGTACACTGCATTCCACCGTCGGGACAGTGGAACGGCCCCTCCAAAATAGGGATGGCTTGGAGGTCTGATTCAAAGTCTGCAAGCATATTAATTTTCTATTCAGAGATCAAGCCAAAGGGGATGTCCTGTACACTGTAACCTCCCTTCCCGTTGCTTAAAGCCAAGAGCCCCCAGGAGACCATTTACACTAAGCTCCCGTCATATTTCTACAATTGAAATATTAAGTGATGAAAATATATAATGATCTTGTTATCCGACTAGATTTGCTAATGATGTTAGTAACTCTACTTGCAGAAACCACAATTTATTACTGTTCTGTTATTTGTTTTCTTTTCACTGTAGTGTCGGATTGACAATCTACCTGAAGTGTGATATCTTTTGCACGATACAGTACAGTAGCTTGTGCTTGTAGCCTAATGAGAAGGCACATGTTGACATTATTAGGATCAGAGAATGACATCTTTGATAGAATGGCCTTTTCTAGAAAACTACAATAATAGGATATACAACAACAGTCAAAAGACCAGTGACAGTTACCTTTGTCAGCTCATATCCTTCATAATAATAAACTATGTCTACATATATAGGGGCTAATTCGCACAGCAGCGATCAGGTCTGAACTGCGCATGCGCTGGTGTCGCAGTGCGCCGGCACATGCCAGACAACTGACGGTTGTCTTTGCCCTGGGATCGCCTCTGCCTGATTGACAGGCAGAGGCGGTCGCTGGGCGGGAGTGGGCAGGCCGGCGGTGTTTGGCCGCTGGTTAGGGGGCACGGTCTGAGCAACACAGGTGTGCCCAGACCGTTGGGGGGGCGGACCGCGGCGGCTGCTTGACGTCACACGCAGCCGATGTGACCCGAGCAGCGATAAGTAGCTCCCTGCCAGCGCGCAGGAATTGCGCTGGTGGGGAGCTATGCTACCAGTACAAAAGTATCACTGCTGTGTGTTGCTTTTGTACTTGTGCAATGGGGCAGGGCGTGACATGTGGGGCAGACTAGCCCTGTGCTGGGCATCCCCTCTCATGTCAGGGAAGCTGATCATAGATGTGCTAAATTTATCACATCTACGATCAGGTCTGAATCACCCCCATAGTCCCTAGTGCAGGGCAAAATTTAGGCAATGTAGGAAAAGGGGGTATTCATATGAAAACACCCTTATTTACATTGGGGTTAACTGAGCGATGAGATCAGTATGTCCAAATGTGACATAATTCTGGCATTCATGTAAGCTCAGGGCCGTCTTAACAGCAGTGTAGGCCCCTGGGCACAGCAATGCACTGGGGCCCCTACCCATGCTCCAGTGGTAGGGGTGGGGGGAGCTATCAGGGGGTGTTTTATCTTCTGCTCAGCATGTAGGACCTGGAGCAGTGATTCCTGCTAATTACTCCTATACTGCACAGATGGTGGGAGATGGGGCAGGAGGGAGAACACTAACTTTAGAAGGGGGCATTGGGCTGAACAAAGGGGCCCAGGTACATGACTTCCAGGGTGGTAGGGGGTGTTTAATTAATATGTAGGGGAGGGGTGGATAGTGGAGTGGGCTTAATATTCATCATTTTCTGTTGGGAGGGCAGCTTGCTTGACCTTAGATATCTCAAGTTCCTGGACTTGATTTCTTAGCTTTGAATGGGATAACAAACTAGAGAGTACTGGGGACTTGGGGATCAGAGTTCAGGAGCCAAAGCAATCCACCAACGAATATATAAAACTGTATATTAGGCAAGTGGAGCTGGTGCAAGGACCAGCTGCTTGAAGGCTGATATCTCTGGTTCTGGCAATAGTAGAGACAAGCTACCAGTGTCCACCAAAAGGAGAGACTCACAGCTTTTGGAGTTTACCATCATAAAAACTCTAAGTCAGACAGAACCTGAGATATCTGGCTGGGAAGAGCAATTAACGGGCTTGGATGGGAACCACTGCTTTGAAGTCGGATATCTCTGGTTCCCTAGGGCCGATTTTCAAAAATCTGGTACCCCTAGAAAGAGGGGACCCTCAGCTATCAGCCTAGGGCCCTTATACTCCTGGGGCCCTTGAGCAAGTGCCCATTGAGCTCATATGAAAAGGCGGCCCTGTGTAAGCTATATCTTTATCACTGTAAATCTGCATCAATAGATTTCAAGTGGTAGCACATTCACTAGTCAAGGCCATCTTAACAGCATTGTAAGCACTGGGCCCCTACGATTGCACACCCACTGTCCCCTCCCCCATTAATAAAATCAAACATCAGATCAGACACTAATCCCTCCTGCGCCGCTAACACAGCACCTCTTAGCTGTAACCCAGTTGTGGTATTCTCTGTACTGCAAAAGCCTGACTCCTCAGCCCCTATGGGTCCCCATGAGAAACAGCATTATTCGTACATCATATTTCTCCAATACACTGGTCTGCACAGCTAGCCAAAGGGGTCCTAACCGAATATCAGCCTTCCTAGTGTCATTATAATAGGCAAGTACTCAATGAAAGCAGAAAAGTGCAGATAACAATTTATTTGTACAGATCACTAATAATGAAGAGTAGAATTGTTTCCACCTTGTAAAACACCTTGTCTGGCAGGTGAAGCAAGTTGGATCAGTGTACAGTATTATGTGTAATGTTTGAGCTCCACACAGAGACATAACTAGACATTTTGTGTCCCTGTGTCAGAAAAAGTGTCGTGCCCCATGCCCTATTTTTTTTAAAAAGCACATTAGGTGTAAGGTGAAAGCGTCTGGCCAGAATATGTATATGGCTTTGTAGGGAAGAGGTGTGGCCTCTCTGTTACAAAAGAAGGAGCTTCCTACCCCATACCATGGCCGAAAGTAGGATATTTGTCACGCGGGGCAAGACAATATTTTTGCGCCCTGAACAAACATCACCACCCGAGTGGGAATACAGGGCTGTGGTTGGGATTCTGACCACCGGCATTTAGCCGCCTGTTGGGATTCCGGCGTCTGGATCCTGAACGCCGGGATCCCGACAGGCTGAGTATTAACCACATACTCTCTGCGGTAGCAGCCTGTGTTTGTGTTACCCCTGTCAGGCCGCTTTACCATTTCATAATGACAAATCACATACAGTACATTGCTTTGTGTGTATGGGTGATTGCACGCTCCTTCGGTTGCTAGTGATGAAGACTAGGTTTGATGTTCTGCATATCAAACCTAGCAATATCACTAGTAGTTTGGTGGCAAACAATATGTCGAACTGATTTGGCATCGTCTTTAGGTCCTCCTACTGCCCTCTGTATGCTGGACGTCATGCAGAGCATACAGGTATTCCTCAGCAAAAGCACACTGTTCCTCAGCGTCAGCAACAATGTCAACAGCAGCAGCATATATAGTGTTTGGTATATACTTTACTGTGGTATGTGTTATGCAGGATCTGACCTTTGAACTTTTTGCTATGGTCACGTGTGTGTATTGAAACATTGCTGTGTAAAATGCTACAAAGTAAGAATGCTTTAAAAAGTAGAAGTGTTAATAGTTTATTTTTTTATCAATTAACAAAATGCAAAGTGAATTAACAAAAGAGAAATCTAAATCAATATTTTGTGTGAACACACTTTGCCTTCAAACCAGCATCAATTCTTCTAGGTATACTTGCACACAGTTTTAAAAAGGAACTCAGCAGGGAGGTTGTTCCAAACATCTTGGGGAACTAACCACAGATCTTCTGTGGATGTAGGCTTGCTCAAATCCTTCTGTATCTTCATGTAATCCCAGACAGACTTGATAATGTTGAGATCAGGGCTTTGTGGGGGCCATATCCTCACTTCCAGGACTCCTTGTTCTTCTTTATACTGAAGATCGTTCTTAATGACATTGGCTGTATGTTTGGGGTTGTTGGATTTCTGCAGGACAAATTTGGAGCCAATCAGATGCCTCCCTGATGGTATTGCTTGATTAATAAGTACCTCCTTAAATTCAATAGACGTGGCAGAAGGGGAAGATGAAGAGGACCTGGTATATAGTGGCATGGAGATGGTAAGTTTGATCATGAGAAAATTTGAAATTGTGTATTGTTAATAATTATCTAACAAAGTCATCTTGTCATGGCACTGATCCCTCACCATTGAAATATGCCAAGTAGTACTCCCGGGTCTGCTTGGCATGTGCACTCAGTGATTGAGTCCCAGTTGATACAAGAGGTGTCCATCTATCCCCCTCCTCTGCATGCTCCACTTGATCTGGCAAAACAGTGCAAGTGGGCCTTTGATGTTGGATTTATGGCGTAGGAAATTGTGCAACACACAGCACGCCATTACAACGCAGTCAATTTTGCCCACACATAGATTGATGGCTGTGTAAAAAAATGCGGAATCTATTGCTTAACATTCCAAAAGCATTGTCCATGATCCACCTAACCCTTGAAAGTCTACAATTAAAAATCTGCCTCTCTTTGGTTAATGTCCTTTGTGGGTATGGCTTCATAGCATTTTCATTTAAAGCAACTACCTCATAAGCCACAAAGACAAATGGTAGTTAATGCTTTCAGCAACAGATGTATTCACAGTATTGGACATCAGTCTGTTGAAAGGACCCAACATCTGAAGCTCTGTCATTCTTGCCACAAAGCAACAAGACCATGGTGCTTGGCAGCATGACGGCTCTTCCCACTTTGTCAGGGTTATTGGGAGTGTGACAGTGGCTGTATTTTCCTGTTTTAATAGAGGCATTAATATATATTGTTATTAAATTGGGGCATTACTATATATTTCTATTATACGGGAGGTATCACTCTATATCTCTATTATACTGGAGGCATTACTATATATTTTTAGCCTTGCCTCCACACTGGGAAAAAAAAGGAGCTGGCGTGTGCTCAAGCCGCTAGTGTCATGTAGCCACTCCCACTAGCAGCATGTGGCCACGCCCCCTCACACCACATGACCACGCCCATTTTTCGCCACTCAGTACCACTAAGAAAATATTTCTACTTGCACCACTGGGCTACGCCACCACCATCACAACATTTTGTGCAGTCACCTCACCTCTACACTCCAAGGTACAACCCTGCACAAGAAGCCGCCAGTACACCTATCTACAGAACAATATACAGTACAGCTCCCAGGAAGAGAACCCCAGTATTCCCCAATACCATCACTTCCAGTAGGGGAGTAATTATAAAGTGGAGTGACATAAAGCAGTCCCCAATCAGCTGCTGGGGTTTATGTATCAAGCAGTGCGGAGAAGTGATCCGCCTGAGAAGTAACCCATAACAATCAATCCATTCCTCCCTATAATTTACAAGTACACTCTGTAAATGATAGGTAGAAGGCAACTGGTTGCTACAGGCAACTTCTCCACTGGTCCACTTCTGATTGATGCATAAACCTCTGATTCTGAAAGGAGCTGATTGGTGACTGATTTTTCTCTTTACCCTTTATATGTATGGCCACAATTTTGTTTATAAGTTCCCTATTGATTTCTAAAGGGTATTGTAAAAAAAAGTAATTGTATGTTTTTGTTTTTTATTAAAATGTTGACTTACTAGAAAAAATGTTTGTATTTTGGACCTAATGTCCTTGTTTGAAAAATTGCTAAGCAATTCCTACACATGTCTAGTGCACTCTTCCATAAACTATAAGCTGCACATTACAGTGAGTTTAAAGAAAATACATGTTTAAATACAAAACTGTTTCCTAATTTTTTCTTACCTTAAGACATTGCTGTCTTAGTACATGTATAATGGCTTTGCAGGTCTCAGAGACAATGTGTCCCAAAGCTTGTGGAGAAATGAGGGAGCCAAGCTTGAGATCATCCAGGGACCTGCCAGTAGCCAGGTAAAGCGTAGGGTTGCCACCAGTCTCTCCTCAGCAGGAATGTCCCTCCATAACTTGGTGTTTTGCTTCTGAATGTATGGAGTCACCAGATGCATCAACTCCTGGAAGGTGGCATCATCCATACAAAGGAAATTGATAAAACTGTTCGGATTATTCTCACAAATCTCCACTAGAAAGGTAATGTGAGACAGAGTCTCGCTGTAGCAGCCGCTCCTTGGTCCATCAGGCCCTCTCCACTCTCCTCCTCTTTCATGCCTTCTGGATATCACAGAGTGACGCCAAAGTGATAGTGTAGGCAGCCACAGCTCGAAAGCAATAAGCATCCATATTCCAATGTAAGGAAGCACTTTGCAGAGCAAAGCAAAACAAAGTGCAGCAGTAAACTATGTAGAGCGTTCTGTAGGTGAACCTAGCCTCAGCAAACACACAGCAGTATTGCACAGGGAAAATTGTGTTTTCCCTATTTCCTCTTTAGTTATAGCACAGCCACTGTACACTGTAGAGCCCATTATTCAAATTTTAAGGGGATCTTAACCATGGTTGTTCTAGTGTGTACAGGAGAAACCATAAATCGCATGCGACCAAACGATGTGAATCGTAATATATCGTTCAGTCATTAGCAAGATTGCAGTGTATGTATGCTCAATCTCACTTGTTCAGGCCTCAAAGGAAAATCGTCAGTGAACAATTGCTGGTCATTCCAGTGTGTACCCAGCCTTACACAACAAACCAAGATTCAATAGATCTCATGCCAGCACTTTTTAATTTGAGTACCTTGTAGCCTAACTGTACATCATTCTAGCAGTTAATTTGAAATGTTAATAAATGTATCTCCCTATGTCCATTTACTCCCCTTAAGATATGCCATTTTGAACTCCTATTGTTGTCGTCACAACCAGGTAAGGAGTGCTGCTGCAATTTGGCCCTGCCATCACTTACTGCGCACACAAAAAAGGGGGCATAGTCTCGTCTCACTGGGGTATGTTGTAAGTCACTGGGCATGGCCTCGTGGCAAGCCCCATCATTCTGCATGCCTGCATTCATCAGCTGGCCAGTCCAGCCCTGGTCACAACACTGTATCAGCCTATAATTGTTACATTGGGACCATTTTATCAATGTTCAGAATTGGTGCAGTATTGGGAACAGATAATGTGGCAGATAAAGGGTCCTGTATGCAGTTTAATTCTAAATTGTTTATTTCATTGGGTGGACTACCTGCTTTGGGACCCCTCCAACATGGTCTTGGTGTCCCAGACAAAAGGTAAGGAGACTCAAATGGTAGATTGTTTTTTTTTTTCAAATCTGAAAAAGGAATTACACTTTAATTACCAGTATTAATAGCAGTTTTATAAAGGCCTAAAGCACTGACTATAATATACGGTTTGTCTTGCACAACCAAAATGTGACCATATAGGACACAATCATTAAACTGTGACAGAAACACAATTTTAGATACCGTAATGATATTTTTTTTTCCATCACATGAAAGATAACTTAGAGATGCTTTATCCCTGGAGGGTTTCATATTTACACTGAACCTGACACTCTAATTACCTGGGAAAGAAACAGCTTGTGGGTATGTTGAAAATGATGTGTTATTTTCAAGGAATGATCAGTGCAGTTTCTGTTCCATATATGACATTTTCTAAACAAATGGCACTGTCCTTGAGGCAAGCCAACTACACCTTACTATGCATTATTATTAAAGCTGAGAAAAACAATGCTACAACTAGTAGTTCAACCTCCAATCTTGCTGCTTTACAACAAACACAATATAGTTTATCAATATACTACTTATACTATATTAATGTCCATTCACATCATATTGTTTTCTCTAACCCGTCTTATCTATACTGTGAACTTGATGCACAAATGTATTTCTCAAAAAATCCATTAAAGTAGAATAAAGTGGAACTTTCAGATTTGTGACAGGTCCTCCTTTGTTTAGTATAGGCCAGTGTTTCTCAAACTGTGTGCCTCAGGAAACATGCAGGGGTGCCCTGGGTTGGTGGTCTAGGACCAATTTCATAATATTTATGGTCAATGTAATAGGCAAAACCAGCGCTGGTGGCTGCCAATCATAAAATACAGTATGTGGACAAACAGAAGCAAATCTTGTCCCTCACCACATAACTGACCCTAAGGATGACCTATAAACACAATTTACTTCATTTAATATTTCTTTCTAAATGTCTCAATAAGAAACTTTTGGCCTAGGGGTGCCGTGAATAATAGGGCGCCGTGATACTCTAAGGCACCGTGATTCAAAAAAGTTTGGGGCCCACTGGTATAGGCTATTCACAGACAAAATTATAGAACAGTGCTCTGTACCTCTACTACATTACGCTAGGTACAGCCCCCTTTTAAACATTACTTCAGGTAGAGCCCCCTTTACACATCGTGACAGGTAGAGTCCACTTTTACACATTACGCAAGGTAGAGTCGCCTCCTGTTCCAGCCCACTTTAACCACTATCAGACCACACTCATGCACTGATCCTGTGACACAGAGAGGAGCAAGACTAAAGCTGAGTACACACTTTATGGCCGATATGTATATTGCAAGCCAGTCGGCAGTTGTGTATCTGATATGTCTGTGAACGACGGCCCTGCAGCACATCCAATGCCCAATATATCCACAGATATATCGGCATATCTGGCTGTGTGTACGGACTTGCTGCATGGACCGCCGGTGACTGACATCTCCTCCCCAGGAGGACTGATATGTCCACTCTCCCCAGAAAGTTGGTACACCTCCTCTTTAATTGGTCCTAGGTCCTGACTGGCATACTGGGCTTTGTAGTCCTACAGCAGTTGGCCAGTCAGGGTCCCCCACAATACTGTATCTGAGGTGCATGTTAGTTTTCTTGTGTCCATATCCATTTTCCTAGGGAATATGTGCTAGATGCACCCTGATGGCGCTGGTTGTCACTTTGCCAACTGTTTATTACTGTGTTTTTGACATGGTTCCAAAGTGTGTGTGCATGGGGGGCGCCAAACTACTGCCTTGCCCCGGGTGCCAAAAATCCTAGTTTCGGCCCTGACATAACCTACAGTATGACCTTCAGCTATAGACATGGCTCGTGTCTTACAAGCCCCACATCCAGTGAGAAGCAGAGGTCACCATGGCAGCTGGGATGCTATCATGATGGTTGCACCTGGCTTGGGAACAGTGTGGGACATTGTGGTGCTGTATGCTTCAGGCGGGAAAGCCGACAAGCTTTGAGCCAGCATATATAAAAGAAGTCACAACCTGACTAATGGGGAATTTGTGGGGAAACTTTCTGAGGAGAGGAGCTGCACCCCTCAGGAAGCAGAACTAAAACTAACAGCGTCTGAGTGGGGATTTTGAGCTCTGTGTACTAACTTGCTGATTAAGACTGGAGGTGAGGATTCGTGCTGCAGGGAACTGCGTGACCAACCCATATCTTGAGCCCATGTTCCTGTGACCTGCCTCTCAGTGGGAGGAGAGTTCTGCTGAGGTGCTGATAGCTGACTGCTGATTAAAGTGAATGCAGAATCCCCTCTTGGATAGTTGACGTGTTGAGAAAATAAAGTAACATTTATTTCACATAGCATCATCCACTTCTAGAGGTATAGTTACTATGGGTCGAGATTTCTTCTTTATTTTTTTATTTATCTAAATCACTGTTGTATTTCAGAGGCTATAATACACATGTGCTAACTGATGATTTTTTTTATACAGGTTGAGTATCCCTTATCCAAAATGCTTGGGACCAGAGGTATTGTGGATATGGGATTTTTCCGTATTTTGGAATAATTGCATACCATAATGAGAGATCATGGTGATGGGACCCAAGTCTAAGCACAGAACGCATTTATGTTACATATACACCTTATACACACAGCCTGAAGGTCATTTTAGCCAATATTTGTTATAACTTTGTGAATTAAACAAAGTGTGTACATACACAATTCATTTATGTTTCATATACACCTTATACACCCAGCCTGAAGGTAATTTTAGCCAATATTTGTTATAACTTTGTGAATTAAACAAAGTGTGTCTACATTCACACAATTCATTTATGTTTCATATACACCTTATACACACAGCCTGAAGGTCATTTTAGCCAATATTTGTTATAACTTTGTGAATTAAACAAAGTGTGTCGTCATTCACACAATTCATTTATGTTTCATATACACCTTATACACACAGCCTGAAGGTCATGTAATACAATATTTTTAATAACTTTGTGTATTAAACAAAGTTTGTGTACATTGAGCCATCAAAAAACAAAGGTTTCACTATCTCAGTCTCAATCAAAAAAGTCCGTATTTCGGAATGTTTGGATATGGGATACTCAACCTGTATTACATTTCAAATGTTAGTACATATGTGTTTTAGCACCCAGAAACACAACATCAATATAGAAAGATTTTAATCAATGAAAATCAATCTTTAGTACATATACCCTCTAGTACAGTATCTGACATTACTGCTACTTATAGTGCATATATACAGCATTGCAACACACTACAGTTTTGGGCCACAGCGTGCACACAAAAACTCTCAAATGCAACTGGGTTGCAAACTTGCAAGACACCAGTTTAGGGACCAGAACTGTCTTTAGTGACTGGGACAATTAGGCAGTTTAGGGATGTAGATAGTTACTTAATAGAAGTTATTTAAAACAAAAGTTACCCATGACAATAAGAAGGTTGAATTACATTCACAGTAAAGAGAAATTTAGTGAATGTTATATTTGTGAATTGATTTTTGACAGTATTGCCACAGTTTCATGCTGTCATTGTAAATATATTATTAATGATAAAAAAAACATTTAATCCATTGGTGAACCTATACTAGGGAATTAACGATAAGGAATAACACTACCTAATCTACTTTAGTGTGTGTAATATTGTTTAATTTGAACTTCACCGTGGATGATTATTGTACATGTTATTTATACAAACCTGGTTGTCATTTTACCTTATTTATTATTATTATTTATTATTAGCTATTTATATAGCGCACACATATTCCGCAGCGCTTTACAGAGAATATTTGCCCATTCACATCAGTCCCTGCCCCAGTGGAGCTTACAATCTATATTCCCTACCACATGTACACACAGACATTTTGTTGGGAGCCAATTAACCTGCCAGTATATTTTTGGGATTGTGGGAGGAAACCGGAGTACCCGGAGGAAACCCACGCAAGTACGGGGAGAATATACAAACGCTGCACAGTTAGGGCCATGGTGGGAATCGAACCCATGACCTCAGTGCTGTGAGGCAGTAATGCTAACCATTATACCATCCGCTACACCATCTTACCTTATTGGTAAGAAAAAAAATTTAAATGCTAAAAATAATTATCTGCTACATTTCCTTTTCTTAAAATATCCTCAGGAAATCTTGTTTAAATAACCTTCCCTGGATAATATAAATAAAGTAAGTTTTTGCATTATCTGTTGTGAATATACAGGGTCTGGCGAAGAAGAACCCTTCCCTCTCTGCTATGGTGTGGAGATAGTGTGGGTGCAACAATTCTACTAAAGACCAAGGGGGTATTCAATTGTTTGAAAAGTCAGTTGGGTGTCTGTTTCTTCCTCTCTAATAGGCAGGAAAAAACAGACACCCAACTTACTTTTCAAACAATTGAATTCCACTCCAATACTAAATCCCCCCTTCACCCCATCGCAGACAGGTAATACTGGCCCTTTGATTAGACCTGTTACACAGAGTATTTTATTGTCTATTTAACCCTTATTCTGTTATTGTAGGCTGAGCCAATCCACTTGAATGTAAAGCCTTCATAGTTTGTAGTAATATACATTCATAAAAATAGTATCACTACTTCATCTGGTTTACAACTTCCATAATGATAATCCTCACAATTAATAATAAAATGTAATTCATTTTCTAAAGTGTGCTAGAAAAATACCATCTACAGCATATTTAATAGGTGGCTGTAGGCAGTGTCGTACTGGGGCATGAAGGGCCCACCGGGGGAATGTAGTGGTAGGGGCACATGTTTATGGGTGTGGCCAGTTTCCAGAGGGGGTGTGGCCAGCTGCCACAGAGGCTTGGATAACAAATAGAGAGTGCATGGTCTGGGCCTCTTGATTAATATATATAGTCAATCAATACTGCTAGTGCATCATGATAATGTGCCAGATTAATAACAGCAATGCGCTTTAGTGAATACTCCATAGTCCTGTGCAGTATAATGCAACACATGTATAATGCATAATTCAAGTACACAGTCTGGAGCCTGATCCCTAGAGAAGGAGGTGGGGCACCTGGGGTGGGGCCCAGCAGGGAGGGGGGGGGGGTCCTTGTGCCCCTGTGGGTCAGTCCAACTCTGGCTGTAGGTAACAGTATATTTATGCATGTTGTACCAGTTGCTAAAAAAGCCACTTAGGGTAATGAACACAACTAGGTTGCAACTAGGGATGGCAATGTTAATGCAAATTTTAGAGCAAAGATAGTTTTACAGCTGAACAGGGTTTTCAAAGAGATGTGAAGATCTTTGCTTCACCTTTCTGTGGAGTGACACTCTGCACTGTATTTGTAAAACTTACATTTTGCAAAACCTCAAATCTTTAAACAAAGGTGACAAAACAATGCTCAATTCCTCCTACCCTCTGGTTGGATTTGATTTCCAGACATAACAAAAATGAGTTGAGGAATTTCATGTGGAACACTTAAGGTCTAATTCTGTCAGGAAACGTGCACAATTATACTGAAAAGGCATAAAAATATGACAAAGAAATTAAATTATTGTTGCAATTTTGGCCCTTGGTATGAAATATTTTACCCATCCTTTCTGGAGATTGTCTTCACTTATGTTAGTTGTAGTTATTTTTCAATACATTACATTACTTACATGTACTTGTTTACATTGCTTTGGATTGAGAATGTGGGCAGATCATTATGTGTTTCAGCAGACACTGAGCAGTCTGAAAGGTTGAGACAACTTTTTTCAGGTTCCACTTGTTGTGAGCAGTATAATACAAGTTTATCTCTCTTCACATTTACCAGATATCTATAAAACAAAATAAGATAAATATATTACTCATCTATCACCAATAAATAATATAAACATTCCCACAATGTATGCTTTTTAGAAACAGAAATATTGTGCTGAATAAAATACATATAGTTTACTAAAGGTGCAAAGTTGAACAACTATAACGATCCCTGAACTGCAATCTTCATACTCATTGCGCAATCGTATAATGTGTTCTGGCAATGTTTCACTTTTGTATAAACATTTCTTATACCATTCTCTTATATATCCTTTGCTGGCATATTCTCTCTAGTTAGAGGCAGGAGACAGATTCACAAGCATTTTAGTAGTTTAAAAAACTGTGATAACCAACATGATCAGCATGTGAGCGGACCTCTAGGATTTGGCTGGGTGTCTGTGGTGGTAGCACTGAGGATGATGATAACCATACTTGCTGACTTTTGTAATTTCAGGGAGATTATGGTTGATAGTAGAATGTGCCATTGAGGGGGCATGTCATTAACTGCACCCAAAGGGCATGTTTAGTGCCACATATGGGTATACGAGTATTTATGCTTATATGTGAGTTGTGAGATATTTCTATAAAACATTAGTAACAATATATAATGTCTGGAGTTACAGATATTCCCAATTAAGAGGCAGGATGATGATGGTTGCTATAAAAAGGTTTTAGGAACACCTTTTAAAAGCTTTAAGATGCGTTTCCCCACTTAAATTGCTTATCAGCGGCTTCCTCAGTCAATATCTGTATCTCCAGACATGGCTTATTGAAAGGGAAGCACCAGAGCCGGGAGCCGAGGAAAATTATGTCCCAGAAAGAGGATGTGGTATCCATTGCATGCTAAAAAGTTAACTAACATGGCCATGTTTTAAAAAAGAGCAGCTGCTTTGCATAGAAAAGTTTTACTAAAAACTGTTCAGTTATATGCATAATTTTTAACAAATCTGGCTAAAGTCTGCAAAGTGACACATTATATAGACATTAGAAATATCTGTTGCCAGCTGGATACAAAGTGCCTAATTATCAACACTGCAGTGAGGGCTGGAAATAAGAGACTCTGGGGTCTATTTACTAAGCCTCAGGTGGAGATAATGTGGACGGAGATAAAGTACCAGCCAATCACAGCCTAACTGTTATTTTTCAAACCCAGCCTGTGACATGGCAGTTACAAGCTGATTGGCTGGTGCTTTATCTCTGCCCACTTTATCTCCACCAGAGGCTTAGTAAATAGACCTGTCTGTTGCAACAGTTTGTTATAAATGTATCAATATCCAGAATTTACTTACAAGCATGATATATAATAACTTATGAAAATAGAGTTATAAAACAACTGGAAGGATTATATGTATATAAAGTATTAGTTATTTATGCGTATACTGTGAATTTTGGTAACTAAGGTTTATATATAAATATAAAAATAATTTAAAAAGGTTTATAAGGTGATACCAATTTTTAAAGGATAATAAAATTATTTTTAATTATAGTCTGTCAGCGCTATCTGTGTTTTGTTTTGTGTTTTCTAGTCTGAAAGGGTAGAGTAGTCCCTTTTGACAGTAGAGAGCTGCAGACATACTAGAAATAAATATTGAGTTTATTTTATTAAATTGGCGCCAGAAGGTACTTTGGTACAGTTTTCTTCTTTGTGATTTTATACATTATAAATGTATATGCCATAAATTACATATGCAATTTGAACTTGTGTGAAGTCAACCCTAAACATATATTTTCTTGCCAGGTCAGCTGAGAATATGTTGCTAAGTATAGCAAGAAAGATTTCCATCCGCACCAGAGACAGTACTGTTAATTTTCACTTCAGGGAATGGTGGTCCTATTTTGCAAGACTGTGATGTTTTATTGATTTTGACCACTTTTATGGGTGCTACCCTCCAACTAACCAACAGGTTAGAAAACTTTTACAAAGAGAAAAATAATTGGATTTGAATGGGTGCACTCCGTCCCTTTAAATTTTATTGTTTAAAATACAGTTTATTAAGTTTATTTTAAAATGTAGGTATTGGCATGCCACCCTTTTCTGATAACCTGTGGGGCTTGTGTGTTTGTGACTGTTCAGCCTAATGCTAGGCTGAGTAAAGCAAAGTATTAAAAAGAATAAAGAAAAAAAGAAAAACGTGACAAGAATTATATGATAAAGAATATATATATGTTGGTGAATAAAGTACTAAAAATATTACTTGTATTCTGTTCTTTCTTGTGGATATTATTAATTTATAACATCCCCTGATGAGGCTTTGTGTATATGCTGCTCACGTAAGGGTGGGCGTCCTCACTCACGCGAGAGCTGCTAGAGCTATTATAGGCTTGATGTAACTTTGTGTATGTTACCGCACTATTACAGTCACTGTAGGTGACGACGTCGGGGGTATCCATCACGGAATACAATACGAGTGATCACAGCTCTAGCAGCTCTCGCATGAGTGGGGACGCCCACCCTTACGTGAGCAGCATATACACAAAGCCTATTAGGAAGATATAAAGTCTTACATGCAAAAAAAAAGTGTGGAAATATTGTACAGTCATAAATCTGTGTGCGCAAGAAATAATAAGCGCACATAGAGGGGATTCTGTTTGATTGAAATTTGTGTGCATAATAGACTAATAAAAGCACTGTATATAATCTAATCATCTGAAAAATAACATCTTACTAATATGAACCTACTAAAGAGCTGTCATTTATATAGACAGCCAGTGCAGTACGGCCTCCAAATTTGTAAAGAAAGCATTGCAGGACCTTAAATCGTGGTTATTAACACATATATACTTAACCTGATCATTTACCTTTGTAAACTAAGTATCTTCTAAAATTGACACAATTATAGCCATATTCCTCAGAGTGCTTGTAAAGGAGAGTTAATTCCCCAACAGCAAGGCATATCGTTAGATATAAAGTTCCACACAGAAGCTGCATGAGCAACTATAGATACAAATGTATCAATGAGCAGGGTAACATTCTGCATGTAAAGAATTGTCTCTAAGCTTCTAAGGATAAATAACAAGAGCCATAAGCATCATCAGGGGATGTTATAAATTAATAATATCCACAAGAAAGAACAGAATACAATATTTTTAATTCTTTATTCACCAACACATATATATTCTTTATCACATAATTCTTGTCACGTTTTTCTTTTTTCTTTATTCTTTTTAATACTTTGCTTTACTCAGCCTAGCATTAGGCTGAACAGTCACAAACACACAAGCCCCACAGGTTATCAGAAAAGGGTGGCATGTCAATACCTACATTTTAAAATAAACTTAATAAACTGTATTTTAAACAGTAAAATTTAAAGGGACGGAGTGCACCCATTCAAATCCGATTCTTTTTCTTTGTAACATTTTTCTAACATGTTGCTAAGTATGTTTTTCGTGGTGTATTAATTATATTTCATTGTGAACACTGGACTGCCTTCCACTTGAAGGCCACATATGATAAGAAATTACTGAGTTACTTTAATGACCATCTCTTGGTTACAAAAAAACAACAACTGATTTTAAAACTTTTTGTTGTATTGTCCATTTTGTGTATTTCATTAAAGATTACTAATGCAAATGTTACTGTCAGCTACAGCTAACACTAGCAGCAGAAGCAGATGCTGAGCTAAAAAGACTACTGTCACACAGGGGTCAGCAGGCTGTGTTCTCTCCTGCCAGGGGACCAACAAGGGGCATATGAGAGTCAAAGGCAGGGGCTGCTGAGCATCAACAGCAGTCATAGTGACTGCAGCAAATTACTGTCCTTGTCCAGAAACATCTTGGTGGTCCCCTGGCAGGCTGAGCTGCATTAAAGAGTCCAGGGGTTTTGATTTACAACCCGGGGCAGCTGGAGAATCAACGCTTAAATGGGAAACAGGAGGGTAAACAACCATGCTGTATTCATATTACACACACATTGGCATGTTGGACTCATATTTTAAAGTCAGCAGTTCTACCCTGGAATGGCAAAATGATTTCACCTTTTTAGCTTTATATTTATATTTTGTAACTAGCATGTATATTTTATCCTGTTATGCTTGTAATGCACTTTTGTATGGAAGCCACACATCCCCTTGGATGGCTTGCCACAGCCCCTGGCTGTCCCCCATATCATGACGATTCAAAGTCAACAAGTTCATGTACATGGTTTTCCCCTTCCAGCACTGGCAACTGGTGCAGTTAAGATTTTTTGTATCTTGCTGTGCAGCACACATGACATTATGATGTCATGCATGCTACAATGTGGAGAAGAGAAGGGAGCTACAGCGTAAGACACAGAATAAGTTAAGTGACTGTGGGATGGAACTGAAGGGATGAAAAAAGGCCAAAGCTGGAAAAGCAGAAATGGACTGAAGCTGGAGAGACACCTGGAGACTGGAAGTGGAGCAGCACTGTAGGGCTGGAGAGAGACAAGGAAGTTGGAGCTGGATTGAACTTCTGTTGTATTATCTGACTGTGATTATATTCCTACACAAACAGACATCTTCAAGACCATGGCCCTCATTCCGAGTTGGTCGCTCGGTAAAAATCTTCGCATTGCAGCGATTTTCCGCTTAATGCGCATGCGCAATGTCCGCACTGCGACTGCGCCAAGTAAATTTGCTATGCAGTTAGGAATTTTACTCACGGCTTTTTCATCGTTCTGGCGATCGTAATGTGATTGACAGGAAATGGGTGTTACTGGGCGGAAACAGGCCGTTTTATGGGCGTGTGGGAAAAAACGCTACCATTTCCGGAAAAAACGCAGGAGTGGCCGGAGAAACGGGGGAGTGTCTGGGCGAACGCTGGGTGTGTTTGTGACGTCAAACCAGGAACGACAAGCACTGAAATGATCGCAGATGCCGAGTAAGTCTGGAGCTACTCAGAAACTGCTACGAGGTGTGTAATCGCAATATTGCGAATACATCGTTCGCAATTTTAAGATGCTAAGATTCACTCCCAGTAGGCGGCGGCTTAGCATGAGCAAATCTGCTAAAATCCGCTTGCGAGCGAACAACTCGGAATGACCCCCCATGTGATCTCATATGTGAACAGTGAATACCGACTGAAGTCACCATCTGCCCAGGGAGGATCAATTTCTTTAGAGGTTCCCCTTTGCAGAGAAACCACCATATAGGTAAGGAAGACTCTCATATAGGATAAATCGTACATCAGAAAAGTTAAAACTTGCATATCAAGGGCAAATAAGCCTGTTAGTAGAGAGCGTGTCCAGAGGATCCAATCTGGGGTAGACCTCAGGAGCTTTACAAAATCTATGTGCATGCACAGTTGCAAAAAATGGCTTAACTATGTGAACATCAGCATTGCGTGCAGCTCTGAATCAGGCACACTGAGTGCTGCCTAAAGACCGAGTTATTGATAACTTCACACTGTACCCAAAATGTAATGTCTGAAATATGAAAGTGCAGTTTTGGGTTCAACCTGGAACATATTAATGATAGCTCTTGGTGGCCTCAGCAACATACAAGTGATAGAGCAGGTTCATAGGCAGTGTACACTTCATAGAGATTAGCTGGGATATCAAGGAAATGAACTCTATTTTCCATGAGATTAAGGTGAGAATGTTAATATCAGTTATGCTGTCCATTGTTGAACACCGTCATCAGACTGCTGTCTAAAAATAAAGTATTTACGAACCATTGGATTTGGGAATAGAACCCCAACTGCGATGTCCATTGCATATTTTCTGTCTAAAACCCCAATGAATATTCCCATTTACACTAGAATCTGCAGACAGACTGAAGTGTAAATCTGATGGAAACCAAGAAAAAACTTATCACTACTCTATTGGTTTAAACAAGCACATGCTATTTTGACAACACTATGGGGGTCATTCCAACCCGACCGCTCGCTGCAGTTTATCGCAGCACAGCTATCGGGTTGGAACTGCACATGCGCCGGCGCATGCCAGACGGGCACCCATCTCCCTCTCTACAGCAGAGGCCGGTGGCAGGAGCTCACTACTGAGCTCCGGCTTCCAGCTCTGTCACTGTGCGCTATGGGAGAGACGTCATGACGTCTCTCCCATAGTGCCGAGGAGCGGACGCCAAGAGAGGATTGCAGCGGTCTGGAAGCGGGAGCGGGGCTCAGTGAGTATTGTGATTTTTGTTTGTTTTCTTCCTTAGTGTAGCGGTGCATCTACTGGGGGCAAACTACTGGGGGGATTACTACTGAGGGGGCATCTACTGGGGGGCATTACTACTGGGGGGCATCTACTGGGGGCAAACTACTGGGGGGCATTACTACTGGCAGGGGCATCTACTGGGGGAAAACTACTGGGTGGCATTACTACTGGGGGGCATGTACTGGGGGCAAACTACTGGGGGAATCTACTGGGGGCAAACTACTGGGTGGCATTACTACTGGGGGGCATCTACTGGAGGCAAACTAATGGGGGCATTACTACTGAGGGGCATTACTACTAGGGGGCATTATTACTGGGGGCAAACTACTGGGGGCCAACTACTGGGGGCAAACTACAAGGGGGCAAACTAAAAGGAGGCAAGCTACTGGGGGCAATCTACAAGTGGCAAACTACAAAGGGGCTAACTACTGGGGGCAAACTACAGGAGGGCATTACTACTGGGGGCGTAACTACAGGGGCATTACTACGTGGGGCAAACTTCAGGGGGGCTAAATTACTGGGGGCATTACTACTGAGGGCTCTAACTACAAGGGGGCATAACTACAGGGGCTAAACTACTGGAGGCATAACTACAGGGTCTAAACTACAAGGGGGCAAACTACAGGGGGACATTACTACTGGTGGCTAAACTACAAAGGGGCAAACTACAAGTGGGCAAATTACTGGGGCTAAACTACTGGGGGCATTACCACTGGGAGGCTAAACTACATGAGGGCTAAACTACTGGGGGCATTACCACTGGGAAGCTAAACTAAAGGGGGGGTAAACTACTGGGGTAATAACTGCAGGGGCATTACCACTGGGGGCATAACTACTGGGGCTAAATGACTGGAGGCATTACGACAGGCAACATTACTACTGGGGGCAATACTACACAGGGGCATTACTATTAAGGGCATAACTACTGGGGGCCCTACTAATGAGGGCATTGTAAAGGGGGCACTTCATAAGGGGCATCACTCCTGGGGACATAAGGGGCACTACTATTGCGGGCATTGCATAAGGGGCACCACTACTATGGGGTCTATATAAGGGACACTACCACTGTGGGCACTACCAGTACAGTGGACATTGCATAAGGAGCACTACTACTGTGGGCACTGTATAAGGGGCGCTACTGCGGTGGGCATTATGCGTATTATGGGGTGCTACTACTGTGGGCATTATTACTATTGTGTGACCACGCCCCTTTCTTTTTGAGACCATGCCCCTTTTTGCATCACGCGCAATATCTTTATTACATGGGCGCCATGGGGAGGGGGGGGTGAGTTCCACCACCTCTCTAGGACCACCTTAAACACTGATTGCATAATCTGGGGGAGGAGGTTTATTTAATGGCAGGGTATACAATAGACAGCAGAGCACAATAATGAATTATTCTGAAGTATATAACAATACACCTCCAAATTTGTCAAAACACCTTATCACCAGGGGTTTGAGCAAGCGATAATAGAGTCACATGTCAGGAGCTACCGGTATAACCAGAATCACCTGTGAAATTTCATGTGTGTGTGTGTGTGTGTGTGTGTGTGTGTGTGTGTGTGTGTGTGTGTGTGTGTACCCAGCAGCCAAACCTTTGGTTTTTATGCAGTCTCAAACATATCATAGAGGGAAGACATTCTGAGGACAAAGTGGCATGAACCAGGATTGAACCAGGATAGTGGCATGAACCAGGATTGCCAGTTATAAGTTCTTTATTACAATTGAGGCAGAACTTCTGTATGACCTCAACATCATATGTTGTATTGAAATTTAATAGACCATGTAAGAACTTAGGCCTGCATAAACTCTATGGTACCTCCATAAGATTCTAATCTTTCTCTGTTTCTGCGTCCTGGGCCCATTCAGACAGCTGGTACTGCGTATCTTACCTGGTAAGCACTGACAAACTTCCTGCTGCCATATTTTCTACTGGTACATTGCTGCTGGTGGGTCTGTCACATTTTACATGCATCATGGTGAATCTTTGACAAATATTATTATTATTATTATTATTATTATTACCCTTTATTTATATAGCGCCACATGGGATCCGCAGTGCCCAATTACAGAGTAAACAAATAAGCAAAACATGAAGACAGTGACTTACAATTCAATACAATATAGGACAAGTACAGGGTATATACTGTAAACATAGCTGTGTCAGTAAACAGCACTGAAATAAGTATCAGAGCGGCAGAAAACCAAGGGATTTGGTGCTGTCAAAGGGAACATAGAAAAGAAGATAGGTTAAGAGACATAAAAGCACGAGGGAAGAGGGCCCTGCTTGTGAAAGCTTACACTCTAAAGAGGAGGGGCACACAGACAGGGGTGACACAGATGGGGTAGAAAGTGAACGTGGGCCACAGAGGGCATATGATGAGAGACTGGGTTTGGTGAAGATGTGTGTCTTGAGAGCCCGTTTGAAGTTTGAATAGAATCTCTTTTTAGATACATTTTTTTGGATTCTGAAATAATAGTTTATTTTGCATTACATATCTTCTGCAGGTTTTTCTGTGGGTTCTAGCAGATTTACCTGTTGTTTAGTAAAATAACAGACAGTCAGACTGATGATCTATTGCAGTCTAAACTCTTGTGTCTTTCTGTGAGTTTCCATCGGATTTGACTTTAGTAAATTCTATGTGCAAATCAGTCAGAAAAGCGCAGAGAAACCCCAAACCAATCCTTAATAAATGTACCCACAGGAGACCATATGTTAATACTAAAAATGCTCGATCATTAAAAATCATTTGGTGAAATGCTGCAATGTCTAGTTCCTATGGAAACTGTAATCTGCAGTGACGTGCAGTGAGGTTAATGGCTTGAGAGGCACTGGCTAGTATCATAGCCAGATTTACACACACATATATGATTTGGTGGTGAGGTTTGACTATAAAAATAACTGGAATAAAAAAAAGATTATCTAAATAATACAAAGCTGATTTTTATAAATTAGTAATATATTTTTTGTATAATAGTAATAATTTTTATAGTCAAAACTTTGGCGTGTGGTAGAGTATGACAGGCAAAGTTCTGCCTTCCATGCCTACCCTTAGAGCCGGCCCTAACCAATATGATTCCCTAGGTAAGATTTTGGCTGGTGCCCTCTAGCACCACCGCTAGTTCCACCTTTGGCCCTGCACTTTCCTAGCACCATCACCCCTCACCCATAGCAGTCCTTATTTTGGTGTTCCTACCCCCTATATTTGAAATAGGAACAGTGCGCACATTTGGCGCACAGCCCAAAAAGGTGTGTGTTTTTGCTGGCAAGGGGGATGGCCACACAATAGTACCCCCAATTCAAATTACGCCACACAGTAGTGCAACTTTATTCACAATTTATTATTCATTAGTATCCCTAATTCACGTTACCTCACACAGTAGTACCACTTTACCTTATAAATGTTACTCCTCTCACTGTAGTGCCCCTTATTCACATTACATCACACTGAATTGCTCCTTATTCACATTACACCACACCATATTGCTCTTTATTCACATTAGACCACACAGTAGTGCCCTCTCTATACATTACATCACACAGTAGAGCATCTTATACACATAATACCACACAGTAATGCCCCTTACACATATGACCCACATTGTTAATGTCCTTATAAACATAATGTGCCTTACACATTATGCCATCCATTATTAATGCTCTTATACACAAAATGTCCCTTAAACACATGCCGCACATTATTAGTGCCCTTATACACATAATGACACACACAGTGCCCCTTACACATTTGCAGCACATTAGTAATGCATTTATACATGACACGCATAATGCCCCTTACACATATGCCAAACATTATTGCACAACCAACCCACTCACACAGCACTCACACGTCCACTAACACTGTGACCTCTGCCTCTGCTTGGATACAGATGTGTCCTCATAAATCTTGCCTCAATGCACCATACAGCAGGAGATGTATGGCGTGAGTCAGCTGGCAGCTCTGCTAACGTCTGGTGCCTATTTTTGATGAAAATACATCTTATTCGCATTGCCATGTGGCTAGGATGCACAAGCAGCTTCTGCTGATTAAAATGATATGCAACATGTCTATATACTGTGTGCGACTGTGGCTGTATCTGCATACGAAATGCTACACAGAGTATATAGGCATGCCACATATAATTTTAATCAGCAGAAGCTGCTTGTGCCCCGTGGCATACAAAATGCACTAGGCATTTGCCTATGCCTAGTACCAGCTCTGCCTACCCTGACTTCAAGTCACTGGTAATCTGTAAAAAAGGAGGTAGATAAAAACAGCATATTAATGTTTTAATGAATCCCGCCCTCTAATTTGTAGCCCGGAGCAGATTATTTTTCTCAAGCATACAGCCTTAAGAACTTGAATATACACAACATTTATTCCAGTTGTCAGAATACACAACATTTATTCCAGTTGTCAGAAGAGAGAATTGAGTTAGACGGATTTAGTGGGGTGGCAGAAGGATTTCACAGTTAGCAAAAAGTTATTAAATAAGTTTTATCTCACAATAAAATTCTACAGCTCTACATTATTCACCTAAAACTTTGCAGATCAGTAATCAGTGCAGTATTCCTTGTTTAAACATAATTTAAACATTCATTCTTAAAAAGAGCATAATGAGATACATGAATTCATAGTGGTGTTTAAAGAGAAAATTAGTCGTGTTTTATGAATTTATATGCTTGCTGAATAAATAAGGCACCAAAATAAAACAAAAAATTATTTTACATACAGTATCAAGAACCACAAGGTTGAAAAACCCAGGATTTCATATTTAATTAGTCTATACCGTCTCCAAATTCATTTACAGAATGGTAAATGTAATTTAAAGATCTGAAACTTCTGTGGCTATTTTGCAACACTAACAACTCATTAATTCAGGGACCATTTTTGCCCACAGAACAAAAACTCCATGAATATTTTAAACAGCTGTTTTCACTGTAGGATTGAGAATCCTCACAGAGCTGCATTAATATCCTTTTCCCCATTTCTAATTACATGTCATTAACGTCCAAGATCCTAAACCTTAGCTGACAGTATGAGAGCGTGTAACAGTGTACAAGGAGACTCACAATCAAGCCGATTCTTAGAAAACATGTTTCACATAATAATTTACCCCTTTTGCATTTGTTCAGGTCGAGATAAAAGATTAAACAGGGCACTTTTTGGAAATAAAGGTGAATTCCAATGGCTTTGTGGTATTTTTCCTATGATTAGCAGAACTGCATGAACTTGGAGTTCATGGCACCCTTCCTCATTGTTACAGCATGCAATAAATGAATCATCCAGAAATCAACTTTATTAACCCATGGAGGTCTGGATTTGGAGTCACACTCAAAATTAAAGTGGAAAAACACACTACAGGCTGATCCAACTTTGATGTAATGTCCTTAAAACAAGTTAAAATGAGGCTCAGTAGTGTGTGTGGCCTCCACGTGCCTGTATGACCTCCCTACAACGCCTGGGCATGCTCCTGATGAGGTGGCGGATGGTCTCCTGAGGGATCTCCTCCCAGACCTGGACTAAAGCATCCGACAACTCCTGGACAGTCTGTGGTGTAACGTGGCGTTGGTGGATGGAGCGAGACATGATGTCCCAGATGTGCTCAATTGGTTTCAGGTCTGGGGAACGGGCGGGCCAGTCCATAGTATCAATGCCTTTGTCTTGCAGGAACTGCTGACACACTCCAGCCACATGAGGTCTAGCATTGTCTTGCATTAGGAGGAACCCAGGGCCAACAGCACCAGCATATGGTCTCCCAAGGGGTCTGAGGATCTCTTCTCGGTACCTAATAGCAGTCAGGCTACCTCTGGTGAGCACATGGAGGGCTGTGCGGCCCCCCAAAGAAATGCCACCCCCCACCATTACTGACCCACTGCCAAACCGGTCATGCTGGAGGATGTTGCAGGCAGCAGAAAGTTCTCCTTGGCATCTCCAGACTCTGTCATGTCTGTCACATGTGCTCAGTGAGAACCTGCTTTCATCTGTGAAGAGCACAGGGCACCAGTGGCGAATTTGCCAATCTTGGTGTTCTCTGACAAATGCCAAACGTCCTGCACGGTGTTGGGCTGTAAGCACAACCCCCACCTGTGGACGTCGGGCCCTCATACCACCCTCATGGAGTCTGTTTCTGATCGTTTGAGTAGACACATGCACATTTGTGGCTTGCTGGAGGTCATTTTGCAGGGCTCTGGCAGTGCTCCTCCTGTTCCTCCTTGCACAAAGGCGGAGGTATCGGTCCTGCTGCTGGGTTGATGCCCTCCTACGGCCTCCTCCTTGTCTCCTGATGTACTGGCCTGTCTCCTGGTAGCACCTCCATGCTCTGGACACTACGCTGACAGACACAGCAAACCTTCTTGCCACAGCTCGCATTGATGTGCCATCCTGGATGAGCTGCACTACCTGAGCCACTTGTGTGGGTTGTAGACTCCGTTTCATGCTACCACTAGAGTGAAAGCACCGGCAGCTTTCAAAAGTGACCAAAACATCAGCCAGAAAGCATAGGAGCTGAGAAGTGGTCTGTGGTCACCACCTGCAGAACAACTCCTTTATTGGGGGTGTCTTGCTAATTGCCTATAATTTCCACCTGTTGTCTATTCCATTTGCACAACAGCATGTGAAATTGATTGTCAATCAGTGTTGCTTCCTAAGTGGACAGTTTGATTTCACAGAAGTGTGATTGACTTGGAGTTACATTGTGTTGTTTAAGTGTTCCCTTTATTTTTTTTGAGCAGTGTATATAAATATGATCTACAATTTATCTACAAGTATTCTCACTGCATCTGAAACTAAAGTCCTACAACGCGGACTTAATTTTGTTCCAACCAATCACTTTAATGGATTGACCAGCCGTATTGACCTCACACGATTGAATAGTCAACTCTGTCTCAAAGAACACATTGGTAATTCACCAACACCCATTGAAACAGACCAGAAATGCCTAGTACGTCCTAAATCACATTTTGAACCTACATCCACCAATCCTGCCATCAAAGTTTTCACCAAAACTTTATTAAGGGATATTGAGCAACTGGAAAAACACCCTCCAAAGAGACAATACAATCTTTCCAGAGAGGAGTCTCTCGCCCTTAAGAATTTGGCATCTTATACAGACATTACGATCCGCCCTGCGGACAAAGGGGGTGGGATCGTAATACAAGACATTAGTGACTATAAATTAGAAGCTTACCGACACCTTGATAATACATTGGTATACACCAAACTTAATAAGGATCCAACTGAAGTGTACCTCAAGGAGCTATCTGATTTATTAACCACTGCTCACAACGATGGCATTATTGATTCAGACACTAGAAGGGCTTTATTGATTATAGAACCCTGTGGTCCATTATTTAATCTTATACCCAAGCTACACAAGGACAGATTCAACCCACCTGGACGCCCGATCATTTCGGCATGCAACTCTATGCTACATAATGTGTCCCATTATATTGATTTTTTCATGCAACCTGTGGTGAATCAAGCAACTTATCTTAAGGATACCTGCATGTTCCTTGACAAACTCCATAATTTACAAGATCTTCCTTCTTTGTACTGGTTGTGTACATGTGATGTGAACAGCCTGTACACTAACATTCCCCATAACAAGGGGTTATTAGCAGTTGAAGCCCTTATTTTGAATAATTTTCAATATAAAGGGGCAGAGATCATTTTTTTCCTTTCTTTGCTTAAACTAGTATTGACAAGAAATTCTTTTTTGTCCAATAACAATTTTTATTTACAGTCCCTCGGGTGCGCAATGGGTTCTGCCGCCACACTGGTATTGGCAAACACCTTCATGTTTGCAGTTGGACAGCATTTATTTTTCCACATTGAAGGCTACAAACGTGATATAGCTTTCTACACACGCTATATCGACGATATATTCATTACCTGGACAGGGTCTACACAAGAATTTATCTCTATGATGGAAAACATCAACTTACGGGACCCTAATATCAAATTTACATTTGAGATTCAGGAACACAGTATACACTTTCTGGATGTTAATGTTATCCATCAGAATGAAGAACTTTAAACTTCTTCATAAAGTAAACCCACGGACTGCAATAATCTTTTGATGTCCTCTAGTCATCACCTGGGCCAATATTTACTAATATTCGTGTTTGAATCGGTTTGTGTAGTGTTTAAACTCGTTTTGTATCGGATGCATTTTCATGCAACTTTTTGAATCCATATACGCAAAGTTACGAAGCAGTCGACTTTATGCTTTTCGAGTTTTCCGATGTCGATGCCAGTCGGGGTTTTTTTGGCACATTTACGGCCGTCATTGTCGTTTGCGTACGTGTTTTTGTTAAATTAGCAGTTTTTTTTCCTAAGTTAAACGCGGCAGGGTTTTTTTTTTCCCGCGGCCGCATTTTCACTTTCAGTTTCGATTTTCATCCCCGTTCGTGATTGGTTGTGTTTCAGATGGTAGGAGTGTCTGTGCTCAACCATATAAATACGCCCCAAACCGTCCGCACCTCGTGGGTATAGTTAGTGGTGAGGAGGAGGGAGGTTGTGCTGTGGAGGTAGGTGATTTTGTGGTTTGTTGAGGAGTGTTGGTAGCGATTTCTGAGTGTGGTATTGTGTTTGAAAGTCGTCCTGTCATTCTTGTTGTCTTGTATTTTGTGGTTTTGTCTCATTTTTAGTCCAAGTTATTTTTCTTTATAGTCCCTTGTCAGTGTTTGTGTGTGTGTGTGTGTGTGTGTGTGTGTGTGTGTGTGTGTGTGTGTGTGTGTGTGTGTGAGTTGTGTAGTGGTAGTGGAGGAGTGTGTTGTTTGTTTGTTTTTTCCTGTGTTAACTGTGTAGACACACAATTATGTGTGACTCAGAGGTGGAGGGTGTGAGTGAGGGGGAGGAGGTCGATCAGGTGGAGGAGGTGAGTGTTAGTGAGGTTAGTGAGGTGGAGGAGGGGTGAGGTTGCTGCAGCAGCCTCAAGTGACAGTGACAGTCAGAGTGCTCCGCAGCCACGCACCACTACTAAGACTGGGCGGAATGTTAAGTTTAGTTTTGCAGAAAATGTGGCATTGGTGCGTGAGCTGATGAAGTATCAGAGGCAGCTATTTGGCCCTGAGTCTGCCAAGGTGCCAACACGGAGGAAGACGGTGTTGTGGTCGAAAGTAGTTGCTGCTGTCAATAGTGAGGGGGTGGTCAAGCGGACGGAGGACACATGCCGCAAACGGTACTATGACATAAAGCGACGTGTCAAGTCCAAAATGGCCAAGGAGGCCAAGTCTGCTCGGAAAACCGGTGGTGGCCAGCCCTATGTAGCAAGTTATCTGGAGTATGAGGAGCCCATGCGGAGTGTCATACCTCCTGAAGTTGTCTCTGCAACCCATGTCCGGGATTCAGATAGGCCAAGGAAGAATGGTGAGCATGTTTTGTTTTTTTTGGTGTTAAAATGTTTAATTTGGTAATCTGTGTCATGTGACGTTGCATATTACTCCCATCTTCAAGTGTGTGTCTGCAAAATCATTGTTTTGGGTCATGTGTTAGCTAAAAGCCAATGTAACATCTTACTTTATTGTATGTCATGTGTTTTTCAGACAGATATTTTGCATGTGTAGTTTGGACTTGGTGTGTCTCTGATTTGTGTTGCAATAATGTGTTCCTTTTGGGTATTTAAAAAAAAAAAAAAATATTATGACTATGTTTTATATATGTGTTCCATGTTTTTTTTAAAGTTCACAAATTTGTTGTCATGTTAGAGGCTGGAGTACTGGAAAGTTGTTTTTAAACCACTTACATGTGTAATGTCATCTTTAGAGTTTTTTTTTTTGTGTGTTTTTTTATTTTTTTTATTTGGCTTGTATTTGTACCGTGACACCATACTGCATATTTTTGTGTGAAAAATTAGTTTTTAAAATTTTAGGGACATATACTGGTAATGTGTCTTTGGAGTGCCACATCACAGAGCAAATTAGATATTGCATCTGTATTATTTTATAAATCAATACAAAATGATGGGTTTTTTTATTTTAAAAAAACAAAACCTTTCCTTGAACTTGTGGCCTATGTCAGTGTCCTGTACATGTTTGGCTGTCTTGAGGTTGCCATAGTGCATTTGTGTTTTGGGTTTTTTTTGTGTTTAAATTTTGGCTTTCTGGTCCTTATGTTTGTTTGAATTCAAAACCAAGTATTTCTAAATTTAAAACTGTTTCTAAGCATAATGGGTGGATGTATACACAATAGCATGATTTATGAATATATCTCATTTTATACAGTGTCTGAAAAAAGCAGTACTACTCGTCGGCCACTAAATCCTAACACATCTGATGATGATGACGCTGCGGAAGCAGGTAAAGTGTCCATTGTAGTATAGGGTATGCTTGTAAAGGAATGGCCATAACAAAATTGTACTTTCATTAAAAGGTCCATCAAAAGAAGTATGGAGCAGCAGAAGTGGCTCTTCTGGAAGACATCACCACCAGAAACCTTTGGCGGAAAAGAAAGCAAGGTCGTCTGTACCGGCACAAACACAGCAGGCTACCCCGCCACGAAGATTATCGTCCGTATGTTCAGTGCCCCCACTCCAAATTATGGACACACCTCCAAGACGTCAGCCACACTCCCCTCATCTTGATTGTGAGTATCAAACTGGAATCAAAGTGAAAAATGTCAGAACATAATCATAATCAGTCATAACCGCACTAAGTCAAAACACTTCCAAAACAAAAATACTTACCGCAGTAAGTAAAAGCTGAAATGGATTCCAAACTAAATGTCCTTGTCCACATCCAGTAAAGATATGTATGTCCACTTGAGTCATACAGTATGACATTGGGGATAAGATGCTGCAAAAAAAAAAAAAAACATGTTTTTATTTTTGTGACAAGTTTTTTTTTGTTCTGAAACTCTCATGTGTGCTTGAGGTTACATTGCAAAATACATTCAAAAACATTACTATGTTTGTTGGAACAAAGCTATAAGGTAACACATTATGTATTCCAATGTTTTTTTATGGTGGAGTATGTGTGAGCTCCAAAAAAACTAAAGTGGTGGCTTTCACAATTAGGTAACCAGACACATTTGCCACAAACAGGCATATGTATGCATTTAAGCTATGAGTGTTGATGTTGCTAGGCAGAATAGTTGTAAGCAACAGTGAATGACATGTATTCCATGTGTAGTGTTTTTTAATCATTTCACAAACATATGGATAGCTAACGTAGATATGTTTCATATTTCAGCTTCGAGTCCTGGGACCAGCATCCTTCCGCAACAACACCAACACAGTGACATGGAGGAGACAAACATCTTAGAAATGCTGCCATTAATGCAAGGAATGAGCCCCCCAGCACCTGTGAGTACACCACCACAGCAAACCACACCACCACCACAACACAGCCCAACAACACCAGGAACACAAGGCCCTGATCAGGTGTTTTGGACCATTTGGGCTAGACAGCAGGCCACTAATGAAGATTGCCTGCGTAAGCAGACACAAATGTTTGCAAGCCTACCATCTCACCTCAGAAGAATCTCAAGAAATCTGAGTCGACAAAATGAGCAAACAACCAGAATTGGCAATACCATGGAAGTCATGCGTACAGACATTACACAGGTCATGGGCAACTTACAGCGCATAATGGAAGAACAGCACAGACTAATGGAAGAACAGCACAGACAACAGCAAAGTTATATGAACATTTTTCAAAACAGTCAAAAGATTAATGAAAGTTTAATCAGAATAGTAGACAATCAAAATGCTGCTACACGTGAACTCAGTGCCACCCTCACTAACCTGAATGAAACTCTCAGATGCATGCACCAACAGCAAACAAGCAGCAGTTCTGGTACGACTACTCCAAATATCACGCCAGTCTCATCACCACCAAGACGGTCCACCAGAGCACGCCACCATGACAGTGCTAAAGGCAAAGGCCAGGACAAGCAGCCACCCAAAAAAACGTAAAAAAACAAGTTAGACATTTGTGATAATTAACACAAAATAGTTTGCAAGTGTTTTTGATGGTGTTCAAAATATCACACTTAGCTCCTTGACCCTTTTTTTAACATCATTAATTATAAGTGGGCCAAAATAATAGAAGAAAATATTACGTACATTTATTCCTTTTCTTTTTTTAAGGGTATTGGAGTAGGAAAAAGTTGATGTAGCCACACATACATGTTAGCAGGAAGTAAACTGACCACTTGATTTTTTTCTAATCATTACTCTTTCTAGATTCCAATCATTCTCTTTGCCTGCAGATACAATAATTGCCAGCCAGGCTGAATGTCTTTAGCAGGAAGTAAACTGACCACTTGATTTTTTCTAATCATTACTCTTTCTAGATTCCAATCATTCTCTTTGCCTGCAGATAATCCAAATTACAATGTTAGTCATACATATCTTAGCTATCTTATCTAAACAACATTACAAGATGAACTCAATTGAGTGGCGTAAAAAGCTTGTAATATGTTGCCTTTGTTTTGTTTATAAAACATTGTCCAAATGAATGTCAGTATTGTTGGGACATGTTTGTGTGTGTTTAAAATTATTAAGCATGTTTTGACACATGATGCATAAACAAACAAATATGTACTTTTACCCTTTAAAACAAAAATGTACAATAATGTATATGTGTGGAAAACTGTGTATTTACTTACACATCATCAAGTTTACAGCATCAAACATGAGTAAAAAAATATTCAAGATTACAGTAAGTTTGTGAGTCTTAAATATGATGGTGCATCACACATAGGGACACATGTTTTCCTCAAGGCAAACATATTATATGTTGAGGAGTGTTTTTTGGGAACACAGGTTCTCAAACTCGCCCATCAGGAACCCACACAGTGCATGTTTTCCAGGTCTACTCACAGAATCACAAGTGACATAATTAGCTCCACCTGTGAACCTTTTAACATATGTCTGTGAGTAATTCATACACCTGTGCTTCTACTGTGTTACTTGAAAAACATGCACTGTGTGTGGTCATGAGGGCCGAGTTTGTGAACCTGTGCATTAGGACATTACACACAATTATAAAGTAAAATACTAAATGGTTGATGTTGGCTTGTAAGAAATTAGCACTGCAAGATTTCGAACACTTATCCAGACTTAATGCATGCCACTCATAATCTGTTGTTTTGTTATTAAAAAAACACACAATACACATGCAACTTATTTTAAGCATATAGCGAGGGTATGTTTGTATGTGTCAAGAAGACAGACACATTCAGAGTAATGGATTTTGGCAAAAAACACAAAACATCTATTTATGAAGACACAACAAATGAAATAAGCAAACCAAGCTTACCTTAGAAATAGTGATTTATGATCTGTTGCCTAACCTGCTTACCTACATCAGTACTCCAAGTATCACCAGATGTCTCTAATTCCTCTGCTTGCTGGCTGCTTTCTTCCTCCTCCTCCTCAACATGTGGCAGATGTTGTTGCAAACACATGTTATGAAGAAAGCAGCAGCAGAACACAATTTGAGTCACCTTGGAGGGACTATACAACAAAAGTCCACCAGACTGATCCAGACACCAAAACCTAGATTTCAGCACACCAAATCATCTTTCTATCACATTCCGCATGGACTTATGTGCATGATTGTAATTGTGTTCAGCAGGGGTATCAGGTCGGGACAATGGAGTTAGAAGCCAAGAGTAACAGCCATATCCTCCATCACCTAAAAGACAGATATAGTAACGTGAATCATGTTAAGATACAGCAACACATAAGTAACACACTGTGGGGCAGATGTATTAACCTGTAGAAGGCATAAGGAAGTGAAAAACAAGTGATATGTGCAAGGTAAAAAAGGCAGCAGACAATCTGTTCCTAAATGTTAATTTACATATTGGAGCAGATTGGCAGGTGCCTTTATCACCTTGCACAGATCACTGGTTTCTCACTTCCTTATGCCTTCTACAGGTTAATACATCTGCCCCTGTATTTGGACCAAGTATACGCAGGCCTCCACATATCAAATTACATACCCAGCAGCCATCCATCTGGCATTTGTCCGTCCTCAAACTTATCAAAGAGGGATGACTGACTGAGGATGAAGGAGTCATGGCAGCCCCCAGGGTAACCAGCAACAACACTCATTATTTTGAGATTTGCATCACAAACCACCTGCACATTTGTGGAGTGTTGAAAATGGCGGTTAGTATATATGTGCTGTCTGCCCCTAGGTGGTCTCAGCTGAATGTGTGTGCAATCTATGGCTCCAAGCACATTGGGCATGCCAGCCAGCTCATAGAAATCTACCCTGACGGCATGCCACTGAGACTCCTGGGTAGGGAAGCAGATTGAGGCCTCGATGTGGGGCTGCAAAACAGCCAAAACCTGTGTGAACATTTTAACGAACAATAAACTTGATATTTTAGGACAGAACTGCCCACCGAGAAATTACAACAAACACAAAACAGAAGAGGTTGTTAGGTATACATCACCTGTATTAAGATTCGTGAAAATGAGGGCTGTGAGATTCCTATGACATCCCCAGACACAGCCTGAAAGCTGCCAGTAGCCATAAAGTGCAACACAGCCAGGAGTTTGTGCAGGCCTGAGACAGGGCGAGAGCGTGCTGTCTCAGGGTCTAGGCCCAGTTTGACAAGGTCATACAGACGGAAAATGTTGTTACGATTTAGACGGAACATCTGTATGACCTTATCATCGGACAATGCGTTCAAGTTTAAACGCCCCCTAAAAAAACGAGGCCTGCGCAGCCTCCGCGGAACCGGTACATCCAGCTGACCATGTTCATTTTCTTGGCCCTGGGTACTTACAGGCTGATGTCTGAGTCGGAGGAATCCCACAGCACACAAAAGATCACTGGCCCACAGTCCTGCTGCCATTTCTGAGTGTAGGTGTATTGAAATGGGCCTAACATCCTTTTATAGGCATCCTAATTCAGGTGTGATTGATTTTTTTATTGCCAACACATGTAAACACGACTGAAAAAAGCAGGTCTATTTTTTTGCCGGCTTTTTTAACGAATAGCAAAAAAATACGACCGCATTTGAGCCCTCAGAGACTAACACCCAAATACGAATGAATAGTGAATTCCCGTATTCTATGAAATAACAGCCGCGTTTGACCGATGGTCTATTCATTCGTATTTCGGGACGTTGTCAGTCAAACCATTATGAATAGACGAGACACTGCCGAGATTGGTGCTTAGTGAATTCCCGGATTGGGACTTAGAAAAAAATACACAAATCGGACAAACTCGAATTTTTAGTAAATATTGGCCCTGGTTTCACTTAAGAAAGGGCTCCCATGCTCTTAATTCTTGAGGGTACATCAGATCTGTAGTGATCATAATGATAAGCTTCAACAACTGAATATTAGTGATGTGCACCGGACATTTTTCGGGTTTTGTGTTTTGGTTTTGCTTTTGGTTCCGCGGCCGTGTTTTCGATTCGGACGCGTTTTGGCAAAACCTCCCTGAAATTTTTTTGTCGGATTCGGGTGTGTTTTGGATTCGGGTGTTTTTTACAAAAACCCCTCAAAAACAGCTTAAATCATAGAATTTGGGGGTCATTTTGATCCCATAGTATTATTAACCTCAATAACCATAATTTCCACTCATTTTCAGTCTAATCTGAACACCTCACACCTCACAATATTATTTTTAATCCTAAAATTTGCACCAAGGTCGCTGGATGACCAAGCTAAGCGACCCAAGTGGCCGACACAAACACCTGGCCCATCTAGGAGTGGCACTGCAGTGTCAGGCAGGATGGCACTTCAAAAAAATAGTCCCCAAACAGCACATGATGCAAACAAAAAAAGAGGTGCACCAAGGTCGCTGGATGGCTTAGCTAAGCGACACAAGTGGCCGACACAAACACCTGGCCCATCTAGGAGTGGTACTGCAGTGTCAGGCAGGATGGCACTTCAAAAAAATAGTCCCCAAACAGCACATGATGCAAAGAAAAATGAAAGAAAAAAGAGGTGCAAGATGGAATTGTCCTTGGGCCTTCCCACCCAATCCCACCCACCCTTATGTTGTATAAACAGGACATGCACACTTTACCAAACCCATCATTTCAGCGACAGGGTCTGCCACACAACTGTGACTGAAATGACTGGTTGGTTTGGGCCCCCACCAAAAAAGAAGCAATCAATCTCTCCTTGCACAAACTGGCTCTACAGAGGCAAGATGTCCACCTCCTCCTCATCGTCCGATTCCTCACCCCTTTCACTGTGTACATCCCCCTCCTCACAGATTATTAATTCGTCCCCACTGGAATCCACCATCTCAGGTCCCTGTGTTCTTTCTGGAGGCAATTGCTGGTGAATGTCTCCACGGAGGAATTGATTATAATTCATTTTGATGAACATCATCTTCTACACCTTTTCTGGAAGTAACCTCGTACGCCGATTGCTGACAAGGTGAGCGGCTGCACTAAACACTCTTTCGGAGTACACACTGGAGGGTGGGCAACTTAGGTAAAATAAAGCCAGTTTCTGCAAGGGCCTCCAAATTGCCTCTTTTTCCTACCAGTATATGTACGGACTGTCTGACGTGTCTACTTGGATGTGGTCACTCGTATAATCCTCCACCATTCTTTCAATGGTGAGAGAATCATATGCAGTGACAGTAGACGACATGTCAGTAATCGTTGGCAGGTCCTTCAGTCCGGACCAGATGTCAGCACTCTCTCCAGATTGCCCTGCATCACCACCAGCGGGTGGGCTCGGAATTATTAGCCTTTTCCTCGCACCCCCAGTTGCAGGAGAATGTGAAGGAGGAGCTGTTGACGGGTCACGTTCCGCTTGACTTGACAATTTTCTCACCAGCAGGTCTTTGAACCTCTGCAGACTTGTGTCTGTCGGAAAGAGAGATACAACGTAGGTTTTAAATCTAGGATCGAGCATGGTGGCCAAAATGTAGTGCTCTGATTTCAACAGATTGACCACCCGTGAATCCTGGTTAAGCGAATTAAGGGCTCCATCCACAAGTCCCACATGCCTAGCGGAATCGCTCTGTTTTAGCTCCTCCTTCAATGTCTCCAGCTTCTTCTGCAAAAGCCTGATGAGGGGAATGACCTGACTCAGGCTGGCAGTGTCTGAACTGACTTCACGTGTGGCAAGTTCAAAGGGTTGCAGAACCTTGCACAACGTTGAAATCATTCTCCACTGCGCTTGAGTCAGGTGCATTCCCCCTCCTTTGCCTATATCGTAGGTAGACGTATAGGCTTGAATGGCCTTTTGCTGCTCCTCCATCCTCTGAAGCATATAGAGGGTTGAATTCTACCTCGTTACCACCTCTTGCTTCAGATGATGGCAGGGCAGGTTCAGGAGTGTTTGCTGGTGCTCCAGTCTTCGGCACGCGGTGGCTGAATGCCGAAAGTGGCCCGCAATTCTTCGGGCCACCGACAGCATCTCTTGCACGCCCCTGTCGTTTTTGAAATAATTCTGCACCACCAAATTCAATGTATGTGCAAAACATGGGACGTGCTGTAATTTGCCCAGATGTAATGCACGCACAATATTGCTGGCGTTGTCCGATGTCACAAATCCCATGGAGAGTCCATTTGGGGTAAGCCATTCTGCGATGATGTTCCTCAGTTTCCGTAAGAGGTTGTCAGCTGTGTGCCTCTTCTGGAAAGCGGTGATACAAAGTGTAGCCTGCCTAGGAACAAGTTGGCATTTGCGAGATGCTGCTACCGGTGCCGCCGCTGCTCTTCTTGCTGCGGGAGGCAATACATCTAGCCAGTGGGCTGTCACAGTCATATAGTCCTGAGTCTGCCCTGCTCCACTTGTCCACATGTCCGTGGTTAAGTGGACATTGGGTACAACTGCATTTTTTAGGACACTGGTGACTCTTTTTCTGAGGTCTGTGTACATTTTCGGTATCGCCTGCCTAGAGAAATGGAACCTAGATGGTATTTGGTACCGGGGACACAGTATCTCAATCAAGTCTGTAGTTGCCTGTGAATTAACGGTGGATACCGGAAACACGTTTCTCACCGCCCAGGCTGCCATGGACTGAGTTATCCGCTTTGCAGCAGGATGACTGCTGTGATATTTCATCTTCCTCGCAAAGGACTGTTGGACAGTCAATTGCTTACTGGAAGTAGTACAAGTGGTCTTCCGACTTCCCCTCTGGGATGACGATCGACTCCCAGCAGCAACAACAGCAGCGCCAGCAGCAGTAGGCGTTACACTCAAGGATGCATCGGAGGAATCCCAGGCAGGAGAGGACTCGTCAGACTTGACAGTGACATGGCCTGCAGGACTATTGGCTTTCCTGTGTAAGGAGGAAATTGACACTGAGGGAGTTGGTGGTGTGGTTTGCAGGAGCTTGGTTACAAGAGGAAGGGATTTAGTGGTCAGAGGACTGCTTCCTCTGTCATCCAAAGTTTTTGAACTTGTCACTGACTTATGATGAATGCGCTGCAGGTGACGTATAAGGGAGGATGTTCCGAGGTGGTTAACGTCCTTACCCCTACTTATTACAGCTTGACAAAGGCAACACACGGCTTGACACCTGTTGTCCGCATTTGTGTTAAAATAATTCCACACCGAAGAGGTGATTTTTTTTTTGTAATTTGACCAGGCATGTCAATGGCTATATTCGTCCCACGGACAACAGGTGACTCCCCGGGTGCCTGACTTAAACAAACCACCTCACCATCAGAATCCTCCATGTCAATTTCCTCCTCAGCGCCAGCAACACCCATATCCTCATCCTGGTGTACTTCAACAGTGACATCTTCAATTTGACTATCAGGAACTGGACTGCGGGTGCTCCTTCCAGCACTTGCAGGGGGCGTGCAAATGGTGGAAGGCGCCACCTTTTCCCGTCCAGTGTTGGGAAGGTCAGGCATCGCAACCGACACAATTGGACTCTCCTTGGGGATTTGTGATTTAGAAGAACGCACAGTTCTTTGCTGTGCTTTTGCCAGCTTAAGTCTTTTCATTTTTCTAGCGAGAGGATGAGTGCTTCCATCCTCATGTGAAGCTGAACCACTAGCCATGAACATAGGCCAGGGCCTCAGCCGTTCCTTGCCACTCAGTGTCCTAAATGGCATATTGGCAAGTTTACGCTTCTCCTCAGACGCTTTTAATTTTGATTTTTGGGTCATTTTACTGAACTTTTGTGTTTTGGATTTTACATGCTCTCTACTATGACATTGGGCATCGGCCTTGGCAGACGACGTTGATGGCATTTCATCGTCTCGGCCATGACTAGTGGCAGCAGCTTCAGCACGAGGTGGAAGTGGATCTTGATCTTTCCCTATTTTACCCTCCACATTTTTGTTCTCCATTTTTTAATGTGTGGAATTATATGCCAGTATCAATAGCAATGGCCTACTACTATATATACTGCGCACAACTGAAATGCACCACAGGTATGGATGGATAGTATACTTGACGACACAGAGGTAGGTAGAGCAGTGGCCTACTGTACCGTACTGCTATATATTATATACTGGTGGTCAGCAAACTGTGCAAAACTGAAATGCACCACAGGTATGGATGGATAGTATACTTGACGACACAGAGGTAGGTAGAGCAGTGGCCTACTGTACCGTAATGCTATATATTATATACTGGTGGTCAGCAAACTGTGCAAAACTTAAATGCACCACAGGTATGGATGGATGGATAGTATACTTGACGACACAGAGGTAGGTAGAGCAGTGGCCTACTGTACCGTACTGCTATATATTATATACTGGTGGTCAGCAAACTGTGCAAAACTTAAATGCACCACAGGTATGGATGGATAGTATACTTGACGACACAGAGGTAGGTAGAGCAGTGGCCTACTGTACCGTAATGCTATATATTATATACTGGTGGTCAGCAAACTGTGCAAAACTTAAATGCACCACAGGTATGGATGGATAGTATACTTGACGACACAGAGGTAGGTAGAGCAGTGACCTACTGCACCGTACTGCTATATATTAGATACTGGTGGTCAGCAAACTGTGCAAAACTTAAATGCACCACAGGTATGGATGGATAGTATACTTGACGACACAGAGGTAGGTAGAGCAGTGGCCTACTGTACCGTACTGCTATATATTATATACTGGTGGTCAGCAAACTGTGCAAAACTGAAATGCACCACAGGTATGGATGGATAGTATACTTGACGACACAGAGGTAGGTAGAGCAGTGGCCTACTGTACCGTACTGCTATATATTATATACTGGTGGTCAGCAAACTGTGCAAAACTTAAATGCACCAAAGGTATGGATGGATAGTATACTTGACGACACAGAGGTAGGTAGAGCAGTGGCCTACTGTACCGTACTGCTATATATTATATACTGGTGGTCAGCAAACTGTGCAAAACTTAAATGCACCAAAGGTATGGATGGATAGTATACTTGACGACACAGAGGTAGGTAGAGCAGTGGCCTTCTGTACCGTACTCCTATATATTATATACTGGTGGTCAGCAAAATTATGCACTGTACTCCTACTATATACTACAATGCAGCACAGATATGGAGCGTTTTTCAGGCAGAGAACGTATAATACTGATGGTCACTGGTCAGCAAAACTCTGCACTGTACTCCTCCTATATAATACTGCTGGTCCCCAGTCCCCACAATAAAGCAGTGTGAGCACAGATATATGCAGCACACTGAGCACAGATATGGAGCGTTTTTCAGACAGACAACGTATGCTGGTGGTCACTGGTCAGCAAAACTCTGCACTGTACTCCTCCTATATAATACTGCTGGTCCCCAGTCCCCACAATAAAGCAGTGTGAGCACAGATATATGCAGCACACTGAGCACAGATATGGAGCGTTTTTCAGGCAGACAACGTATACTGGTGGTCACTGGTCAGCAAAACTCTGCACTGTACTCCTCCTATAGAATACTGTTGGTCCCCAGTCCCCACAGTGTGAGCACAGATATATGCAGCACACTGAGCACAGATATGGAGCGTTTTTCAGGCAGACAACGGATAATACTGGTGGTCACTGGTCAGCAAAACTCTGCACTGTACTCCTCCTATAATACTGCTGGTCCCCAGAATAAAGATACTTGCACTGCAGCCCCCTGAAACAAAGTGAGAGGACGCCAGCCACGTCCTCTCACTATCATTTCCAATGCACGAATGAAAAATGGCGGCGACGCGCGGCTCCTTATATAGAATCCGAATCTCGCGAGAATCCGACAGCGGGATGATGACGTTCGGGCGCGCTCGGGTTAACCGAGCCATACGGGAGAATCCGAGTATGCCTCGGACCCGTGTAAAATGGGTGAAGTTCGGGGGGGTTCGGTTTCCGAAGAACCGAACCCGCTCAGCTCTACTGAATATGATGACGAAAAAATTCCTACAAAGGGGCTATTCTAATTCCCTTCTAACTAAAGCAAAGCAGCGAGCTATAGACGCACCGAAAATTAAGAACAATACTCCTATGACCAAGAACACTAAGAACAATACCAGCCCTCTAGTATTTGTCAATAACTTCTCGACAGCGACTAACCAGTTAATATCTCAAGCAAAAAGATTTTGGCCAATGGTACAAAGCGACCCAGACATGCCATCTTTAGCTGGGGCTCCGCTATTACCTTGCTACACACGTGGATGAAACATCAGGGACAAAGTTGTCCACACTGACATCTCTGATCTAACGCAGAGTACCACTTCTCATTTCCTGACACGCAAACCAGGAAACAATAAATGTCTAGGTTGCACAACATGCCTGTACCTAGAAACCGGTGATACTATTCTACACCCGTATTCCGGCAAAAAAATTCAAATTAATCAAGCTCTCACATTCACCTCTAAGTTTGTCATTTACTGCAGTCGCTGTCCCTGTGGTTTACTATACATAGGGAAGACCACTTGCCAATTTCAGGAGAGGATGGCACAGCACAGAAGTGCCATTAAACTCATATTAGAGGGCAAAACAGTCGATCAACATGTGGCCAAGCACTTCAAATTGCTAATCATACTTTAACCACCCTCCGCTACAAGATGTTAGATCAAGTACCTGAGTCTAAACGAAGAGGGGACAGAGCAAGAACATTGCTTCAACTGGAAGCACGCTGGATATATCGCTTGAATACAGTTTCCCCACATGGCCTTAATGAATTGCTGACCCTTAATGGTTTCACATAATATATATATTTTCCTACTTATATCAACACATATCTACTTAACATATTTCCTTAATATAGTTCAGATCATTTAGTTTAAACATTTAGTTGGTTAGTTTATTCTTTAGTTTCTCAACATTATCTATATGAACTTAGAATCCAGATTCTGTTCCTCATAGGAATATCGACTAAATGTCTCCCTCTAATCATTTAATGTTTGATAACAAAGTTGCACTGTCAATAGATACTGTTGCTGTTTTTGAAAGTGGATATTGTATCTAGCATGTTACTATGTTTCTTTTTTCTGCCTGCAGGGTTTCCTTGGTGACGGGCTTTGTTCTGTCTCACTCTTTACACGTCTCACGTCATTCAGTGGTAGGGACCTAGCCTGATGACGTAAGCAGAAGTACTCAGTGGCCCACGGCCCACATTTATGCACAGGGTGTTCTTACTCTATAAAGGTATTTTTGTATATTTGTTCTTTATGCCTGACAACGATTCTCATTAAATCGAAATGTTGCTTCATCTGGTTTCCAGAGGATTCATGATTTAAAGTCCTAAGAGTGCCGCCAGTTGATTGCGATTTGTTTCAGCAGATTTCTGCTTTGGAAGGCACCAGGCACCATAATCGTCTACAGACTGGGAGTGCCGAACCTCTGTACTAGTGTATATGGGTGATGCCATTTATTGTCAAACTGTGTTTACTCTTTTTAAATCATAATGACAACAGAAACTACCCAAATGACCCTGATCAAAAGTTTACATACCCTGGAGATTTTGGCCTGATAACATGCACACAAGTTGACACAAACGGGTTTGAATGGCTACTAAAGGTAACCATCCTCACCTGTGATCTGTTTGCTTGTAATCAGTGTGTGTGTATAAAAGGTCAGTGAGTTTCTGGACTCCTGAAAGACCCTTGCATCTTTCATCCAGTGCTGCACTGACGTGTCTGGATTCTGAATCATGGGGAAAGCAAAAGAATTGTCAAAAGATCTGCGGGAAAATTTAATTGAACTGTATAAAACAGGAAAGGGATATAAAAAGATATCCAAGCAATTGAGAATGCCAATCAGCAGTGTTCAAACTCTAATTAAAAAGTGGAAAAGAAGGATTCTGTGGAAACCAAATCACGGTCAGGTAGACCAACAAAAATTTCAGCCACAACTGCCAGGAAAATTGTTTGGGATGCAAAGAAAAATCCACAAATAACTTCAGCTGAAATACAGGACTCTGAAAAAAAAATGGTGTGGTTGTTTCAAGATGCACAATAAGGAGGCATTTGAAGAAAAATGGGCTGCATGGTCGAGTCGCCAGAAGAAAGCCATTACTACGCAAATGCCACAAAGCATCCCGCTTACAATTCTCCAAACAGCACAGAGACAAGCCTCAAAACTTCTGGAACAAAGTCAGTTGGAGTGATGAGACCAAAATGTAACTTTTTGGTCACAACCATAAACGTTACATTTGGAGAGGAGTCAACAAGGCCTATGATGAAAGGTACACCATTCCTACTGTGAAACACGGAGGTGGATCGCTGATGTTTTGGGGATGTGTGAGCTACAAAGGCACTGGAAACTTGGTCAAAATTGATGGCAAGGTGAATGCAGCATGTTATTAGAAAATATTGGAGGAAAACTTGCACTCATCAGCCCGGAAGCTGCGCATGGGACGTACTTGGACGTTCCAACATGACAATGATCCAAAACACAAGGCCAAGTCGAACTGTCATTGGCTACAGCAGAATAAAGTGAAGGTTCTGGAGTGGCTATCTCAGTCTCCTGACCTCAATATCATTGAGCCACTCTGGGGAGAACTCAAACGTGCAGTTCATGCAAGACAGCCCAAGAATTTACAGGAACTGGAGGCTTTTTGCCAAGAAAATAAAGAGCCACAACTACCACAAAAGACTTCAAGCGGTCATTGATGTTAAAGGGGGCAATACACGGTATTAAGAACTGGGGCATGTAAACTTTTGATCAGGGTCATTTGGGTAGTTTCTGTTGTCATTATGATTTAAAAAGAGTAAACACAGTTGTTTGACAATAAATGGCTTCACCCAACCACTAATCATGAGTTAAGCATGTATGCTGATGTATATGTTTCATTCTGCTGCTATGTCTGCTGAGTCGGAAGCAAAGTCCCTATATTTGTAGAAGCCGCAGAAGCCAGATTTACTATGTTAAACTAATGCGAGTTTGTAAAGAGCTAATGGGAGGATCCATGCGGCTTCCACTGGAAAGCTGCTCCCTCATCTGTTATAACAGTCATTATTGGTATTGGAACTTTCCCTTTGCTGGGTGCAAGAGATCCATCAGAAACATGCTTCCCTTTGCTATACGTTTAACTCAGAAGAGCATGGAAGTATAGCTACAATCTCATGACACTTCTACAAAATGGATCTCTTGCGTGTGATTCCTGCATTGCCCATTTTTTCAAAGAGAGATCCAGCCAAGATCTGACTGTTTCATAATTGGCTGGAGATTTGCTTCTGTGAGTTTGATAAAACGTACTATTTGTGGATGTATAACGAGCTTTGCCTGACTCAGAATCTTGCTCTATATTTCAATACAAATGCTCTGTAAGTCATCTCTCAGTGGTACCAGAAGAGGACCACTGCTATCCTGCATTGAGATGGTACTCTATTGGGGGGTTACTTACGGAACATCGGATTTTAAAAGCCTTGGCTTATTGATGTTTTTGAGCAGTGAATATAAATAGCAATAAATGTGAAACAATCCTGAAATATAGCATTTATTACTATTGCCATTTTAAATTCCATAATCAGAGTCAGGGAATCGGCCTGGTGTTGAATAGCACTGTTCTTTTAGATAATGTAAATACAGTAGGTGCATTTTGTTTTCATTCAATTTCTCTGACGTCCTAGTGGATGCTGGGAACTCCGTAAGGACCATGGGGAATAGCGGCTGCGCAGGAGACAGGGCACATCTAAAGAAAGCTTTAGGATCACCTGGTGTGCACTGGCTCCTCCCCCTATGACCCTCCTCCAAGCCTCAGTTAGATTTTCTGTGCCCGACGAGAAGGGTGCACACTAGGGGCTCTCCTGAGCTCTTTGTGAAAGTTTTAGTTTAGGTTTATTACTTTCAGTGAGACCTGCTGGCAACAGGCTCACTGCATCGAGGGACTAAGGGGAGAAGAAGCGAACTCACCTGCGTGCAGAGTGGATTGGGCTTCTTAGGCTACTGGACATTAGCTCCAGAGGGACGATCACAGGTTCAGCCTGGATGGGTCACCGGAGCCGCGCCGCCGGCCCCCTTACAGAGCCAGAAGAGCGAAGAGGTCCGGAAAAATCGGCGGCAGAAGACTTTCCTGTCTTCAGATAAAGGTAGGCGCACAGCACCGCAGCTGTGCGCCATTGCTCTCAGCACACTTCACACTCCGGTCACTGAGGGTGCAGGGCGCTGGGGGGGCAGCGCCCTGAGACGCAATAAATCGATAGAAAACCTTTTATGGCTAAAATAAATGCATAACATATAACTCCTGGGCTATATGGATGCATTTAACCCCTGCCAAAACATACAAGAAAACGGATGATAAGGACGCCGAGAAAGGGGCGGAGCCTATCTCCTCAGCACACTGGCGCCATTTTCCCTCACAGCTCAGTTGGAGGGAAGCTCCCTGGCTCTCCCCTGCAGTCACTACACTACAGAAAGGGGTTAAAAAAGAGAGGGGGGCACAAATTAGGCGCAGTATAAACAATACAGCAGCTATAAAGGGAAAAACACTTATATAAGGTTATCCCTGTATATATATAGCGCTCTGGTGTGTGCTGGCAAACTCTCCCTCTGTCTCCCCAAAGGGCTAGTGGGGTCCTGTCCTCTATCAGAGCATTCCCTGTGTGTGTGCTGTGTGTCGGTACGTTTGTGTCGACATGTATGAGGAGAAAAATGATGAGGAGACAGAGTAGAGTGTCTGTAATAGTGTTGTCACCCCCTGGGGGGTCGACACCTGAGTGGATGTACTGTTGAAATTGCGTGACAGTGTCAGCTTTGTATAAAAGACAGTGGTTGACATGAGACAGCCGGCTACTCAGCTTGTGCATGTCCAGACGTCTCATACAGGGGCTCTAAAGCGCCCGTTACCTCAGATACAGACGCCGACACGGATACTGACTCCTGTGTCGACGGTGAAGAGACAACCGTGATTTCCAATAGGGCCACACATTGCATGATTGAGGCAAGGGAAAAAGTTTACACTCTTCTGATAATATAAATACCACCAAAAAAAGGGGTATTATGTTTGGTGAGGAAAAACTTCCTGTAGTTTTCCTGAATCTGAGAAATAAAATGAGGTGTGTGATGATGCGTGGGTTTCCCCCCGATAACAATTGATAATTTCTAAAAAGTTATTGGCAGTATACCTTTTCCCGCCAGAGGTTAGGGTGCGTTGGGAAACACCCCCTAGGGGGGATAAGGCGCTCACACGCTTGTAAGAACAAGGGCTCTACCCTCTCTGGAGATGGCCGCCCTTAGGGATCCTGCTGATAGAAAGCAGGAGGGTATCCTAAAATGTATTCACACACATACTGGTGTTATACTGCGACCAGCAATCGCCTCAGCCTGGATGTGCAGTGCTGGGTTGGCGTGGTCGGATTCCCTGACTGGAAATTTGATATCCTAGATAAGGACAGTATATTATTGCCTATAGAGCAATTAAAAGATGCATTTCTATATATGCATGATGCACAGCGGAATATTTGCCGACTGGCATCAAGTATAAGTGCGTTGTCCAATTATACCAGTAAAGTGGTCAGGTGATGCGGATTCCAAACGGCATTTGGAAGTATTGCCTTAAAAAAAAAAGGGGATGTACCCCAGGTCGCCTCTCAAAATAAGACGCCGTATTATCAGGCGCAGTCCTGGTTGGCAAGCGGACAAAAGGGTTCCTCTTTTCTGCTCGTGACAGAGGGAGAGGAAAATGGCTGCAGAGATCAGCCAGTTCCCAGGAACAGAAACCCTTTTCCGCCTCTGCCAAGCTCTCAGTATGACGCTAGGGCTTTACAAGTTCAGGCACGGTGGGGGCCCGTTCTCAATGAATTTCAGTGCGCAGTGGGCTCACTCGCAAGTAGACCCCTGGATCCTTCAGGTAATATTTCAGGGGTACAAATTGGAATTCGAGACGTATTCCCCTCGCCGTTTCCAAAAGTCTGTTTTACCGACGTCTCCCGCTGACAGGGAGGCAGTTTTGGAAGCCATTCACAAGCTGTATTCCCAGCAGGTGATAATTAAGGTACCCCTCCTGCAACAGGGAACGGGGTATTATTCCACACTATTGTGGTACCGAAGCCAGACGGCTCGGTGAGACCGATTTTAAAATCTAAAATCTAAAATCTTTGAACACTTACATACAGAGGTTCAAATTCAAAATTGAGTCACTCAGAGCAGTGATTGCAAACCTGGAAGAAGGGGACTACATGATGTCTCGGGACATCAAGGATGCTTACCTTCATGTCAAAATTTACCCTTCTCACCAAGGGTATCTCAGGTTATGGTACAGAACTGTCACTATCAGTTCAGACGCTGCCGTAGGGATGGTCCACGGCACCCCGGGTCTTTACTGAAGTAATGACCGTAATGATGATATTCCTTCGAAGGAAGGGAATTTTAGTTATCCTTTACTTGGACGATTCCCTGATAAGGGTGAGATCCAGGGAACAGTTGGAGATCGGTGTAGCACTACCTCAGGTAGTGTTGCGGCAGCACGATTGGATTCTCAATATTCAAAAATCGCAGCTGGTTCCGACGACTTGTCTTCTGTTCCTAGGGATGATCCTGGACACAGTCCAGAAAGAAGGTGTTTCTCCCGGAGGAGAAAGCCAGGGAGTTATCCGAGCTAGTCAGGAACCTCCTAAAACCGAACCAAGTCTCAGTGCATCAATGCACAAGGGTTCTGGGTAAAAATGGTGGCTTCCTACGAAGCAATCCCATTCGGCAGATTCCACGCAAGACTTTCCAGTGGAACCTACTGGACAAATGGTCCGGGTCGCATCTTCAGATGCTTCAGCGGATAACCCTGTCACCAGGGACAAGGGTATCCCTCCTGTGGTGGTTGCAGAGTGCTCATCTTCTAGAGGGCCGCAGATTCGGCATGCGGGACTGGGTCCTGGTGGCCACGGATGCCAGCCTGCGAGGTTGGGGAGCAGTCACACAGGGAAGGAATATCCAGGGCTTATGGTCAAGCCTGGAGACATCACTTCACATAAATGTCCTGAAGCTAAGGGCCATTTACAATGCTCTAAGCTTAGCAAGACCTCTGCTTCAAGGTCAGCCGGTGTTGATCCAGTCGGACAACATTACGGCAGTCACCCACGTAAACAGACAGGGTGCCACAAGAAGCAGGAGGGCAATGGCAGAAGCTGCAAGGATTCTTCGCGGGGCGAAAAACCATGTGATAGCACTGTCAGCAGTTTTCATTCCGGGAGTGGACAACTGGGAAGCAGTTTTCCTCAGCACGACCTCCACCCGGGAGAGTAAGGACTTCACCCAGAAGTCTTCCACATGATTATAAACCGTTGGGAAAAACTCGACAGGTATTGCGCCACGTCAAGGGACCCTCAGGCAATAGCTGTAGATGCTCTGGTAACACCGTGGGTGTACCAATCAGTGTATGGGTTCCCTCCTCTGCCTCTCATACCCAAGGTACTGAGATTGATAAGATGGAGAGGAGTAAGCACTATATTAGTGGCTCCGGATTGGCCAAGAAGGAATTGGTAACCGGAACTTCAAGAGATGCTCACGGAGGATCCGTAGCCTCTACCTCTAAGAAGGGACCTGCTCCAGCAAGGACCTTGTCTGTTCCAAGACTTACCGCGGCTGCGTTGACGGCATGGCGGTTGAACGCCGGATCCTGAAGGAAAAAGGCATTCCGGATGAAGTCATCCCTATCCTGATCAAAGCCAGGAAGGATGTAACCGCAAAACATTATCACCGCATTTGGCGAAAATATGTTGCGTGGTGCGAGGCCAGTAAGGCTCGACGGAGGAAATTCAACTGGGTCGATTCCTACATTTCCTGCAAACAGGAGTATCTATGGGCCTGAAATTGGGGTCCATTAAGGTTCAAATTTCGGCTCTGTCAATTTTCTTCCAAAAAAGAACTAGCTTCAGTCCCTGAAGTTCAGACATTTGTTAAAGGGGTACTGCATATACAGCCTCCTTTTGTGCCTTTAGTGGCACTTTTGGGATCTCCAGGTGGTTTTTGGGTTCCAAAAGTCACATTGGTTTGACACACTTAAATCTGTGGAGTTAAAATATCTCACAGAAAAAGTGGTCATGCTGTTGGCTATGGCCTGGGCCAGGCGCGTGTCAGAATTGGTGGCTTTATCCTGTAAAAGACTTATCTGATTTTCCATTCGGACAGGGCGGAATTGAGGACTCGTCCTCAGTTTCTCCCTAAGGTGGTTTCAGCGTTCACCTGAACCAAACCTATTGTGGTGCCTGCGGCTACTAGGGACTTGGAGGACTCCAAGTTGCTAGACGTTGTCAGGACCCGGAAAATATATGTTTCCAGGACGGCTGGAGTGAGGAAATCTGACTCGCTGTTTATCCTCTATGCACCCAACTAGCTGGGTGCTCCTGCTTCTAAGCAGACTATTGCTCGTTGGATTTGTAGTACAATTCAGCTTGCACATTCTGTGGCAGGCCTGCCACAGCCAAAAATCTGTAAATGCCCACTCCACAAGGAAGGTGGGCTCATCTTGGGCAGCTGCCCGAGGGGTCTCGGCTTTACAACTTTGCCGAGCAGTTACTTGGTCAGGAGCAAATACGTTTGTAAAATTCTACAAATTTGATACCCTGGCTGAGGAGGACCGGGAGTTCTCTCATTGGGGGCTGCAGAGTCATCCGCACTCTCCCGCCCGTTTGGGAGCTTTGGTATAATCCCCATGGTCCTTACGGAGTTCCCAGCATCCACTAGGACGTCAGAGAAAATAAGAATTTACTTACCGATAATTCTATTTCTCGTAGTCCGTAGTGGATGCTGGGCGCCCATCCCAAGTGCGGATTGTCTGCAATACTGGTACATAATTATTGTTACCAAAAAATTCGGGTTATTGTTGTAGTGAGCCATCTTTTCGAGAGGCTTCTCTATTATCATGCTGTTAACTGGGTTCAGATCACAAGTTGTACAGTGTGATTGGTGTGGCTGGTATGAGTCTTACCCGGGATTCAAAATCCTTCCTTATTGTGTACGCTCGTCCGGGCACAGTATCCTAACTGAGGCTTGGAGGAGGGTCATAGGGGGAGGAGCCAGTGCACACCAGGTGATCCTAAAGCTTTCTTTAGATGTGCCCTGTCTCCTGCGGAGCCGCTATTCCCCATGGTCCTTACGGAGTTCCCAGCATCCACTACGGACTACGAGAAATAGAATTATCGGTAAGTAAATTCTTATTTTTTTAATTTTCTATTATGAAAGGCAAAACAGCTGAAACAGGTTAGCTCAATCGTTTGTAGAAAGCAGACCTAAAAGGTCTACCTTTTTCATGCATTTTGATGTTTATAGATCACATGGTTTGTATATCTGACATTTTATTTTGAAAATCAGGTTTTTTTGTTGAAAAGTTTTAATACACAGAACAAATATGGAAAGCAATTCACACGATACCCAACACAGCAATTGGTACTACACATTATATAACAATCATATTGTACATCTGAATGAATAAGGCATAATAGAGGATAAAAACCTTTGTTAGTCATTGCCAGACAGGGCGAGTGTCACAGTGGGGAGTTACAAAGTATAAGCAACTTGCTCCGCAGTATGTTTTTTGGCCACAAAGCTTGAGGATTATGTTCGAATCTTCAGACTTTTTTCCCCCTTAAATTTGCTGCATGCATTTCTGATTGTGTATATAAACCATCGGCATATGCGGGGGGTGGGTGGGGGGGTATAGTTACAGTTGCCCAGAAACCCCCCTCCTCTTGTCAAGTGACTTAAATAATGACAACAATAACAATGGTATATAATATGATTACTAGAGCTGCCGCCATATCCTGCAGTGTAAGGGACAGCGCAGAGCTGCTCCACATGCCCAGTGGTAGCAGCTTCTTCTACAAAGTTTGCTCTGTGAGTGGATCTGAGTCCTCAATCAGTGCGCTGGACCAGAGAGTAGCTAACAGGAAGAAGAGACAGGCACCTTACCATGAGGTGGGAGAATGTGTGCTTAGAAGGTGCAGTACTGGTTCTATTATGTTTGTATATTTATTTAATATGGTATGTTTATGCTTTTCCTGACAACTTATCTTATTTATATTATTTAACTATGTTTGATACAGCCTATATTATAGACCATATATAGTGTTAAATATTAATACCTGCCATGGTTCAACAAGAAACAACTTTGTATCATATGGTGGCTAAGCAGCCAGGCAACGTCTTACAATAATAACTTTGGCAAGGCACATCAGGTTAAAGTCATTTATTAGAGTTTAGCTCAAAGTAATCCTGAAAGACATACTCTGGGACAAAACAATGGAATATACCTGCCATTTTGATCAAATCAGGATGACTGTTTCAAAGTGTGCAGCATAAAGCAGTAAACTCACAAATGGCTGATAACAGCTTACGAGCCCCACAGCAGTGAATTGAAAATACATTACAAACTTAACTTGTAAAAAACGAGGCTAAAAACAAGTATTAGTAGTTAAAATTGCAGATTTTATTAGAAAATGAATAAACTAAGAAAATTTATATGGTGGTGAAGAATGAATGTTAAGTTACTACAGTATTGCCACTTATCCACTCCAAATCCAGTCAGCCTGTTATGGGGGCTTTAGGCTATCCCAACCAGCAACAAGCAAAAGGTATACAACCTTCCTGGACAGGTAGTACTACTGACCTCTGTAGGGTATTATTTCCCCAACCTTGGAGGGGAGAACACATCAACATCTACTATGGAAAGATGGCCACTGAAGGCCATTATATCCTGCCAAACTAGGGTTTCACAAGGGAATCAAAGTCGTCATACCTACACGACCCCCTTAAGGGCCTTAAACATAGCTTCAACAAAAAGAACAAACCTTCCTCCATCAAATGCACTCCATCAGGTCAAGCATGATGACTTGCCAACATAAGATGGTCAAAACTCTCTAAACAGAAAAGCATCAGCAGCAAACTCCTTACAATTCTGCCACTGTAACCTAGAGAGGTTTAAGTGAATCGCTGGCAACATAGAGAAACATTGCAGATTAATCACCTGCAAAATTCCCAAGTGTCCTATCAGAAAGCTATGTCCACAGCTCCAGTGCCATCATTATAGGGACAATTGAAGCATAAGCAGATTCTTCATCAAGTCACCCCATACCCAGTACATTGGCCATGGGGCTGTACATCAAAGACCTTCCACATAGGCCCAAAAATGATTAACCCAGCTACATCAGTATACAGCTGATGACTGGGAGCCTCTGTGAAGAGCAAAGAAAGGACCCCATTAAATTTCAGGAGTAAAGCATCCCAAACTAAGAGATTTATCTTGATTTCCTCAAAAATAAGTTGTCAGAGTCTAAATTTGTCATGGGCACAGGACTGGGACCCATGACTGGGACCACAGATAGGACTGGTACAAATTGGAGACTTGGATATGATACTAAATAGGAAGGACAGTAGTGTACTACTAGGCTAAGGGACAGGTGTGCTACCTGACTGTGGCAGCTACACAACTGAAGCCTAGAACATTAGAGAATGAATGGTGGTTGATGGCTGTGTCAGGTATACGGTATCCAGACTCTGGGTCGACAGCACTTAGGTCGACACACCTTAGGTCGATGCCTATTGGTCGACACCAAAACTAGGTCAACATAGCCATTAGGTTGACATGAACAATGTGGACATGGAAAAAGGTCGACATGAGTTTTTCACTTTTTTTTTTTCTTTTTCATACTTTATGATCCACGTGGACTACAATTGGGAACGGCAACCTTGCCTAAAGCATGGCGAGCGAACACGGTGCACTAATTGGGGTTCCCGGTCACTTTACACAGAAAACGACACAAAAAAAACACATTAAAAACTCATATCTACCTTTTCCACGTCGACATTTTTCATGTCGACCTATTTCCTGTGTGGAACTACTCGTCGTCAGGCGTCGACCTAATGTGTGTCGACCTAGGCACTGTCGACTGAGTCCCATACTCCAGGAACACTATAGTACAATGTAGATACACACAAGGGATGTGTGCTCTCTACAGGTGGGATTCAGAATGAATTCCTGGAAGCCTGTAGTCAGAAATAGGTACTTGCAAGATGGTACTAAGTAGACCAGTAAGAGAAGTATACAGGAATACACAGACTGACTGAGACTGCACAATAATTAGCAGATGATGGAGTGTATGCAGGAATATACTGGTGGAGACTGAGCTCACAAATATATGTAAGTCTGGAGGCAGGTGTGTGCAGTATAAGCCCGAGGCAGGTACTGTATGTAGGCTGTGGCAGAAAAGCACACTAATGTAATAAAGGCTGAGCACCAAACCGCAGTAGCAGGAACATCACTAGCACAGTGTTTGTAGATGGACACATTGCTTGGGGTGGTCTTCAGTATGCCGACTGTCGGGATTCCGGTGCACAGTATACCGGCGCCGGAATCCAGACAGCCGGCATACCAACACTTTTTCTCCTTCGTGGGGGTCCACGACCGCCCTGGAGGGAGAATAAAATAGCACGGCGCACGTAGCGCGCCACCGCGCCCACAGTGTGGCGAGCGCAGCGAGCCCGCAAGGGGCTCATTTGCGCTCGCCACGCTGTCGGTATGCCGGTGGTCGGGCTCCCGGCGCCAGTATGCTGATCGCCGGGAGTCCGGCCGCCGGTATACCATACTACACCCCATTGCTTGTAACAGAGTAACATATATTGCAGATAGTAATGATGTGCAGTAGGAGCTGTTAAAGATGTCCACCAAATTTACCTGGAAGTAATGAGCACATTAAGAAATGCAGGATTAGAGAAGAAATTGTACTTAAAGTGCACAGTGGAGTGCACAAGATATGCAGCAGTAAGTACCTGATGATGGGACACACTGCTGAGCTGGAGAGTATAGTAAGGATGGTGTACAGAGGAATTTATAAGGAGTAAGTAGTCAGAGCTGCTAAGCAGGAACCATGAACAAGTGTATTCCAAGTGTAGTGTCTCAGAGTTTGATATTTGTGTATGGGCCCCTTTAAAAGATTATGCAAGTTCACAAAGCATTGTACGCAGGGGTTTTCCTGCTCCTGTTTGCTCACTGGTTCATGCAGCTGTCAGTCAAGGAGAGACAGGCTGAGAGGCATCTCAGGTGAAATCTCACAATATCTAGAGGACACTCCCCAGACAGTTTTGCTGGGAGGAGCACAAGCAAAGTTTGGGGAGGAGGTGTTTGGTTTGCAGAAAGAGTAGCAGAGGAACAGACAAGCATGAAGGGGCTAATTGGAGTTTCAGAGCATTGAGCTGGCCAGATCTCACTTGGTAAAAAGGCAGAAACTGAGGCCTCAGCATCACAGTGGTCTATCTCCAATATCCTATAAAATGTTTGAGACTGTGCAGCAGCATGGCACTAAAAGCCCCAGCCAGTGTCAACACATAAAAGCGCAAAGTGATTAAAGGTTGCATATATAACAAGGGAAATAACTAGAGATGAGCGCCTGAAATTTTTCGGGTTTTGTGTTTTGGTTTTGGGTTCGGTTCCGCGGCCGTGTTTTGGGTTCGAACGCGTTTTGGCAAAACCTCACCGAATTTTTTTTGTCGGATTCGGGTGTGTTTTGGATTCGGGTGTTTTTTTCCAAAAACACTAAAAAACAGCTTAAATCATAGAATTTGGGGGTCATTTTGATCCCAAAGTATTATTAACCTCAAAAACCATAATTTACACTCATTTTCAGTCTATTCTGAATACCTCACACCTCACAATATTATTTTTAGTCCTAAAATTTGCACCGAGGTCGCTGTGTGAGTAAGATAAGCGACCTTAGTGGCCGACACAAACACCGGGCCCATCTAGGAGTGGCACTGCAGTGTCACGCAGGATGTCCCTTCCAAAAAACCCTCCCCAAACAGCACATGACGCAAAGAAAAAAAGAGGCGCAATGAGGTAGCTGTGTGAGTAAGATTAGCGACCCTAGTGGCCGACACAAACACCGGGCCCATCTAGGAGTGGCACTGCAGTGTCACGCAGGATGTCCCTTCCAAAAAACCCTCCCCAAACAGCACATGACGCAAAGAAAAAAAGAGGCGCAATGAGGTAGCTGTGTGAGTAAGATTAGCGACCCTAGTGGCCGACACAAACACCGGGCCCATCTAGGAGTGGCACTGCAGTGTCACGCAGGATGTCCCTTCCAAAAAACCCTCCCCAAACAGCACATGACGCAAAGAAAAAAAGAGGCGCAATGAGGTAGCTGACTGTGTGAGTAAGATTAGCGACCCTAGTGGCCGACACAAACACCGGGCCCATCTAGGAGTGGCACTGCAGTGTCACGCAGGATGTCCCTTCCAAAAAACCCTCCCCAATCAGCACATGATGCAAAGAAAAAGAAAAGAAAAAAGAGGTGCAAGATGGAATTGTCCTTGGGCCCTCCCACCCACCCTTATGTTGTATAAACAAAACAGGACATGCACACTTTAACCAACCCATCATTTCAGTGACAGGGTCTGCCACACGACTGTGACTGATATGACGGGTTGGTTTGGACCCCCCCCAAAAAAGAAGCAATTAATCTCTCCTTGCACAAACTGGCTCTACAGAGGCAAGATGTCCACCTCATCTTCACCCTCCGATATATCACCGTGTACATCCCCCTCCTCACAGATTATCAATTCGTCCCCACTGGAATCCACCATCTCAGCTCCCTGTGTACTTTGTGGAGGCAATTGCTGCTGGTCAATGTCTCCGCGGAGGAATTGATTATAATTCATTTTAATGAACATCATCTTCTCCACATTTTCTGGATGTAACCTCGTACGCCGATTGCTGACAAGGTGAGCGGCGGCACTAAACACTCTTTCGGAGTACACACTTGTGGGAGGGCAACTTAGGTAGAATAAAGCCAGTTTGTGCAAGGGCCTCCAAATTGCCTCTTTTTCCTGCCAGTATAAGTACGGACTGTGTGACGTGCCTACTTGGATGCGGTCACTCATATAATCCTCCACCATTCTTTCAATGTTGAGAGAATCATATGCAGTGACAGTAGACGACATGTCCGTAATCGTTGTCAGGTCCTTCAGTCCGGACCAGATGTCAGCATCAGCAGTCGCTCCAGACTGCCCTGCATCACCGCCAGCGGGTGGGCTCGGAATTCTGAGCCTTTTCCTCGCACCCCCAGTTGCGGGAGAATGTGAAGGAGGAGATGTTGACAGGTCGCGTTCCGCTTGACTTGACAATTTTGTCACCAGCAGGTCTTTCAACCCCAGCAGACCTGTGTCTGCCGGAAAGAGAGATCCAAGGTAGGCTTTAAATCTAGGATCGAGCACGGTGGCCAAAATGTAGTGCTCTGATTTCAACAGATTGACCACCCGTGAATCCTTGTTAAGCGAATTAAGGGCTGCATCCACAAGTCCCACATGCCTAGCGGAATCGCTCCGTGTTAGCTCCTCCTTCAATGCCTCCAGCTTCTTCTGCAAAAGCCTGATGAGGGGAATGACCTGACTCAGGCTGGCAGTGTCTGAACTGACTTCACGTGTGGCAAGTTCAAAGGGCATCAGAACCTTGCACAACGTTGAAATCATTCTCCACTGCACTTGAGACAGGTGCATTCCACCTACTATATCGTGCTCAATTGTATAGGCTTGAATGGCCTTTTGCTGCTCCTCCAACCTCTGAAGCATATAGAGGGTTGAATTCCACCTCGTTACCACTTCTTGCTTCAGATGATGGCAGGGCAGGTTCAGTAGTTTTTGGTGGTGCTCCAGTTTTCTGTACGTGGTGCCTGTACGCCGAAAGTGTCCCGCAATTCTTCTGGCCACCGACAGCATCTCTTGCACGCCCCTGTCGTTTTTTAAAAAATTCTGCACCACCAAATTCAAGGTATGTGCAAAACATGGGACGTGCTGGAATTGGCCCAGATTTAATGCACACACAATATTGCTGGCGTTGTCCGATGCCACAAATCCACAGGAGAGTCCAATTGGGGTAAGCCATTCCGCGATGATCTTCCTCAGTTGCCGTAAGAGGTTTTCAGCTGTGTGCGTATTCTGGAAAGCGGTGATACAAAGCGTAGCCTGCCTAGGAAAGAGTTGGCGTTTGCGAGATGCTGCTACTGGTGCCGCCGCTGCTGTTCTTGCGGCGGGAGTCCATACATCTACCCAGTGGGCTGTCACAGTCATATAGTCCTGACCCTGCCCTGCTCCACTTGTCCACATGTCCGTGGTTAAGTGGACATTGGGTACAGCTGCATTTTTTAGGACACTGGTGACTCTTTTTCTGAGGTCTGTGTACATTTTCGGTATCGCCTGCCTAGAGAAATGGAACCTAGATGGTATTTGGTACCGGGGACACAGTACCTCCAACAAGTCTCTAGTTGGCTCTGCAGTAATGATGGATACCGGAACCACGTTTCTCACCACCCAGGATGCCAAGGCCTCAGTTATCCGCTTTGCAGTAGGATGACTGCTGTGATATTTCATCTTCCTCGCAAAGGACTGTTGAACAGTCAATTGCTTACTGGAAGTAGTACAAGTGGGCTTACGACTTCCCCTCTGGGATGACCATCGACTCCCAGCGGCAACAACAGCAGCGCCAGCAGCAGTAGGCGTTACACGCAAGGATGCATCGGAGGAATCCCAGGCAGGAGAGGACTCGTCAGAATTGCCAGTGACATGGCCTGCAGGACTATTGGCATTCCTGGGGAAGGAGGAAATTGACACTGAGGGAGTTGGTGGGGTGGTTTGCGTGAGCTTGGTTACAAGAGGAAGGGATTTACTGGTCAGTGGACTGCTTCCGCTGTCACCCAAAGTTTTTGAACTTGTCACTGACTTATTATGAATGCGCTGCAGGTGACGTATAAGGGAGGATGTTCCGAGGTGGTTAACGTCCTTACCCCTACTTATTACAGCTTGACAAAGGGAACACACGGCTTGACACCTGTTGTCCGCATTTCTGGTGAAATACCTCCACACCGAAGAGCTGATTTTTTTGGTATTTTCACCTGGCATGTCAACGGCCATATTCCTCCCACGGACAACAGGTGTCTCCCCGGGTGCCTGACTTAAACAAACCACCTCACCATCAGAATCCTCCTGGTCAATTTCCTCCCCAGCGCCAGCAACACCCATATCCTCCTCATCCTGGTGTACTTCAACACTGACATCTTCAATCTGACTATAAGGAACTGGACTGCGGGTGCTCCTTCCAGCACTTGCAGGGGGCGTGCAAATGGTGGAAGGCGCATGCTCTTCACGTCCAGTGTTGGGAAGGTCAGGCATCGCAACCGACACAATTGGACTCTCCTTGTGGATTTGGGATTTCGAAGAATGCACAGTTCTTTGCTGTGCTGCTTTTGCCAGCTTGAGTCTTTTCATTTTTCTAGCGAGAGGCTGAGTGCTTCCATCCTCATGTGAAGCTGAACCACTAGCCATGAACATAGGCCAGGGCCTCAGCCGTTCCTTGCCACTCCGTGTGGTAAATGGCATATTGGCAAGTTTACGCTTCTCCTCCGACAATTTTATTTTAGGTTTTGGAGTCCTTTTTTTACTGATATTTGGTGTTTTGGATTTGACATGCTCTGTACTATGACATTGGGCATCGGCCTTGGCAGACGACGTTGCTGGCATTTCATCGTCTCGGCCATGACTAGTGGCAGCAGCTTCAGCACGAGGTGGAAGTGGATCTTGATCTTTCCCTAATTTTGGAACCTCAACATTTTTGTTCTCCATATTTTAATAGGCACAACTAAAAGGCACCTCAGGTAAACAATGGAGATGGATGGATTGGATACTAGTATACAATTATGGACGGGCTGCCGAGTGCCGACACAGAGGTAGCCACAGCCGTGAACTACCGCACTGTACTGTGTCTGCTGCTAATATATAGACTGGTTGATAAAGAGATAGTATACTCGTAACTAGTATGTATGTATAAAGAAAGAAAAAAAACCACGGTTAGGTGGTATATACAATTATGGACGGGCTGCCGAGTGCCGACACAGAGGTAGCCACAGCCGTGAACTACCGCACTGTACTGTGTCTGCTGCTAATATAGACTGGTTGATAAAGAGATAGTATACTCGTAACTAGTATGTATGTATAAAGAAAGAAAAAAAAACCACGGTTAGGTGGTATATACAATTATGGACGGGCTGCCGAGTGCCGACACAGAGGTAGCCACAGCCGTGAACTACCGCACTGTACTGTGTCTGCTGCTAATATATAGACTGGTTGATAAAGAGATAGTATACTCGTAACTAGTATGTATGTATAAAGAAAGAAAAAAACCACGGTTAGGTGGTATATACAATTATGGACGGGCTGCCGAGTGCCGACACAGAGGTAGCCACAGCCGTGAACTACCGCACTGTACTGTGTCTGCTGCTAATATATAGACTGGTTGATAAAGAGATAGTATACTCGTAACTAGTATGTATGTATAAAGAAAGAAAAAAAAACCACGGTTAGGTGGTATATACAATTATGGACGGGCTGCCGAGTGCCGACACAGAGGTAGCCACAGCCGTGAACTACCGCACTGTACTGTGTCTGCTGCTAATATATAGACTGGTTGATAAAGAGATAGTATACTCGTAACTAGTATGTATGTATAAAGAAAGAAAAAAAAACCACGGTTAGGTGGTATATACAATTATGGACGGGCTGCCGAGTGCCGACACAGAGGTAGCCACAGCCGTGAACTACCGCACTGTACTGTGTCTGCTGCTAATATATAGACTGGTTGATAAAGAGATAGTATACTCGTAACTAGTATGTATGTATAAAGAAAGAAAAAAAAACCACGGTTAGGTGGTATATACAATTATGGACGGGCTGCCGAGTGCCGACACAGAGGTAGCCACAGCCGTGAACTACCGCACTGTACTGTGTCTGCTGCTAATATATAGACTGGTTGATAAAGAGATAGTATACTCGTAACTAGTATGTATGTATAAAGAAAGAAAAAAAAACCACGGTTAGGTGGTATATACAATTATGGACGGGCTGCCGAGTGCCGACACAGAGGTAGCCACAGCCGTGAACTACCGCACTGTACTGTGTCTGCTGCTAATATATAGACTGGTTGATAAAGAGATAGTATACTCGTAACTAGTATGTATGTATAAAGAAAGAAAAAAAAACCACGGTTAGGTGGTATATACAATTATGGACGGGCTGCCGAGTGCCGACACAGAGGTAGCCACAGCCGTGAACTACCGCACTGTACTGTGTCTGCTGCTAATATATAGACTGGTTGATAAAGAGATAGTATACTCGTAACTAGTATGTATGTATAAAGAAAGAGAAAAAAACCACGGTTAGGTGGTATATACAATTATGGACGGGCTGCCGAGTGCCGACACAGAGGTAGCCACAGCCGTGAACTACCGCACTGTACTGTGTCTGCTGCTAATATATAGGCTGGTTGATAAAGAGATAGTATACTCGTAACTAGTATGTATGTATAAAGAAAGAAAAAAAAACCACGGTTAGGTGGTATATACAATTATGGACGGGCTGCCGAGTGCCGACACAGAGGTAGCCACAGCCGTGAACTACCGCACTGTACTGTGTCTGCTGCTAATATATAGACTGGTTGATAAAGAGATAGTATACTCGTAACTAGTATGTATGTATAAAGAAAGAAAAAAAAACCACGGTTAGGTGGTATATACAATTATGGACGGGCTGCCGAGTGCCGACACAGAGGTAGCCACAGCCGTGAACTACCGCACTGTACTGTGTCTGCTGCTAATATATAGACTGGTTGATAAAGAGATAGTATACTCGTAACTAGTATGTATGTATAAAGAAAGAAAAAAAAACCACGGTTAGGTGGTATATACAATTATGGACGGGCTGCCGAGTGCCGACACAGAGGTAGCCACAGCCGTGAACTACCGCACTGTACTGTGTCTGCTGCTAATATATAGACTGGTTGATAAAGAGATAGTATACTCGTAACTAGTATGTATGTATAAAGAAAGAAAAAAAAACCACGGTTAGGTGGTATATACAATTATGGACGGGCTGCCGAGTGCCGACACAGAGGTAGCCACAGCCGTGAACTACCGCACTGTACTGTGTCTGCTGCTAATATATAGACTGGTTGATAAAGAGATAGTATACTCGTAACTAGTATGTATGTATAAAGAAAGAGAAAAAAACCACGGTTAGGTGGTATATACAATTATGGACGGGCTGCCGAGTGCCAACACAGAGGTAGCCACAGCCGTGAACTACCGCACTGTACTGTGTCTGCTGCTAATATATAGACTGGTTGATAAAGAGATAGTATACTCGTAACTAGTATGTATGTATAAAGAAAGAAAAAAAAACCACGGTTAGGTGGTATATACAATTATGGACGGGCTGCCGAGTGCCGACACAGAGGTAGCCACAGCCGTGAACTACCGCACTGTACTGTGTCTGCTGCTAATATATAGACTGGTTGATAAAGAGATAGTATACTCGTAACTAGTATGTATGTATAAAGAAAGAAAAAAAAACCACGGTTAGGTCACTGGTATATACAATTATGGACGGGCTGCCGAGTGCCGACACAGAGGTAGCCACAGCCGTGAACTACCGCACTGTACTGTGTCTGCTGCTAATATAGACTGGTTGATAAAGAGATAGTATACTACTAATATTATATACTGGTGGTCAGGTCACTGGTCACTAGTCACACTGGCAGTGGCACTCCTGCAGCAAAAGTGTGCACTGTTTAATTTTAATATAATATTATGTACTCCTGGCTCCTGCTATAACCTATAACTGGCACTGCAGTAGTGCTCCCCAGTCTCCCCCACAATTATAAGCTGTGTGAGCTGAGCAGTCAGACAGATATATAATATATATAGATGATGCAGCACACTGGCCTGAGCCTGAGCAGTGCACACAGATATGGTATGTGACTGACTGAGTCACTGTGTGTATCGCTTTTTTCAGGCAGAGAACGGATATATTAAATAAACTGCACTGTGTGTCTGGTGGTCACTCACTATATAATATATTATGTACTCCTGGCTCCTGCTATAACCTATAACTGGCACTGCAGTAGTGCTCCCCAGTCTCCCCCACAATTATAAGCTGTGTGAGCTGAGCAGTCAGACAGATATATATAATATTATATATAGATAATAGATGATGCAGCACACTGGCCTGAGCCTGAGCAGTGCACACAGATATGGTATGTGACTGAGTCACTGTGTGCTGTGTATCGCTTTTTTCAGGCAGAGAACGGATTATATTATGTACTCCTGGCTCCTGCTATAACCTATAACTGGCACTGCAGTAGTGCTCCCCAGTCTCCCCCACAATTATAAGCTGTGTGAGCTGAGCAGTCAGACAGATATATATAATATTATATATAGATATAATAGATGATGCAGCACACTGGCCTGAGCCTGAGCAGTGCACACAGATATGGTATGTGACTGAGTCACTGTGTGCTGTGTATCGCTTTTTTCAGGCAGAGAACGGATTATAAATAAAAGTGGTGGTCACTGGTCACTATCAGCAAAACTCTGCACTGTACACTACTGAGTACTCCTAATGCTCCCCAAAATTAGTAAATCAAGTGTCTCTCTAATCTATTCTAATTCTAAACGGAGAGGACGCCAGCCACGTCCTCTCCCTATCAATCTCAATGCACGTGTGAAAATGGCGGCGACGCGCGGCTCCTTATATAGAATCCGAGTCTCGCGATAGAATCCGAGCCTCGCGAGAATCCGACAGCGTCATGATGACGTTCGGGCGCGCTCGGGTTAACCGAGCAAGGCGGGAAGATCCGAGTCGCTCGGACCCGTGAAAAAAAACATGAAGTTCTGGCGGGTTCGGATTCAGAGAAACCGAACCCGCTCATCTCTAGAAATAACCACACTAGAAGAAAGAGATTGTTCCAGAACTGCAATAAGACGACCAACATTTAAAGAAATTGTTACTGGATCTACTTTATCCCACCCATTTGTTAATGTACTATTGTCTGACACTTCTTCACCTTAATAACAAGTAAAAGACTGAAATATTGTGAGGAACTGTATTATTATTATTTTGTGGAAGGCAACAACACACAGTGACTTCATCTTTATAAGAGTATTGTAGAGCAGCAATACAAGACTATTTACTGCACTAGGATCAAACTTTACCACATTGCTGTTGTGTTCAGGGGGAAGTTGAATTGCTAGTTTAGTCATTTATCGAAGCATCTGTTCACTTGTTCATTGGAGTGTCCGTTTAAAGTGTTCTGTGAACTGCCTAATTTATTGTCTAGCCAATGTGTTATTTAATGTAATTAAAAGTTACCGTTTCACACCTTAATCTCTCAATCCAGAAAATAAAAGGTTAAAGGCTTAAAAGGTTATTGAGCTGAGAGTGACTAAGCTTTGGCAGTAACACTGCCCCTCTGTCACACACATTCTTTCTTATATCTACTGAATTTCAATTGCAGTGAAGGAGGAAGAATAGCATTGAAGAAAAGGAAGTAAGGGGGTAATTCCAAGTTGATCGCAGCAGGAATTCTGTTAGCAATTGGGCAAAACCATGTGCACTGCAGGGGAGGCAGATATAACATGTGCAGAGAGAGTTAGATTTGGGTGGGGTGTGTTCAACCTGCAATCTAATTTGCAGTGTAAAAATAAAGCAGCCAGTATTTACCCTGCACAGAAATAAAATAACCCACCCAAATATAACTCTCTCTGCAAATGTTATATCTGCCACACCTGCAGTGCACATGGTTTTGCCCAACTGCTAAAAAATATCCTGCTGCGATCAACTTGGAATTACCCCCTAAGTCCTGGAATTGCAGTACTCCCTTCCACCAGGGTGTTAAACAAGTTTGAACTGACTAGGCACAGGTGTCTGGGAATGGTTTACATTCTGCATCTGGATTGAACACTGGAGTCATGTGAGTTGTAAGATCTCTATGAATGGCTGCATAGTGTCACTTGACCTTAGGCAAGATAGCTGTGCCCATGTAGCAGGAACATCATACTGAAGATTAATAAACATGAACATCCTGAGATGACTTGCCTGTGGTGGCAGCACCTAATGAGTTAAGAGGGTCTGAGAACCCAAGTGTGACACAAGTATAGAAAGGTACATTTTACTACCCCTGATGTAGCACATTCACACTTCCTACAACTTGTTCATGGGAATAACCAAACAAAATATTGATAATACCCAACAACTGTGCCTGGCATAAGGGTGACTTTGTCTTTTGATAAAGCTAGCATAATAATATCATGCAATTTAGCCACCTTATCAGACAGAAAATGACCTTAGCATTATACTGTATCAATACCCAATTAATACAGCTTACACATCGGGCCGTCTATCCTGTCAGTGACAATAGGAAGGTTGAACTCTGTGAACTAAGCATGGACAGAAATTGCCAATCAGTGCAGCTGGAGGCGCCCACAAGTCCCATCACAAGGAAATCATTAAGGTAGTTATCTACCCCGCGTTCCTCTGTGCCCATACAGATACACCAATGTAAAAATGTGCTGAGCCATTCAAAAACAAGCATGAGACGGAGCAACCAATGAGCAGACATCTATGTACAAACTATCCTGCAATCAAACAACTATGAATTGAAGGAATCCAAATGCAAGAGTAACAGGTGGAAGGCCAACTCAATATTAACCTTACCAAGGAGGGCACCAATCCCAAAAGATCACACCACATCACCAACTTTATCAAAGACTGACAAACCCACCTGGAAGCAATCTTCAGGGCTTGCATCATTAAGGGAAATGTTCAGAGGGTAGGACAAAACTGAACATTCCAGGGGTCTTTTTAGGTACTAACCCAACCATGAAAAATGCTTGTTTAAGTCTGCCAAAGGAGTAACAGCAGAAATCCTAATCATGTACCCCAGCCGCATTACTGACCCTCACAGATCTATGGCCTTGCTGACAGATAAGTATCCCTTGTAATAGACTTTTCATTTTCATCTGGTGCAACCTCCCTACTTGCACATATGTAAGGCTATCGCACATACCCTACACCACTACTGGATAGCAATTGGGCAGACCGAGACCACAAACCACTGCTGGCCAGTGGCCGCATAACCACTCCTAACCCACCTGCCACCATTGTGCTCATAAAGGCAGGCTACACACAACATTCTGAGCACTCTCACCAGGTCACTTGCAGGTGGGAAACAACTCTAACAGCAAGCCCCATCTCCATAGCCTAAACCTAAAATGGAATTGGGTGGCAGCTGTGTGCACCAGAAGAAAGAAATAGGAGCGGGGAAAAAAATAAGAGGAGAGACACAAGAAATGTAACACAATAATTAAATAAATTAATAAAAGATGAGTAACAGAGAATAGACATAGGGGTATATTTACTAAGGTCCCGATTTTGACCGAGATGCCGTTTTTTCTTCAAAGTGTCATCTCGGTCATTTACTAAACTCAAATCTCGGCAGTGATGAGGGCATTCATATTTTTTTTTGAAGTCCAACAAAAAAAATACGAATGAATACACCATCGGTCAAAACGCGGCTGTTTAAGTATGAATCTCGGTCATTTACTAAGAAGTGCAAAGCCAAAAAAAAAAAAAAACACTGCCGTGAAAAAATACAACTCGTAAAAAAGTGCTAAAAAAAAACAGACCTGCTTTTTTGAGCCGTGATTGGATAGGCATGCACGGATCCATGAGATCCATGCATGTATATCAGTGGGAAGGGGTGGGAAAGTGTTAATTTTTTGTAAAAAAATTGCGTGGGGTCCCCCCTCCTAAGCATAACCAGCCTCGGGCTCTTTGAGCCGATCCTGGTTGCAGAAATATGGGAAAGAAAATGACAGGGATTCCCCCATATTTAAGCAACCAGCATCGGGCTCTGCGCCTGGTCCTGGTTCCAAAAATACGGGGGACAAAAAGCGTAGGGGTCCCCCGTATTTTTAAAACCAGCACCGGGCTCCACTAGCTGGACAGATAATGCCACAGCCGGGGGTCACTTTTATATAGTGCCCTGCGGCCGTGGCATCAAATATCCAACTAGTCACCCCTGGCCGGGGTACCCTGGGGGAGTGGGGACCCCTTCAATCAAGGGGTCCCCCCCCAGCCACCCAAGGGCCAGGGGTGAAGCCCGAGGCTGTCCCCCCCATCCAATGGGCTGCGGATGGGGGGCTGATAGCCTTTGTGAAAAGTGATTGATATTTTTTTTAGTAGCAGTACTACAAGGCCCAGCAAGCCTCCCCCGCAAGCTGGTACTTGGAGAACCACAAGTACCAGCATGCGGCGGAAAAACGGGCCCGCTGGTACCTGTAGTACTACTACTAAAAAAATACCCCAATAAAGACAACACACACACACCTTGAAAGTATAACTTTAATACATCCATCCACACCTCCATATACACATACTTACCTTATGTTCCCACGCAGGTCGGTCCTCTTCTCCAGTAGAATCCATGGTGTACCTGTAGAAAAAATTATACTCACATAATCCAGTGTTTTCGGCTCCTCGGTAACTCCTTTTGTAATCCACGTACTTGAAAAAATAAAAAAAACGGATACCCGACCACGAACTGAAAGGGGACCCATGTTTTCACATGGGACCCCTTTCCCCGAATGCCAGAAACCCACTCTGACTGATGTCTAAGTGGGTTTCTTCTGCCAATCAGGGAGCGCCACGTTGTGGCACCCTCCTGATCGGCTGTGTGCTCCTGTACTGTCTGACAGGCGGCACACGGCAGTGTTACAATGTAGCGCCTATGCGCTCCATTGTAACCAATGGTGGGAACTTTCAGGTCAGCGGTGAGGTCACTTTCGGTCAACCGCTGACCTGAAAGTTCCCACCATTGGTTACAATGGAGCGCATAGGCGCTACATTGTAACACTGCCGTGTGCCGCCTGTCATACAGTACAGGAGCACACAGCCGATCAGGAGGGTGCTACAACGTGGCGCTCCCTGATTGGCTGAAGAAACCCACTTAGACATCAGTCAGAGTGTGTTTCTGGCATTCGGGGAAAGGGGGCCCATGTGAAAACATGGGTCCCCTTTCAGTTCGTGGTCGGGTGTCCCGTTTTTTTATTTTTTCAAGTACGTGGATTACAAAAGGATTTACCGAGGAGCCGAAAACACTGGATTATGTGAGTATGATTTTTTCTACAGGTACACCATGGATTCTACTGGAGAAGAGGACCGACCTGCGTGTGAACATAAGGTAAGTATGTGTATATGGAGGTGTGGATGGATGTATTAAAGTTATACTTTCAAGGTGTGTGTGTAATGTCTTTTTTGGGGTATTATTTTAGTAGTAGTACTACAGGTACCAGCGGGCCCATTTTTCCGCCGCATGCTGGTACTTGTGGTTCTCCAAGTACCAGCTTGCGGGGGAGGCTTGCTGGGCCTTGTAGTACTGCTACTAAAAACAATATCAATCACTTTTCACAAAGGCTATCAGCCCCCCATCCGCAGCCTATTGGATGGGGGGACAGCCTCGGGCTTCACCCCTGGCCCTTGGGTGGCTGGGGGGGGGACCCCTTGATTGAAGGGGTCCCCACTCCCCCAGGGTACCCCGGCCAGGGGCGACTAGTTGGATATTTGATGCCACGGCCGCAAGGCACTGTATAAAAGTGACCCCCGGCTGTGGCATTATCTGTCCAGCTAGTGGAGCCCGGTGCTGGTTTCAAAAATACGGGGGACCCCTACTCTTTTTGTCCCCCGTATTTTTGGAACCAGGACCAGGCGCAGGGCCCGATGCTGGTTGCTTAAATATGGGGGAACCCCTGTCCATTTTTTCCCCATATTTCTGCAACCAGGATCGGCTCAAAGAGCCCGAGGCTGGTTTGCCTTAGGAGGGGGGACCCCACCCAATTTTTTTTTTACTTTTAAACTTTATTTTTTTGTTTAACAAAGTGCACAATGAAGCCCAGCACGGATCTTTCAGATCCGGCCGAGATTCATTGTATTAAAGTCGGCAGTGTTTTACAAGTCACTCACGTAAAACACTGCCTAAAAAAACGAATGACATCGACATCGGAAAACCCGAAAATGCAGAATACGGCAGCTTAGTAAATTAGTCGTAATCAATTCAAAAAGTTGCATATTTACACTTTCGATGTCATTCGTGATTGAACTTTGACCTCAAACGGGAAAACACGAATCTTAGTAAATTTACCCCATAGAAAGAAAGATAATAAGGGTTTTATTTCCTATGCATCAGGTTCTAAAATCCAACACTTTTATTTGTATTTGTACCCAAAATGTAAAAGAGCAATGCTTTTACTAGCCACGTTTTACTAGTAAAATCATTGACCTTTTGAATATCAGGCGTAAACATGATCAGAAGCGCTGAGTTTTAGAGCCCGCCACTTTGTAAATAAACTCTAAGACTCAGTAAAATCTGAAAGGGTATATGTAAATAATATAGGACAATAATAATAAAAAAAAAATCAGACTCTGATACACTGAACTCATAGTTCCTCTGACAATTCCAGTAGAAAAAAGGGCAGGAACTAGTGACAGGATATGATAAACTTTAACCAAACCGCTGACATCTCCACCTACCATAACTAATAGGACAATAAAACGTCATCAAAAACATCATAAAAACCTATAAACCAAGCCTCTGACAATCACTGCAGCAGCCTGTCCAGGCATAGGGTTTAATCATCTTTATGCATATGAAATGCATTATCTTATACTTATGCCTTTAATTAATCTCACATTTTCAAAAATGCACATAAAATAATAATACGTTTTGGAAATATCACATTTTGATAAATTCCCAAAATGTCTTCACACATTTTTATCCCATTCTAAAATGTGTATATTATATATCTGTTGTGGAAACAGCTTACTTGTTATAATACTGGTGGTTGTTAATAGCTGCAAGATGTTATTTATCTCTTGGTTGAGCACATGCAATTTATTGTTTAACAAATTAATATTTGGACAGTCATTGTGTAGATGCAGAATTTGTCCACTGATATCCAATACCATAATAACTTAGTAACCGTAGACTAGAGCTGTGTGCAGGGGTGTATCTAGGGGTCTGAGCGCCCCTGGCAAAGTAAGGGTCTGGCGCTCCTCATATTTGAAATAGGGAAGGTGCATGTGCAAAAAAGGGACATGATCTTGTGGGTAAGGGGCATAATCATACAATAGTTTCCCCAATTCAAATTATGCTACACAGTAGTAACCCTTATACACATCATGCCTACACAGTAACAGTTCCCTTTACACATTATGCCCACACAGTAATTCTTATAACACTGAGAAGACATCAGCAGTGCCTGGCCGAGGACGCAATGCCACCCAAGGCCAGGTAGTATAATCAAATAGTAGTGCAAAGAAGTGCAGTGAAGCACACAACCCAGTGGTGCAAATAGAAAAAAAGTTAGTGGTACTGTCCAAAAAATGGGTGTGGTCACATCCCATATGGGGCGTGGCCAATGAAAAAGGGGGCATGATACACATATGACCCCAATACTGCAGTGCCAGTTACACATATGCCTCAAATAGTGCCAGATACATATATTCCCCCACAGTGCTAGATACACATATGCCCTCACAGTGCCAGATACACACATGCCCCCACAGTGCCATATATGCCCCCACGGTGCTAGATATGCCCCCACAGTGCTAGATATGTCCCCACAGTGTCAGATACACATATTCTCTCACGTTGCCAGATATGCATCCACATTGCCAGATATGCTCCCACATTGCAGATACACATGCCCCCATGGTGCCAGATATGCCCTCACAGTGCCAGATGTGCCCCCATGGTGCTAGAAATGCCCCCACAATGCCAGATACACATATTCCCCCACAGTTATACAGTCATAGTCCACATCCCCCTCCCAGCACATAGCCATAGACCCCTTACAGTAAATAGCCATAGCCCCCACCTCCCCAAGCAATAGTCGTAGTCCCCCCAGCACATAGCCATAGTCTCCACCTCTCCCAACACATTCATACAGTAGTCCCCACCTCCCTCCCATCACATAACAATAGTTCCCTGCCAACATAGATAGCCATAGTCCCCCTCCCTGCACACAGCCCCTCACCTCCCCAAGCACATAACCATAGTCCCCATCCCCCTCCCAGCACATAGCTTTAGTCCGCCCTTAGCACACAATAGTAGTCTCCCTTACTCCCAGCACATACATAGACTCTCCACACAGCACATAGCCCTAGTCCCCCTCCCCCTCCCAGCACATAGCTGTAGTCCGCCCTTAGCACACAATAGTAGTCTCCCTTACTCCCAGCACATACATAGACTCTCCACACAGCACATAGCCCTAGTCCCCACCCCAAAACATCCCAGCAGATATCCGTAGTGTCTGGCAATACCTGCTGTGCTGAGCTGCCTGGGATGGCGGGTGGAGGATCACTCTGCAGGCAGGAGCTGGTGCCTGTGTCCAGCACCGCACCAAACTATGTGAATAAACTGAAAATAAATTACAGCTCCCAGCAGCCCGTGCCGCCGGGAGCTCCTGACAGCAAGGGTTTCTGGGTGTTGTAGTTTATTTTCAGTTTCCCCCCTGTAGTGCATTGCGGCGCTGGACACCAGCGCCAGCTCCTGCCTGCTGAGCGATCCTCCACCCTCCATCCCAGGCAATGCACAGGCAGATCGGCACAGCAGGTATTGCCAGACACTACGGCTTAAGGAATTCTACCCACTGACTGAGGGTGGCACCATCGGGCAGCACCTCCAGCTCGGCTAGCTCCCCTGGCGAGTGCCATCCAGGCCTATGGGTAGATACGCCCCTTGCTGTGTGGATACTTATGATTGGCCCTCATTCAGAGTTGATCACAGCAAAACTTTGCATCGCAAACAGCGGAGTTTAGCTAAATGCGCACGCGCAAAGCTACGAAGGGCCCATGTGCAAAGTCAGCCGTATGACGAATGTGCAGAAATACAAAACGCTTTTTGTGTTTGCAGCCACACGACAAAGAGGTGTGTTGAGGGCGGTGCGGAGGAATGGCTTCGCTAGCTAGCAAAAAGGGGCGTGAAGGTGGGTGTCTTGTGGGGGAGTGTGCTAAGGGTAGCAGATGTGGTTTTCACACCACTGCAAAGCTGCTCGTTGCCGGTACACACCAGGCGTTCGCAGCACAGGAGTAGGTCTAGGGCTGCGCACAGCTAGCAAACACTTGCTAAAGGTGCCTGACAGGGCATAGCTACCTAATCATTGGCAATAGAATGCAGCTGATTGGCATGCTAACGCATCAACACTGCAATTGTAGCTGAAGCACTCTCACAGCATGGTATGTACATTTACACTCCCAGTAAATGTTTTGATGTTAAACTTTAGCAAATTAGGTTACACTGGCAAGCAGCATACGTGTATTATTAGCAAATACATGTGTATTGCCTATGTTCCACATGTCTGTTTTGTGTAGAAATGATGGTGGTCATTCCAAGTTGATCGCAGCCAGCAACTTTTTGCTGCTGGTGCGATCAACTAATCCCCGCCTATGGGGGAGTGTATTTTAGCTTAGCAGGGCTGCGAACGCTTGTGCAGCCCTGCTTAGCTAAAAAAGTTTTGTGTAAAAGTAGACCAGCCCTGGACATACTTACCCTGTGCGACAATCTTAGCGATGATGGGGACGGCTTTCACGTCAGACATCCGCCCTCCATTCTTCTGGACACGCCTGCTTTTTCCTTAACACTCACAGAAAACATCTGCCAATGGACCGGTGATGCCCGGGAACGCCTTCTTTCTGTCAATCTTCTTGCGGCAGCCGCTGCGACTGCTTTCTTCGTATCCAGTGTCTTTGTCCGGCGACCCCTGTCACCGGGCAACGACGCGCGTGTGCAATGCGCACGCCACGCATGCACATTCCAGACCCGTTCGCACCGCAGCGGAATGAACCCCTGTGTATATTTTGTAAGTGTTCAAACACAAATAATTACCTTAAAATGCAACATACATGCCATGTTTTCAAGATTCCCACATTAGTTTTGTGGTGAATATAACAACATTACCCACATAATTCAGCCTAAACTATACTGTTATTACCTGCTACTTTTCCTAATACATTGCTATGGATGACTTAGGTAACTTGTCAGTTATATTTAATAAGGCATGTTGTCCATAGTAACCAAACAACTTTGTGCCATTATATTGTGCAAGGAGCAACATACATGTGTTTGATTTGAACATCATTTTGATATAAGCAACATGTATTTTTTTTTTTACAACCCATAAAAAATGTCAACACCTAAAAAAAATAAAACATTTAAACTGACACCCACAATAATAAGCACACCATTTCAAAACTAAGTATATTTATTCAAAATCATTTTACTATTTCTCCAAATGCTTTTGTGACAAATAAATAAATAAAAAAAACATGGCACAGCAACAAACACCTGCCAGTGCATAAAATAGGAAGACAGTACCCATTAGTCAAGTCCCGTCCCCCACCCCCCCCCCCCATCTACTGCCCAGCAAACACAAAAAGAGGCTGGTGTCATGACCCTGACTGAGGAACATGTGGGTCAAATAGAGAAGGATTGTGGCCACAATACCCAAACCAAACTAGCCCGACCACAATATGAAGAGGAAGGTTGGACAAGTTCACAGGCTAAGGCATCGCCAAAAAGATAAGCCAGCAAACCCCATTCTGCATGATGGAGTTTGGCATTCTAGTCCCACAAGCCATTGATAATCCATTTTGGAACAGATTCAACATGGGTGCTGCTAAATGTGACCGCATCTGGAGAGAAATTATTATTTTGTTCTTTCTCCGACCCACCTGAAGTGGATGTTGTTCAGTGCTCGGTCTGTGAACTGACCTTCGAGGGCCCTGCCGAGTGGGATCTGGTTCCTGGGCAGGGGTAGGGGATGGCCCAGGTGTTCGATCCTCCCTAACACTGTGGGCAAGGAGGCCAGCGATGGTCTGTATGCCTTGGCCAATTGTGTTTAATTGGCCAATTGTGCTGTTCAATTGTTGCACCGAGGAGGTGAGGTCGGCCATAACTTGGTGAACACAGGTGGTCAGGTCAGTGAGCCGTAAGGACATCTCACGTAGCTCCCGGATCATTATGTCATGGAATTGGGTGTTGAAAACTCCATTAATCACTATTTCACTAAGAATCGCAGTGAGAGAGGGTTGAGTGGGAGACACGGGCCAGTGTGGGGCTGGGCAAGTGGTATTTCCTGTCCCACACTGGAGGTGTCACTACCTCCCCCCGTCTCAGCCTCAGTGAAATGCCCCTCCTGTGACTCTCTGAGCTGCCCCTCCTGTGCTGTATTTGGAAAAAACAAAAACAAAACATATTTTAACAGATACTCTCAATTATGACAATTATACAGGAAACACTTTACAATATATGTTTGGAAACTTACCTGCCAAGTCATGTGGCCATAGCATGTCAGGTGTGTCGGTGTCCATTTGTGACACACCTGCCACCTCCTCATAGGACACACAGACCATCGCTCACTACTCTAGATGTATATACTCCACAGTCTCAGGGGCTGGCCCTCCCCCTGTTGCCCTCAAAGCATCCCAGTTCACAGCCTTTTTCTGCTTCAGGCGGGACTTGAAGTTGGCCCAACTACATATGTTTATTGGTTTTGGGGAAAGGAGAGTAAATGAAATGTAAGTAAATGTGAAGCGTACTTTTTTTAACACATGTTGTGGTTTGTGTTGCTATAGGACTTGGAAAATGTTGTTGAAATCTTAGTTAAGACATACTATAGTGTTTGGCATTGTGTCTCATTATGTACTTACTGTCTTCAGATTTCCCAAGGTGTGTGGACAATTGGGCCAACTTCATTACTCTGGTCAGTTATTTCTCTCCAGATACGGTCTTTGGCAGCAGCACCCATGTTTTTGTTACCAAAATGGATTTTATCAATGGCTTGTGGCGCCAAAATACCCAACTCCCTCCTTGTAAATGGGAGCTGCTGCTTTCTCTTTTTGGCTGCTGCCTGTGAAGCCTCATCCTGCAAATTGTCACCACCTTCCTCTTCAGTTTGTGATTGGCTTTGCTGGGTTTTGGTATTGTGACCAGAACCTTCATCAGTTTGGGCCACATCTTCCTCAGGCAGGGCCCTCATACCAGCCTCTTGCCTTGTTTGTGGGTCAGTAGATGGGGGTTGTTGAGTACTGGGTCCTGGTACTTTCTCCTCTGCACTGGCAGGTGTTTGTTGCTGTCGTCTTTGTTGCGCCACCTGTTTGCTCCTTTGCAGGATGGTCATCTTTGCATTCAGCCTGGCCATCTCATAGTAACATAGTATCTAAGGCTGAAAAAAAACAATTGCCCATCGAGTTCAACCTATTTGTGGTCTCCTATGCACGATTATTTTGTATACAATTTTTAGTGAAGTTGATGACTACCGTTACGTTTTACCCCTCTTTTTTATAATAACCATAGTGCGTGACTATGCCCCGTAACCCTGGATATCCTTATCCATCTAACCCATTCTTAAAGGTGTTGACTGAGTCGGCCATTACAACTCCTCAGGCAGGGAATTCCAAACATGTATCGTCCTTACCGTAAAAAAACCTTTACGCCGTATTGTGCGGAATCTCCTCTCCACTAACCTGAGAGAGTGTCCACGAGTTCTCTGTGTTGATCTAACCAAAAACAGGTCCTGCGCATGATCTGTATATTGTCCCCTTATATATTTGTAAATGTTGATCATGTCCCCTCTTAATCTCCTCTTTTCCAGTGTAAACATACCTAGTCTTGCAAGCCTTTCCTCATATTCCAGAGTCTCCATACCCTTAATTAGTTTGGTCGCCCGCCTTTGAACCTTTTCTAGCTCCAGGATATCCTTTTTGTAGTAAGGTGCCCAGAATTGTACACAGTATTCAAGGTGTGGCCTCACAAGTGATTTATATAATGGGAGTATAATACTCTCGTCCCTAGCATCAATTCCCCGTTTTATGCATGCTAATATCTTATTAGCCTTCTTTGCTGCAGTCCTACTTTGGGTACTACTGCTTAGTTTGCTATCTATTAGGACACCTAAGTCCTTTTCCAGTACAGAATCCCCTAATTTTACCCCATTTAGTAGGTAGGTGTTATTTTTGTTCTTGTTACCACAAGTGCATTACCTTACACTTGTCTGTATTGAAGCGCATTCTCGATTTCGCTGCCCAAGCTTCTAGTTTAACTAAGTCGTTCTGAAGCGACTCGGCATCCCCCTCCGCATTCATAACTTTACACAATTTGGTATTATCTGCAAAAATTGACACCATGCTCTCTAGACCTTCTGTTAGGTCGTTAATGAAAATATTGAACAATAGCGGTCCTAATATTGAGCCTTGCGGCACACCACTTAGCACTTCAGTCCAAGTTGAAAAAGATCCATTAACCACAACGCACTGCTCCCTATTATCTAACCAGTTTTTGACCCAAGTGCATATTGTGCTTCCTAGCCCTGAAGTCCTCTTCCAAAGATTCCTGCTACATGATGGTGAGAGCATGTGTGTATGGCTCTGTGGTGTGTTTTTATACCTGCGTTTGCATGGTGATGCAGGAATCTGCACAGGTGATGCATACACAATTGGTATACGTACTTTAATTGCATACACTATTTAACAGAGTTCCATGCGGCCTGTGTTTGTGGGTGTATGCAGGAGTTGGAGAGAGACAGATAGAGAGACCGAGAGAGAGGAAGGAAGAAAAGTAGTAGTGTTGTAAAGTTGTGTAAGAGGTAAGATATGTTTGTTTTTATCCCACTGTGGTGCGTTGCGGTTATTTTTTGTCTTGCAGACGCACAGCGTTTTTTTAATTTTTTTTATTGTATGTATGTAATATATTACTGTATTGTCTAACATTTGTGGTGGTGATGTCCTTCATTGTAATAGTAATCTGTTTGCCTTTATTCTAATTGAACCAACAGTATATCTATATCTGCTGGTAAGTATGTGCATGTTGTTTGGTGTGGTGTGGGTTGTGGAATGTAGTTTGGTTAGAGTTTGCATCTTATTTTGTATTATTCTTTGTCTTCTCTAGGGTGCATATTTTGAGGGGGGTTTTTGCCAGGTGGGCTTTTTTGTTTTCTTATAAGTGCCTTTTGCCATATATTGTTCTTCTCTTATATCTGCTGGTAAGTATATGCATGTTCTTTGGTGTGTTGAGGGTGGTGGGGTGTAGTATTCTGTGAGTAGGCTTCTTATTCTTGTGTCACTTTTCCTTCTCCAGGGATCAGCTTATATTTTGTTTGTTTTGTGCCAAAGTAGGCTGTTTTTTTTCTTCAGGCCTTTTGCCATTTTTTTGGTTCCTTCATATCTATCTGCTGGTAAGTATATGCATGTTGACTAGATTTAAGGGAGGGGAAAGGAAACCAGAGCACAGGTCCAATAAGCAAAGTTTGTGGTTAGAAATAACCAACAAATAAATGTACCACGATAATGTAACATGAATATCCCAATGAGGGATGGGCAATTGTCTCATGTGGAGGTGCACCCCTGAGAGTTGATAAACATTTGCGAGCAGAAGAGGAAAATAACTCTCGTTTTTTGGGGGGCACTCACTGAACAGTATAATTAAAATATAAACTTTAATTAATCTTTAAAACATAATGCCACAAAACAAACTAAACACAAACATGAACATATATTTTATCAAAACCAATTCATATCCGTATTCCATGTGAAAAGTATTATGATCATGTGTGAAAGGTGAGTACAATAGATAGCAACAGGTTGGTCCAGATTCAGAGATATCAGAAATGTGTATGTAGCAACAAAAATGTGTCCAGAACCAAAACCTGTGTTGTACACTGATTAGAGGGCGGTATAGCGTATAATAAAGCTGACTAGGTGTGAATAAGTTTTGAACGGGCTGACTAACAGTCCGCACCACAGAGAAATGTAATGACAGAGGAACTGCAAGAAGCCTCCCCCTCAACAAACCGCCCCCATAAATCCTCCTCCTCCTCTGAACCACCCTCCCCCCTCAACAACCCGCCCCATCAATCCTCATCCTCCTCCTCATCCCCCTCTCAACCACCCTCCCCCCCTCAACAACCCGCACCCCATCAATACTCCTCCTCATCCTCCTCCTCCTCTCCCTCTCAACCCCCCTCCCCCTCTCAATCTAACCCACCTCTCAAACCCCCTCTCCCTCTCAATCTAACCCACCCTCTCAACCCCCTCCCCCTCTCCATCTAACCCCCCTCTCAACCCCGCTCCCCCTCTCAAACTAACCCCCCTCTCAACCACACTCCCCCTCTCAGTCTGACCAGCCCTCTCAAACTCTCTCCCCTGCCCAACCTCCAACCCCCTTTCAAGCTCCTTCCCCCATCCAACCTCCCACCCCCTCTTTGGGAGCCGAAAGTGATGTGGAGGCCGAGAGGGCCACTATGGCCCCAGAACATGATGGTCTGGAACTGGAGCCTAGTAAGATTAATTTGATTCTTCCAAAACATGTCACAATTAGAAATATAAAACAACATGTGTCTTCAACCTGTGTCCCTGCAGCTGCTTTGTGCAACCACATCCAAACATTCCCTGCCACAGTTGGGCTGAATTATTGGCCATGCGCCTAAACCTACAGGCCCTTCTGGGCAATGTTAACCGTTTAATTAATTTTTTTTAATTTGAACTAAATAAGTTTAAAAATATTTTACTTGTTTCAAAAACACAGAAATTACATAAAAAAATAAAAACTAAGCTATTGTGTTGTGTTTTTTTTAAAGTAAAATAATGTGGACAAAAGTAAGTTACACTATTTCACCAATCCTCAGATTATTCAATATGTGTGGATTTAGAATCCTCCGACTTTTATATTTTTATCCCTTATCGGTGCTTTTTTATGTGTTCAAAACATTTTTAAACAAAAAACAGTAAATAAGTATTAAGTGTATGATGCAACTAGGGCAACAAACATATTTGGACTAGAGATGTGCACCGGAAATTTTTCGGGTCTGTGTTTTGGTTTTGGGTTCGGTTCCGCGGCCGTGTTTTGGGTTCGAACGCGTTTTGGCAAAACCTCACCGAATTTTTTTTGTCGGATTCGGGTGTGTTTTGGATTCGGGTGTTTTTTTCAAAAAACCCTAAAAAACAGCTTAAATCATTGAATTTGGGGGTCATTTTGATCCCATAGTATTATTAACCTCAATAACCATAATTTACACTCATTTTCAGTCTATTCTGAACACCTCACACCTCACAATATTATTTTTAGTCTTAAAATTTGCACCGAGGTCGCTGGATGACTAAGCTCAGCGACCCAAGTGGCCGACACAAACACCTGGCCCATCTAGGAGTGGCACTGCAGTGTCACGCAGGATGGCCCTTCCAAAAAACACTCCCCAAACAGCACATGACGCAAAGAAAAAAAGAGGCGCAATGAGGTAGCTGTGTGACTAAGCTCAGCGACCCAAGTGGCCGACACAAACACCTGGCCCATCTAGGAGTGGCACTGCAGTGTCACGCAGGATGGCCCTTCCAAAAAACACTCCCCAAACAGCACATGACGCAAAGAAAAAAAGAGGCGCAATGAGGTAGCTGTGTAACTAAGCTCAGCGACCCAAGTGGCCGACACAAACACCTGGCCCATCTAGGAGTGGCACTGCAGTGTCACGCAGGATGGCCCTTCCAAAAAACACTCCCCAAACAGCACATGACGCAAAGAAAAAAAGAGGCGCAATGAGGTAGCTGTGTGACTAGGCTCAGCGACCCAAGTGGCCGACACAAACACCTGGCCCATCTAGGAGTGGCACTGCAGTGTCAGACAGGATAGCACTTCAAAAAATAGTCCCCAAACAGCACACGATGCAAAGAAAAATGAAAGAAAAAAGAGGTGCAAGATGGAATTGTCCTTGGGCCTTCCCACCCACCCTTATGTTGTATAAACAGGACATGCACACTTTAACCAACCCATCATTTCAGTGACAGGGTCTGCCACACGACTGTGACTGAAGACTGAAATGACGGGTTGGTTTGGACCCCCACCAAAAAAGAAGCAATTAATCTCTCCTTGCACAAACTGGCTCTACAGAGGCAAGATGTCCACCTCATCATCATCCTCCGATTCATCACCGTGTACATCCCCCTCCTCACAGATTATCAATTCGTCCCCACTGGAATCCACCATCACAGCTCCCTGTGTACTTTCTGGAGGCAATTGCTGCTGGTGAATGTCTCCACGGAGGAATTGATTATAATTAATTTTAATGAACATCATCTTCTCCACATTTTCTGGAAGTAACCTCGTACGCCGATTGCTGACAAGGTGAGCGGTGGCACTAAACACTCTTTCGGAGTACACACTTGTGGGAGGGCAACTTAGGTAGAATAAAGCCAGTTTGTGCAAGGGCCTCCAAATTGCCTCTTTTTCCTGCCAGTATACGTACGGACTGTCTGACGTGCCTACTTGGATGCGGTCACTCATATAATCCTCCACCATTCTTTCAATGGTGAGAGAATCATATGCAGTGACAGTAGACGACATGTCAGTAATCGTTGGCAGGTCCTTCAGTCCGGACCAGATGTCAGCATCAGCAGTCGCTCCAGACTGCCCTGCATCACCGCCAGCGGGTGGGCTCGGAATTCGTAGCCTTTTCCTCGCACCCCCAGTAGCGGGAGAATGTGAAGGAGGAGATGTTGACAGGTCGCGTTCTGCTTGACTTGACAATTTTCTCACCAGCAGTTCTTTGAACCCCTGCAGACTTGTGTCTGCCGGAAAGAGAGATCCAACGTAGGTTTTAAATCTAGGATCGAGCACGGTGGCAAAATGTAGTGCTCTGATTTCAACAGATTGACCACCCGTGAATCCTGGTTAAGCGAATGAAGGGCTCCATCCACAAGTCCCACATGCCTAGCGGAATCGCTCTGTTTTAGCTCCTCCTTCAATGCCTCCAGCTTCTTCTGCAAAAGCCTGATGAGGGGAATGACCTGACTCAGGCTGGCAGTGTCTGAACTGACTTCACGTGTGGCAAGTTCAAAAGGTTGCAGAACCTTGCACAACGTTGAAATCATTCTCCACTGCGCTTGAGACAGGTGCATTCCACCTCCTATATCGTGGTCAGATGTATAGGCTTGAATGGCCTTTTGCTGCTCCTCCATCCTCTGAAGCATATAGAGGGTTGAATTCCACCTCGTTACCACTTCTTGCTTCAGATGATGGCAGGGCAGGTTCAGGCGTTTTTGGTGTTGCTCCAGTCTTCTGTACGTGGTGCCTGTACGCCGAAAGTGTCCCGCAATTCTTCTGGCCACCGACAGCATCTCTTGCACGCCCCTGTCATTTTTTTAAATAATTCTGCACCACCAAATTCAAGGTATGTGCAAAACATGGGACGTGCTGGAATTTGCCCAGATATAATGCACGCACAATATTGCTGGCGTTGTCCGATGCCACAAATCCACAGGAGAGTCCAATTGGGGTAAGCCATTCTGCGATGATCTTCCTCAGTTGCCGTAAGAGGTTTTCAGCTGTGTGCGTATTCTGGAAAGCGGTGATACAAAGCGTAGCCTGCCTAGGAAAGAGTTGGCGTTTGCGAGATGCTGCTACTGGTGCCGCCGCTGCTGTTCTTGCGGCGGGAGTCAATACATCTACCCAGTGGGCTGTCACAGTCATATAGTCCTGAGTCTGCCCTGCTCCACTTGTCCACATGTCCGTGGTTAAGTGGACATTGGGTACAACTGCATTTTTTAGGACTCTGGTGAGTCTTTTCTGAGGTCTGTGTACATTTTCGGTATCGCCTGCCTAAAGAAATGGAACCTAGATGGTATTTGGTACCGGGGACACAGTACCTCAATCAAGTCTATAGTTGGCTCTGAAGTAACGATGGATACCGGAACCACGTTTCTCACCACCCAGGATGCCAAGGCCTCAGTTATCCGCTTTGCAGCAGGATGACTGCTGTGATATTTCATCTTCCTCGCAAAGGACTGTTGGACAGTCAATTGCTTGGTGGAAGTAGTAAAAGTGGTCTTACGACTTCCCCTCTGGGATGACCATCGACTCCCAGCAGCAACAACAGCAGCGCCAGCAGCAGTAGGCGTTACACGCAAGGATGCATCGGAGGAATCCCAGGCAGGAGAGGACTCGTCAGAATTGCCAGTGACATGGCCTGCAGGACTATTGGCATTCCTGGGGAAGGAGGAAATTGACACTGAGGGAGTTGGTGGGGTGGTTTGCGTGAGCTTGGTTACAAGAGGAAGGGATTTACTGGTCAGTGGACTGCTTCCGCTGTCGCCCAAAGTTTTTGAACTTGTCACTGACTTATGATGAATGCGCTGCAGGTGACGTATAAGGGAGGATGTTCCGAGGTGGTTAACGTCCTTACCCCTACTTATTACAGCTTGACAAAGGCAACACACGGCTTGACACCTGTTGTCCGCATTTCTGTTGAAATACTTCCACACCGAAGAGCTGATTTTTTTGGTATTTTCACCAGGCATGTCAATGGCCATATTCCTCCCACGGACAACAGGTGTCTCCCCGGGTGCCTGACTTAAACAAACCACCTCACCATCAGAATCCTTCTTGTCAATTTCCTCCCCAGCGCCAGCAACACCCATATCCTCCTCATCCTGGTGTACTTCAACACTGACATCTTCAATCTGACTATCAGGAACTGGACTGCGGGTGCTCCTTCCAGCACTTGCAGGGGGCGTGCAAATGGTGGAAGGTGCATGCTCTTCACGTCCAGTGTTGGGAAGGTCAGGCATCGCAACCGACACAATTGGACTCTCCTTGTGGATTTGTGATTTCGAAGAACGCACAGTTCTTTGCTGTGCTTTTGCCAGCTTAAGTCTTTTCATTTTTCTAGCGAGAGGCTGAGTGCTTCCATCCTCATGTGAAGCTGAACCACTAGCCATGAACATAGGCCAGGGCCTCAGCCGTTCCTTGCCACTCCGTGTGGTAAATGGCATATTGGCAAGTTTACGCTTCTCCTCCGACGATTTTAATTTAGATTTTTGAGTCCTTTTTTTACTGATCTTTTGTGGTTTGGATTTTACATGCTCTGTACTATGACATTGGGCATCGGCCTTGGCAGACGACGTTGATGGAATTTCATCGTCTCGGCCATGACTAGTGGCAGCAGCTTCAGCACGAGGTGGAAGTGGATCTTGATCTTTCCCTATTTTTGGAACCTCAACATTTTTGTTCTCCATATTTTAATAGGCACAACTAAAAGGCACCTCAGGTAAACAATGGAGATGGATGGATACTAGTATACTTATGGATGACGAGTGACTGACGACACAGAGGTAGCTACAGCCGTGGCCTACCGTACTGCGTCTGCTAGTATAGATAATATAATAAATATATTACTACTGTAGGTATATAATATAATGACGGACCTGGTGGATACTGTCAACAGACTCCTAAACTACTAGTATGAAGAAGATAGAAAAAAAAAACCCACCACAGGTAGGTAGGTATACAATTATGGACGAGCACTGACGACACAGAGATAGCCACAGCCGTGGACTACCGTACTGCGTCTGCTAGTATAGATAATATAATAAATATATTACTACTGTAGGTATATAATATAATGACGGACCTGGTGGACACTGTCAGCAGACTCCTAAACTACTAGTATGAAAAAGATAGAAAAAAAAAAACCACCACAGGTAGGTAGGTATACAATTATGGACGAGCACTGACGACACAGAGATAGCCACAGCCGTGGACTACCATACTGCGTCTGCTAGTATAGATAATATAATAAATATATTACTACTGTAGGTATATAATATAATGACGGACCTGGTGGACACTGTCAGCAGACTCCTAAACTACTAGTATGAAGAAGATAGAAAAAAAAACCCCACCACAGGTAGGTAGGTATACAATTATGGACGAGCACTGACGACACAGAGATAGCCACAGCCGTGGACTACCATACTGCGTCTGCTAGTATAGATAATATAATAAATATATTACTACTGTAGGTATATAATATAATGACGGACCTGGTGGACACTGTCAGCAGACTCCTAAACTACTAGTATGAAGAAGATAGAAAAAAAAAAACCACCACAGGTAGGTAGGTATACAATTATGGACGAGCACTGACGACACAGAGATAGCCACAGCCGTGGCCTACCGTACTGCGTCTGCTAGTATAGATAATATACTAAATATATTACTACTGTAGGTATATAATATAATGACGGACCTGGTGGACACTGTCAGCAGACTCCTAAACTACTAGTATGAAGAAGATAGAAAAAAAAAACCCACCACAGGTAGGTAGGTATACAATTATGGACGAGCACTGACGACACAGAGATAGCCACAGCCGTGGACTACCGTACTGCGTCTGCTAGTATAGATAATATAATAAATATATTACTACTGTAGGTATATAATATAATGACGGACCTGGTGGACACTGTCAGCAGACTCCTAAACTACTAGTATGAAGAAGATAGAAAAAAAAACCCACCACAGGTAGGTAGGTATACAATTATGGACGAGCACTGACGACACAGAGGTAGGTACAGCCGTGGCCTACCGTACTGCGTCTGCTAGTATAGATAATAAACTAAATATATTACTACTGTAGGTATATAATATAATGACGGACCTGGTGGACACTGTCAGCAGACTCCTAAACTACTAGTATGAAGAAGATAGAAAAAAAAAACCAACCACAGGTAGGTAGGTATACAATTATGGACGAGCACTGACGACACAGAGATAGCCACAGCCGTGGACTACCGTACTGCGTCTGCTAATATAGAGATGATAAAGATGATAGAGATGAAAAAAAATATAACACTACTGTAGGTAAATATTTATATAATATAATGAATGATGGACCTGCTGGACACTGTCAGCAGAATGCGTTTATAGAATAAAATAAAAAAAACACCACAGGAGTGTTTAACTTTTTCAGGCAGACAATATACTGGTGGTCACTGGCAGCAAAAGTGTGCACTGTACTCCTGCTATAACTGCTCCCCAGTCTCCCCCACAATTAAGCTGTGTGAGCAGTGAGCACTCAGCACAGTCAGATATACATAGATGATATATCATGCAGCACACTGAGGCTGAGCACAGATATGGTATGTATCGTTTTTTTCAGGCAGAGAACGGATTATAATAAAACTGGTGGTCAGTGTCACTATCAGCAAAACTCTGTACTGTACTGAGTACTCCTAACAACTGCTCCCCAAAATTAGTAGTAAATCAAATGTCACTCATCTCTCTAAACAGAGAGGACGCCAGCCACGTCCTCTCCCTATCAATCTCAATGCACGTGTGAAAATGGCGGCGACGCGCGGCTCCTTATATAGAATCCGAGTCTCGCGAGAATCCGACGTTCGGGCGCGCTCGGGTTAACCGAGCAAGGCGGGAGGATCCGAGTCTGCTCGGACCCGTGCAAAAAAGGCTGAAGTTCGGGGGGGTTCGGATTCCGAGGAACCGAACCCGCTCATCTCTAATTTGGACATTTCAGTATGGTTGAGGGCTTAATTGTTGTATGTTATTGAACAATTATGTTGTCAAACACTTCCTTTTGCAGTGTTTCATGACTTAATTAAACAATCACATTACAATGTCTTTTAGTAATTGCTGAAAAATGTGACTGGTTTTAAAAGGAAAAAAAAACAACAAACTATTGTGCAACTTTTTGCAAGCTAGCGAATGCAATGCGATAGTACTAATTGCATACTATCACGTACTGGCAGCGATGCGATTTGTCATCTTGCACACACATCGCTACCGTGCATTGTAGAATGGTCTACACCCTTTTTTTGCACTACTACATGTACATTTGCAATTGTGGGTAATGGGCGTGAGTTTGCAGTCTTGTGATGCATTCGCTCGCTTGCGAACGCTGCTAGCTTGCATTTTGAATAGCGTACAACTCAGAATTACCCCTATTGTTCTAGCAATCTGTGTATGTTCTGGCAGCCAGTAATGCCATGAAAACTGGTGGGGCGAGGCAGATGAGGCAGAGTTTTGACTGTATTAAGTACTACTGTATATGAAAAATACAAAGAATATGTTTGCAATATCTTCTTTGTATTATTTTAATCATTTTTATCACCAAAACTCAGGAGTAAAAAGTCTATGGCGGGTGAGGCCCTGCCTATCTTTCTGCACATATCTGGCCAAGTCCCACTGAATTTCCAGGAGTTTATACTGCTGCACCTGTGTATAATGCCCCGATGTACACTTTGGCTCATATATTATGTGTAAATTTGGCTCTGGTGCTATCCAGTGCCTCCTGATCCATTTAGCTCACTGCACGTCTCAGGAATGCCCTGTTCTGGATATATACCATTAACCCTCTCCTCAGTCACATGCTTAAATTGCCATCCCATAGCTTGCCACCATTTACACAAATTAAGTGACTTTGATAAGATATAAAAGTGTATAATTTTCCTTACTTCACCCATTTGTCGGCTTGATCATCATAAAGTTCTAAGAGTCCTTCAAGGATCACTTCGGAAGTGGCATGTTTTTTGGCAAATGACCTTAATGTAGACATCTGGCTATTGCTCTGTAAAATCGTGCTCATAATCTTAAATATCTACATAAAAAAAAAGAAATTGTATTACAATATTTATATAATAACAAAAAAATAACGCTTAGGGATTAGGCAAAAACAACAATATATTGTAATTACATTTCATTCATAACTTCGAACCAATTAAAAATTCAAACAATAGGGTCAATCCACTTAGCCGTGATGATCTAGCAGGTGCGAGACATCATAGCAGCAGCTGCACTTTACAGTGGCCCAAACTTGCCCGGAAGTGCTCGCTGCCCATAGAGCTACAAGCAATTTTATGCAGAAACCATGCCCCGAAGGGTGGGGGATCAAGTACCATTGCATTGAAAGTTTGAAACGCTGTGGCAATGGCACCTCGCACCATTTGCAAGCAACTGGATTGATCCGTATATATGTAATACGGGGAATATGTACTAAGCCTTGGAGAGTGATGAAGTACCAGCCATTCAGCTCCTAACTACCATGTTACAGGCTGTGTTTGAAAAATTACTAAACTGATTGGTAGTTTATCTGTCTCCAAGGCTAAATACAGATGCCCCATATAGTACATATCTACGCAAACTATAAATACATAAGACCATTTTAGTACAGCTTTAGCCACAAGGTTTAAAGAGGCTCTGCCAACTGTACACACTTCAGGCGGCCATTTGTGAGCTGTGATGTATCCACTGTAGCATGGCAATGTTAGTACGAAATGGTCAAAAAATAGGAATTTTATACCTGTCTGTAGTGGATACAGTGGGTAGTGCCATTAGTACCATGGGGTATAGATCAGGTCCATTGGAGCCTGGCACTTTAAGAAATCAGTCAGTGTGTGCTGGCTCCACCCCTCTATGCCCCTCCTGCAGACTTAGTGTAGGAAAACTGTGCAGAGCTAACCAGAACAGAGGAAGCAACGCTAACTATAATAAAGGATAGCAATGCTAACCCAACATGGAACAGGGACAGCAACAGCAGACCCAACCATGAACACTTACAACCAGGTAAGCAGGAACTCGAAGCACTGAGGCGGGCGCCCAGTATCCACTATGGACTAAGAGAAAAGGAATTACCGGTAGGTATTAAATTCCTATTTTCTCTAAAGTCCTAGTGGATACTGGGGTGACATTAGTACCATAGGGAAGACCCAAAGCTCCCAGAATGGGTGGGAGAGTGCTGAGACCCCTGTAAAACTACCTGACCAAACTGAAGGTCATCACTGGCCAAGGTGTCAAACCCATAGAACTTAACAAATGTGTTTGAACAAGACCAGGCAGCTGCAAAGGGTGGCTGAATGTGAAGAACACCCTTTAGGAAAGTCTGTACTTCTGGGAGTAACGCTAGTTGTTTTTAGAATAATATAGAGAGAGACGAAATCTGAACTTTGATGGAGCCTAACCATAGGCCTTTATCCACACCTGCTTGCATGAAAAGCAGAATACGGCCAAGTCAAAATTCTGCAGGAAGATATTTCCTACCCTCGCACCACGAGACATATTTCTTCTAGATATGGTGGAAATGTTTGGACGTGACCACCTTATGGGGCTTGACCATAGTGGAAATAAATTTGGATGTGAGACCTTTTCTAGCTAAGATCTCCCTCTCAACTTCCAAACCGTCAAATGTAGCCACAGTAAGTCTGGATAGACAAACGGCCCTTATTGAAGAAGGTCCTTGAGTAGCGGCAGAGGCCAGGGTTCCATCAGAGACATGGTTAGGAGGTCCGTGTACCAGGCCCGTCGAGGCCAATCCGGGGCAATTAGAATTGCCTGAACTCTTTCCCTTTTAAGTCTTTTCAGAACTCTTGGAATGAGAGGAATTGGAGGGAACAGGTATACAAACTGGTAGTACCATGGCGCCGTCAGAGCATCCACTGCTGCAGCCTGTGGATCCCTCATTCTGGAACAGTAACGACGGAGCTTCTTGTTGAGATGAGAAGCCATCAGGTCTATCTGCAGAGAGCCCCACCAGTGAACCAGTTGTTGGAACACCTGTGGGTGAAGGCCCCATTCCTGCGGATGGAGGTTGTGCCTGCTGAGGAAGTCCGCTTCCCAGTTGTCCACTCTTGGAATGAATATGGCTGAGATATCGCTTGCGTTGGCTTCCGCCCAGAGGAGTATCCTTGACACCTCTTGCATTGCGGCCCTGCTTCTTGTTCCTCCCTGTTAGCTGATGTATGCCACCGCCATGGCGTTGTCCAACTGCACCTGGATGGCTTGATTCTGAAGGAGAGAGGCGGCCTGCAGAAGAGCATTGTAAATTTCCCTGAGTTCCAGGACATTTATGGGAGGGGCAGATTTCTGACTCGACCACTTCCCCTGGAACTGAGCCCCCTGGGTCACAGCACCCCAACCCATGAGACTGGCATCCATTGTCAGTAGGGTCTAACACTGGGTGCTGAAAGGCCGACCCTCCACCAGGTGAGAGAGCTGTAGCCACCATAACAGGGAGATCTGTGCTTTTGGCAAGAGAGTTATACTCTGGTACAGGTGAGAACCTTACCGCTTTTCCACCAACTGGAACAGATGTGCCTGAAACCTGCCGTACTGTTTAGCCTCATATGAGGCTACCATCTTGCCCAGCAATCGAATGCAAAGATGAATCGAGATTTTGCTGGGTCTGAGCACCGAGCGGATCATAGCCTGGATAGTCAAGGCTTTGTCCATCAGAACGAATACCTTCTGAGATACTGTGTCCAGGATCATTCCCAGGAACTTAATTCTCTGAGATAATTCCAGGTGAGACTTCTGGAAATTTAGGATCCATCCGTGGTCCGTAAGCAGGCGAGTTGTCAAGTCGATGCTGTGTAGCAGTTGTTCCCTGGACACCGCCTTTTTCAGGAGATCGTCCAAGTATGGGACTATGTTGACTCCCATCTTGCGCAATTGCAGCATCATTTCCACCATAACTTTTGTAAATACCCTTGGGGCTGTGGAGAGACCAAAGAGTAAGGCCTGGAACTGGAAGTGTTGATCCAGTACAGCAAACCGAAGGAAGCCTGATGCGGTGGGATATGAAGGTATGCATCCTTGATATCCATAGATACCAGGAATCCCCCCTCCTCTCCAAACTGGAGATCACCGCCATTAGGGATTCCATCTTGAATTTGAACACGCGAATATAAGGGTTCAGGGATTTGAGGTTCAAGATCGGCTGTGCTGAGCCGTCCGGCTTCGGAACGACAAAGTGACTTGAGTAAAATCCCTTTGTGTGCAACGGAGGAGGTACTGCAACAATAACTCTTGTGGCAAGCAGTTTTGAATTGCTTTTTGCAAAGTAACTCTTGCTATGGGTGAAGCTGGTAAGGCCGACTTGAAGAATCTGAGAGGAGGTAGTTCCTGAAATTCCAGCCGGTATCCTTGGGATATGAGCTTCCTTACCCAAGGTTCCCGGCAGGACTTTTCCCACACATGGGTGAAGTGCTGAAGGCGAGCTGCTGGTTTACGGGACTTACCGCAAGTTTATTTAGCAGCACTGGACGCACCTCTGGCTCTGCCTCTGAATTTTGCCACACGAAAGTACTGCAGAGAGGGTCGAGGGAAGGGACGTCTAGCAGGAGGTGACTTACCTGCCGTCGCCTGAGATATCCACTTGTTTAGTTCTTCTCCAAACAAGGCATCCCCTGTAAAAGGAAGGTTCTCAACACCGCTTTTGGAATCAGCATCTGCTGGCCATTGTTACAGCCACAGGGCTCTGCGAGACATAATTCCTTAACTGACTCACTCATAACGTTTGCAGCATATTGGATATGCTGCAGCAGTGTAATAATCTTATCCTGACAAAGGTAGTCAAACCCATTTATTATATTATCATCCCATTTAACGATGGCCCTAGATATCCAGCCGCAAGCAATAGTGGGGCGTTGAGTTACAGTATGCCCACTGCAGTATAGATTGATTTGAGTGTAGTCTCAATCTTGTGATTAGCTGAGTTGTTCAGAGAGACAGCCCCAGGTACAGGCAGTACGATTTTACGTGACAGCCTGGACACTGAAGTATCCACGGAGGGTGGGTTTTCTCAAACTTTCCTATCCTCAGCAGGAAAGGGAAAGGAATTTAGTAATCGTTTAGGAGTTATGAATTTCTTGTCAGGATTTACCCACGCCTATTTGGAAAGGGAGTTTAATTCTTTTGAGATGGGGAAGGTGACAGAGGATTTTGGTCTTACATTAAAAAGCAATTCCTCTTCTGGTTCTGTCTCCTTATCCTGTAAGTTGAGGACTTATTTAATAGCATAAATCCGAGCCTCAACCCCGGGGACAGAGCATTCTCATCTTCTACCTCCAGTTCTCCCTCATCTAACTCTGGTGTTTCAGTATCAGAGTCAGTCTGGAGCACCTGTGGGAGTGTGCGTTTATGAGAGACCCCCAGAAGGGGCTGAGTAGCCTGTCTGTAGTCAGTAGTCTTAATCAAGAAATCATCTACAGACTTTTTCAGGGTCTGCCTTTCTTGATTTGCAGCAGCTAACTCTGAATTTATATTTGTAATCATTGTTTTAAATGATTCTAACCATTCTAGTTCCTGCAAGCCACTACCTTGTGAAGGCACAGAACACTGGGTACATAGTAGAGACCCCTGTGAAGAGGGTGTAAACTTGGTGTTGCAAGAGGGACACACAGATTTTTTCCCCAGACATGCTTACAGCAGAAAACACAGAGTTATGACACAGTGCAGTGACAACACGTTAGTGAAACAATACAATAAGCCCAGACAGCCTTGAATGGAGTGACACAGAGAGGATTAAGACCAGCACACAATGCCTCAGTCCAGAGCAGCGCCCTGCTGGGTATATTTATAGGTTTGCTATGAGCACAGTGGTGAAACCACTGTATATATGCTCCCCCCTTTCTATCAGACCCCTTGGTACCAGTATAATTGGTGGTTCAGTGGCCTCTGTGGAGGAGCAGTCTCAGCGTGCAGCATGTAGTCAGCAACAGCAGGAAATGGCTCTTTTCAGCATCTGGTCCCGCTCTCCAATAAGCCCCGCCCCTTCAATGGCGCATGGTCTCTATAAAGATTATACTGGCATTTTATGTCATATTACGTAAAAAGAGAGATTAGGATCCCCTTTTACGTTGCACCAGTGTGGGTCCCCAGCGGGCACCGCAGCTTGAGGCCCGGTGACTGCCGCGCCCTAATGCCGCCATTGTCACCGGGGACCCGCTAACCGGGACCCCGGTGTAGTACTCACCGCACTGCGTCTATTTGGCATCTGTTAGGGGTGGCGGCATGCTGCCATTAACTCTATGTTAAGTTGGTTCAGTTCCCTTCCCCTAAGTCCCACGACGCAGGCAGACTGGTTGACAACCAGTACTGCTCATACTTGCCTACTTTTGAAAATAAGTTTCAGGGAGATTCCAGGTGGTACCTGTTATGCACACCAGTGCCAGCAGGAATGTACTGGTGTCTGAACGGTGAGGGATGCAAAACAAATGAACTCACAGACAGACTGGGGAATATGACATTACATACACAGAAGGTGATAGGGTAACAAAATAAACACAAAGTGAACAGAGAAGGCTAAGAAACCGGGTGTCTCCCTAGTATTAGGAATGCTCAGATGGAAAGAAGCGAGATGTAGTGATTTAATACGTAGAGAACCCGAAATGCTATTGCTAAGGGCAACAGCAAAACCCTAAAGGGTTACCAACGGGTGTGGCAGTAAACTCCTTGGTCAGAGATGGAATAATAGACACAAGGAGAGTCTCCACAATCCTAGTCCTCACTTGCAGTGCACTGGTTCAGCTTACTGCCACTAAACTGACACCTGAACACCTTGCACAGTGAGAAAGGATTTTGGCAGGCAAGTCTGAGAATACAGCCGCAAACTTGCTAGGTTCACAGAGTAGCAAAAGAACCCCAGCAGGTTAAACGACTGACTCCAGTCTTACTGCTAGGTCTGGATTGGCAGAGTGTAATACCAAATCCCAAGGCCTATTTGCAGTAAGCAACAACAAATACAAAGTTTACACAGTACTAGCTAGCTTTCAGGAACTGACTAACCAACAAAGATTCAGCAGCATCTGCCTAACCTGAGAAGAGGGTTTATATAGCAGGTGCTGTCCACGCCCCACTCAGACCTCACAGACTGTGAGCACAAAAACCAGCACCGGATCCCCTGCCGTGCACAGAGTCTGTAACCATTGCACAGCAAAAGACCCGAACCGGAGTATCAGCTACGCTCAGGTTACTCCGCTAGCACTTGTCTCCCGGTTGCCATGACGACGTGGCAGCACAGAGCAGGAGACCCTAACAGTACCCCCCCTCTGACGAGGGGTCAAAGAACCCCTACCACCGGATTTATCGGGGAACTGCGAGAAGAAAGAGCGTAACAGTCTGGGGGCATGAAGATCACAACTGCGCACCCACGACCGCTCCTCCGGGCCATACCCCTTCCAGTGCACCAAAAATGACAGCCGACCCCGAACCATCTTGGAGTCAAGAATCCTTTCAACAACAAACTCCTTCTGGCCACGTATCAGAAGAGAGGAAGGTCTTCCACTGGAAGAAGGATTACTAATCGCCCGTTTCAAAAGGGAACAATGAAATGTTTTATTGATACCCAAAGAACGGGGTAGATCTAACTGAAATGCCACCGGATTGATAACCCTAGTGATCTTATAAGGACCGATGAACCGGGGGCCTAACTTATGAGATGGCTGTCTCAACTTCAAATTCTTGGTAGACAACCAGACGAAGTCTCCTAATTTGAAGCTGCAGGGTCTTTTCCGCTTATCAAAAACCCTTTTGGTCACTAATGACACAGACACAAGGGCTTTCTTCACTTTCCTCCAAATACCTCTAAGGACCGAAACCACAGAGGAACCACCAGGCGTGGAGTCCAGGGGGTCAAAAGAATTGGCCTTAGGATGATGCCCATACACACAAAGGAAGGGAGAGATCCCTGTAGCAGAGTGAGCCGCGTTGTTATAGGCAAACTCCGCCATGGACAGATGAGCCACCCAGTCAGTCTGACACTTGGAGACATAACACCTGAGGAACTGCTCCAAGGACTGGTTCACCCTTTCAGTCTGCCCATTAGACTGCGGATGGTAGCCTGACGACAAGCTGACAGAAATCTGGAGATCGGAACAAAATGCCCTCCAGAATTTGGCCACAAACTGGGATCCGCGGTCAGAGACCACATCAAGTGGCAACCCGTGGAGGCGCACAACATGCAGCATAAATAATTCAGACAGGCGTCTGGCCGATGGCAGCCCAACCAATGGAACGAAGTGCGCCATCTTCGAAAACCTGTCAACGACAACCCAGATGGCTGTCATCCCCGAGGATTTGGGCAAGTCCACCACAAAATCCATTGAAATGTGAGTCCATGGCTTAAATGGAATAGAGAGTGGATGTAATGGGCCAACAGGAACCCCTCTAGGAGTCTTATTTCGGGCACAGATGTCACATGCCGAACCCACTGATCCACATCCCTAGCCACCGAGGGCCACCACACCGCCCTAGATAGCAACTCCCGAGTTCTGGCAATACCTGGGTGACCTGCTGACTTCTTGGCATGGAATTCCAGGAACACTCGCTGTCTTAACCTAGGAGGCACAAACAAAAGACCTACCGGAAGGTCTGGAGGAGCCTGCTCCTGTGCTCTAAGGACTAATGACAAGAGGTCCTGGGTAATGCCCACTTTAATACATGATGGGGACACAATGGGCAATGGCTCCTCGGTGGTCTCCTGGATTGGAGCAAAACTGCGCGAGAGCGCATCAGCCTTGATGTTTTTTGACCCAGGGCGATATGTTATCAAAAAATTAAAGCGAGCAAAAAACAAAGCCCATCGTGCCTGCCTGGCATTGAGGCGCTTCGCTGACTCTAAATATGCCAAATTCTTATGGTCGGTGAGAATTGAGACCACAAACTTAGCCCCCTCAAGCCAGTGTCTCCACTCCTCGAGTGCATCCTTAATAGCCAACAATTCCCGGTTACCCACGTCATAATTCATCTCGGCAGGCGAAAATTTACGGGAAAAGTAAGCACAGGGATGAAGGCGATTATCAGACACCCCCATCTGAGAGAGCACTGCCCCAATACCCATCTCAGAGGCATCCACCTCCACCACAAAAGGACGCTCTGGATCTGGGTGTCGCAGCACCTTGGCCGAGACAAATGCCCTTTTGAGACGGGCAAAAGCCGCTTTGGCCTCACAAGACCAGTGAGCAACATCCGCCCCTTTCTTAGTGAGTGCCACCAAGGGCGCCACTATAGACGAAAATCCAGCGATAAATCGTCTATAAAAATTCGCAGAGCCCAGAAAACGCTGAAGCACCTTCAAACTAGTGGGCTGCACCCAATCCAGGACTGCCTGTACCTTGGAACCCTCCATTTGGAAACCTTCTGGGGAGATAATATATCCTAGAAATGCGATTTGCTGAACTTCAAATTCGCACTTCTCCAGCTTCGCCCCAAGCCGGTGGTCTGTGAGTTTCTGGAGGACTAAGCGTACATGCTTCCGATGTTCCTCCAGGGAATGGGAGAAGATTAGAATGTCATCTAAGTATACAACTAAGAATCTATCCAAATATTCCCTGAGCACATCGTTCATGAAGTCCTGGAAAACTGCCGGGGCATTACAGAGCCCAAAAGGCATCACCAAATATTCATAATGCCCTGAGTGGGTATTAAAGGCAGTCTTCCATTCATCCCCCTCTCTTATCCGGATTAGATTGTACGCACCGCGTAGGTCAATCTTAGAAAAAAATGGTGGCAGTACGAAGCTGGTCAAACAAGACCGAAATGAGAGGCAGTGGGTATGAGTTTTTAATCGTGATACGGTTCAATTCCCTGAAGTCGATGCAGGGTCGCAACGAACCGTCCTTTTTACCCACGAAGAAGAACCCCGACCCAACTGGAGACTGTGAAGGTCTGATAAATCCCTTAGCCAAGTTCTCCTGAATGTACTCTGCCATAGCCTGAGTCTCAGGACGTGACAGGGAGTACAACATGCTCTTTGGAAGCTTAGCATTCGGCAACAAATCAATGGCACAGTCATAGGGGCTATGGGGAGGTAGTACCTCTGCAACTCTTTTGGAGAACACGTCCGCAAAATCTGCATAACATCCTGGCAATCCTGGCAAACTTAGCTGCGAAAGCCTGACTGGAAGGCTCAAGCAACTCCTGAAACAATCAGTACCCCAACTAAGAATCTCCCCAGAGACCCAGTCAAATTGAGGATTGTGGGCCCTTAACCAGGGTAACCCCAACACCAATGGGGCAAAAGTACAGACAGTCACATAAAAGGACAATTTTTCAGAGTGTGTGGCTCCAATAAACAAAGAAATCTGGCTAGTGCAAGAGGTAATTTTACCCTGGGATAATGGTTCCCCGTTTAACCCACAAATCTCAATTTCCGATGCCAAGGATACTAAGGGAACAGAGTGTCTCAGGGCGAATTGGCGGTCCATAAAAACCCCGTCGGCCCCACTGTCCACAAAGGCCTCAGTCTTGACAGTTTGACCGAGGATCTTCAAGGTCACCGGAATGATAAAAGTCTTCTTGGGAAATTCCGACTTCTGACCTGACAGGATATTTCCCATCACCCTCAGGCCCTGAAGTTTTCCGGCTTTTCTGGGCATGATACTACCACATGACCTTTATTCCCACAGTACAAACATAACCCCTGCTGTCTCCTCCGCGTCTTCTCACGCGAGGAGAGGCGGGTAGCCCCAATCTGCATAGGCTCCTCGGAAAATTCCTCAGAGTCTGAGGTTCCCTTGGGAAAGAAGGAAACCTCGGTCTCCCTTTCAAGCCTGCGCTCTCTCAGCCGTCTATCCACCCGAATGGATAACTGCATGAGCTGATCCAAGCTATCAGGCAAGGGATATTGTACCAGTTGGTCTTTTAACTGGTTAGAAAGACCTCTTCGGTACTGGTGTCTCAGGGCTGGGTCATTCCACTGGGTATCATGGGCCAACCTCCGAAACTCCGTACAATAAACCTCAACTGGCCTTCGCCCTTGCTTAAGGATCGAAATCTGAGCCTCGGCTGAGGCCGTCTTGTCAGGGTCATCATACAACATGCCCAGTGCCGTAAAAAAAGCATCAACACTTTTAAGCGACGGACAGTCAGGCTGCAACCCATATGCCCAGACCTGTGGGTCTCCTTGTAGCAAGGAAATCACTATGCCCACCCGCTGAATCTCTGACCCAGAAGACTGAGGCCTAAGCTGGAAATATAGCTTGCAGCTCTCCTTGAAACAAAAGAACTGCGAGCGATCTCCAGAAAAACGATCCGGGAGATTTACTTTCGGCTCCTTAACCCCTGAAGGTACTGCTGCTGCGGGAGCTCCGCCAGCGGCCTGCGAGGTGTACATTTTAATGGACAAATCATTAAATTGTCGTGTCAGGACCTGCACCTGATCGACCACCTGTTGCAAAGTATTTTGAGGGGTATGCTCCATATTCCTACAAAATTTCAACAGGAGTATTAGGCTGCTGAATATGTTATGCACACCAGTGCCAGCAGGAATGTACTGGTGTCTGAACGGTGAGGGATGCAAAACAAATGAACTCACAGACAGACTGGGGAATATGACATTACATACACAGAAGGTGATAGGGTAACAAAATAAACACAAAGTGAACAGAGAAGCCCAAAGGCTAAGAAACCGGGTGTCTCCCTAGTATTAGGAATGCTCAGATGGAAAGAAGCGAGATGTAGTGATTTAATACGTAGAGAACCCGAAATGCTGTTGCTAAGGGCAACAGCAAAACCCTAAAGGGTTACCAACGCGTGTGGCAGTAAACTCCTTGGTCATAATAGACACAAGGAGAGTCTCCACAATCCTAGTCCTCACTTGCAGTGCACTGGTTCAGCTTACTGCCACTAAACTGACACCTGAACACCTTGCACAGTGAGAAAGGATTTTGGCAGGCAAGTCTGAGAATACAGCCGCAAACTTGCTAGGTTCACAGAGTAGCAAAAGAACCCCAGCAGGTTAAACGACTGACTCCAGTCTTACTGCTAGGTCTGGATTGGCAGAGTGTAATACCAAATCCCAAGGCCTATTTGCAGTAAGCAACAACAAATACAAAGTTTACACAGTACTAGCTAGCTTTCAGGAACTGACTAACCAACAAAGATTCAGCAGCATCTGCCTAACCTGAGAAGAGGGTTTATATAGCAGGTGCTGTCCACGCCCCACTCAGACCTCACAGACTGTGAGCACAAAAACCAGCACCGGATCCCCTGCCGTGCACAGAGTCTGTAACCATTGCACAGCAAAAGACCCGAACCGGAATATCAGCTACGCTCAGGTTACTCCGCTAGCACTTGTCTCCCGGTTGCCATGACGACGTGGCAGCACAGAGCAGGAGACCCTAACAGTACCATAATGTCTCCGCGGCGTGCCGTTGAGGGTGTGCCACGCTCAGCCCAAACGGTGTGTCTAGCTCCACCTATGGGCGTATATATTGCCACTCAGGGGTGTGTCCTGCAATGGCAGGTAAAAACTACACTACTAAAAGCAGCAAAAAAATAAAAATAAATAAATAAATAATATACTGTAGGTGCACTTTATATTTATGTACGGTGTACATTTGCGGCAAGAGGCGGATAAATAGAAAATCTATACACTGTACACTAGTGCGGAATTGTGCGTATATAAATTTATACACACACACACACACATATATATATATATATATATACATATATATATATATATATATATATACATACATATACACACACTCATATTACAACCAGTATAGATGGCGCCCTAATACATTATATTATAAACAGCACCCACTCACCCATATTACACCTAGTACACAAAGCACCATGTTATATTGTGTTATACACAACCCCCCCTCATATTACACACAGCACCCGGTGCCCTCTGGGATGGTATTGAATAGGTAAAAAGGCGGTAAAGCATTCAGCGGCACTCAGGGTCTTGATCAATAAATAACTGTATTGAAAAATTCACAGCATAAAGCTTTATGCTGTGAATTTTTCAATACAGTTATTTATTGATCAAGACCCTGAGTGCCGCTGAATGCTTTACCGCCTTTTTACCTATATATATATATATATATATATATATAGCCCCTACTCCCCCATATCACCCCAGCACACATTACACTATATATATATATATATATATATAGAGCCCCCACTCCCCCATGTCACCTCAGCACATATTACACTATATGGAGAGCCCCCACTCCCCCATGTCACCACCACAGCACATATTACACTATATGGAGAGCCCCGACTCCCCCATGTCACCACCACAGCACATATTACACTATATGGAGAGCCCCGACTCCCCCATGTCACCACCACAGCACATATTAAACTATATGGAGAGCCCCCACTCCCCCATGTCACCACCACAGCACATATTACACTACATGGAGAAACCCCCACTCCCCCATGTCACCCAGCACATATTACACTACATGGAGAAACCCCCACTCCCCCATGTCACCCAGCACACACAGCACATATTACACTACATGGAGAGCCCCCACTCCCTAATGTCACCCAGCACATATTACACTATATGGAGAGCCCCCACTCCCTCATGTCACCCAGCACACACAGCACATATTACACTACATGGAGAGTCCCCAATCCCCCATGTCACCCAGCACACACAGCACATATTACACTATATGGAGACCCCCACTCCCTCATGTCACCCAGCACACACAGCACATATTACACTACATGGAGAGCCCCCAATCCCCCATGTCACCCAGCACACACAGCACATATTACACTATATGGAGACCCCCACTCCCCCATGTCACCCAGCACACACAGCACATATTACATTACATGGAGAGCCCCCACTCTCCCATGTCACCCATCACACACAGCACATATTACATTACATGGAGAGCCCCCACTCCCCCATGTCACCCATCACACACAGCACATATTACATTACATGGAGAGCCCCCACTCCCCCATGTCACCCAGCACAACACACAGCACATAATACACTATATGGAGACCCCCACTCCCCCATGTCACCCAGCACATATTACACTACATGGAGAGCCCCCACTCCCCCATGTCACCCAACACATATTACACTACATGGAGAGCCCCCACTCCCTAATGTCACCCAGCACACACAGCACATATTACACTACATGGAGAGCCCCCACTCCCTAATGTCACCCAGCACACACAGCACAGATTACACTACATGGAGAGCCCCCAATCCCTCATGTCACCCAGCACACATTACACTACATGGAGAGCCCCCACTCCCTCATGTCACCCAGCACACACAGCACAGATTACACTACATGGAGAGCCCCCACTCCCCCATGTCACCCATCACACACAGCACATATTACACTACATGGAGAGCCCCCACTCCCTCATGTCACCCATCACACACAGCACAGATTACACTACATGGAGAGCCCCCACTCCCTCATGTCACCCCAGCACATATTACACTATATGGAGAGCCCCTACTCCCCCATGTCACCCAGCACATATTACACTACATGGAGAGCCCCCACTCCCCCATGTCACATTACCCCAGTACACCACTCACTTACTGTTGCTGTATTGCTCCTACCTGAAGAGCAGGAGCCGACCCTGGGACAGTTAGGTGGGAGGGGGCAGCCCAGGGCATATACAATAAGGACCAGTAAGAGGAGCAGGTAGAAGAAAACTGGTCTGAAACACGGAGACTACTCAGACTATGGTGGGCGGGGCCAGCCATAGTGAAGCAAAGCCCTGGCTGCCGAGCCGGCTCATTTGCTTCACTATACCGCACAGCTGATTTTGCCCTGACACTGCCGCTGCCGAGCAAGCCTCCGCTTACACGGCCTCCTACACAGTGTGCACAGCAAGACGGCCACCGCTATCCACCACAACCCCGCGGTGGCCGGCCAGGACACCTCTCCTGCATGCGCAGCCCGGATCTTTATGGAGGGAACACTATAATCCGGGAGGGCTGGTAAGGTTTGCGGGGCAGCGGGAGGCTCATTTAAAAATCGGGAGCCTCCCGCTAAATGCGGGAGGGTAGGCAAGCCTGGTACTGCTTGAAAATAACAAACTAACATAAAGTCTGAAGAAAACTCTCTAGAGCTCCAGAGGAATGCACCCAACTCCTTGGGTACATTTTTGTAAACTGAGTCTGCAAGAGGGGCATATAGGGGAGGAGCGGGCACACACTGACCGATTTCTTAAAGTGCCAGGCTCCAATGGACCTGATCTATACCCCATGGTACTAATGTCACCCCAGTATCCACTAGAATGTTAGAGAAAATGCACTTGGCTCACTTTAGCTCAGAACACTCCATGATGTATTACTTGAGGACTTTTTTCAGATAATGGTCATTGCTTTCTTTATAAGCCTCATATATCATTTTTCACTAATTTTTCTTTATAAAGCACAAAAATATCTGCGTCAGACAGGATTCCCTATGCCGTGCTTTGACACCACAAATTTAAAACATAACTGTTTAGGTTTCTGCCATTTTTACTGTGTAAGATAGTACTTGCTTCAGATGATCTGTTACAGTCCTGGCAATGTCCTCTGGTCAGACTTACATTTTGTTTATCTTCCAAGCAAGTTGCTTCCAGTTCATAGTCCTGGTGTCCATGGAATGAAATAACAAATCTCAGACCATCATTATCCTTACAAGACTTGATCTGGTTGAAGGGGAAATGTTTCCTGACTGTTCCCTTCTCTATATTGTAAATCATCTGTGTTTGAAAATCAATCTAAAAAACAATGAGAATATTTTATTTGTATGGATAAACACATGCATGCCTGATACCTAGTATACATACATACTTGTATGCAAACGTTTTGGCACCTCTACTCATATTGCATTTTTACTGGCTAGCAAAGTGATATCAAATAAGATAACAAATATGAGATAATTCTACAAATTTTATCATGTATTTGTGTAAATTAACAGATTAAAAAAAAAACTGTGAGTGGTCCACTGGCCAAGTTTCAGTACCCTTCCACTTGATGCATTAATTATAGCCATAACGTACAGATATCGATTTTGTCAATAAAATGGCTGCCTCCAGTGTAATTAAGCAATGAGAGCTTTTAACTTCTGAATCTCCAATTATTTGGTGCTCCTGTTGCTTTGTGCGGCATGCAATAAGAGTTTTGTTGCGCTATCAGATGTGAATCCTACCCTCCATCCAAACCATGATATCATTTATGTATCACGCTATTTCCTTGATGTCTTTATGGATTGATGATGGAGAATAACAAACAATGAGGAATGGTCTTAACACTAGGTGATATTTTAAACAATAACACTTATTTTTACCCTTCTGAGTTTGCAATATCATCTCGTATGTTAACCGTTGTCTGTTCATGAAGCTCAATTTTTGGACTCTATCATTCAAAATTGCATGTTCGGCCCAGTGGCGAGATGACATCACTGTACGATATCACTAGTAATAACGTTCATTGTGTACGCAGTTAGTATATTGTCTGCCCAGGAGTCAAGGGAAAACACTAGGCAATATCACTCATGGTTCATATTGTCTAGTGCAGTTGTCAGGGAAGAGAGCTAAATTACACCAAATGGGGTAAAAATGAAATTCCTGGGGGTAATGGACAGTCGTGCTGCCGAGACACAGCCCCATCCAGCACCGGCCGGCTCGCGATGTGAAGTGCTGACGTCAACACCGCACTCCTTCCTGCCCGCCCTGTGCTGTGTTCCTGGCCTCGGTGTGACGTGCTGACGTCACACCGCGCTCCCTCACGCACACCCGTCCTGCGATGTCCTGTCCTCCTGCCCGCGGCCTGCCAACCCACACACAGAACTTGAAGTGTTCTGTGGCTGACTGCTGACGGAGTTCTGCAGGATCAGACAGTGGCCCACATAAACAATGGGAAATTCCCACTGACATTACTGAGGTGAGGATGTGACCATCTGTCTCCTAAAAGTCGTGTGTGTGTCCCCCTTCCCCCCTCATCCATCTTTCTTACATTCATTCTGGTGTTTTAGGGAGAAAGTGTTAATTAACCCGACGTCGCTCATTTTCTCGGCAAGTGTGTAGGGGCCTTTTTAGACAGCAAAAATGCAATTAATACAACTATGTATGAATAAAAACATTTAAACATAGAATTTGACAACAGATAAGAACTACTTGGCCCATCTAGTCTGCCCTAAACACAGCTCTGAGTATATGCACACAAACACTGGAGTTAATTTTTTTCGGGAGCCAATTAATCTACCAGTTTATTATTGTAGCGTGGGAGGAAATCCACACAAACACGGGTAGAATAAACAAACTCTACACAGGGCCATGCTGGGAATTGAATCATTACCTCAGTGCTGTGAGGCAGTAATGCTAACCATTACACCGCCCATTATCATCTGCATGAACAAGTTACTTACAGATGGAGCAAATGTTCTTGCTGTGAAAGGAATACCATAACTAAGAACAAAGTGGAGGTTATGCAATATCTTGTGATAGAAATATAATTAATTTAGCTGTGAATATTTCTGGTTATAATCTCCCGCATTTGTAGATTTGCTTTTAATATGTTTATGTTTTGTTATTCAACAGAAATGTAATGCAGCCCTTTTGTTGTACTTCACTTTAATCGATTTTAGCAAACATAAAATTATATGAGCATACAATTATTCCACAAAGGAGGGAAGAAAAGAAATCCATAGTGATGCATTATCAAATATCAATATCAAATGGTCTTCCTCAAAGACCATTAAGGAATATGATACTTTTTGTGATCAAGTCTGCTACTTTTATTAACAAATGTAACACCCTTAATACAGTGGATTAGAAATCTTGTGATATTAGAAGACCAGTTGCTACATTAATCAGGGATACCAAGTACATTTGTATGAATGCGGTACATAATTCCCATGATCCTTTATTGCCAGCAGCTATAATAGAAATAACAGAGCATATTGTAATAACATGCTGCAGGTTGAGTATCCCATATCCAAAATCCTTGGGACCAGAAGTATTTTGGATATCGGATTGTTCCGTATTTTGGAATAGTTGCATACCATAATGAGATATCATGGCGATGGGACCTAAGTCTAAGCACAGAATACATTAATGATTCATATACACCTTATATATACAGCCTGAAGATAATTCTAGCCAATAGTTTTAATAACTTTGTGCATTAAACAAAGTTTGTGTATATACACACAATTCATTTATGTTTCATATACACCTTATATACACAGCCTGAAGGTCATTTAATACAATATTTTTAATATTTCTTTGTATTAAACAAAGTTTGTGTATATTGAACCATCAGAAAACAAAGGTTTCACTATTTCAGTCTCACTCAAAAAATTCTGTATTTCTGAATATTTGGGTATGGGATACTCAACCTGTAGTAGTATACTATAATACAAATACACATGTGAAATCATATTCTTCTTTTTTTTTTCTTATATCTCACATCTTTCTGTTTTTATTTAACTAATTTCTAAAAGCAAATAAAAGAAGAGTATAATATGAATAATAAACATTAAAGGTTCAATTTTATTATTGTATTCAGAGTGTACTCTGCATGGATATGGATTTCTTTTCTTTCCTCCTTTGTGGAATTGGATTCGGTATGAAATCCCGACTGTCAGGATTTCGGCGGTCAGGAGAACAACGCCGAAATCCAGACCTCGAGTGCAGCCTGTCCCCTCGCAGGCTTGCTGCGCTCGCCACGCTTAGGGCTTGGTGGCGAGCGTGGGGTGAACCACCACCCAAGTGGGAATACAGGGCGACAGTCAGGATTTTGACCGCCGGCATTTTCCCTGCTGTCAGGATTCCGGCGTCACTATTTCGACCACCGGGATCCTGTTATTTGGGAAATTAACTGTGTCCCAATACATTGACAAATTTGTACCCATATAGAGGTTCATGAAGTTGTAGAGCACACTCCTCTATCAGGTTCTGAAGTCGAAAAGATTGTCCAGTGCAGTGATACTGTATCTCTTTTTCCTTCTCAATAAAATTATATGAACCAACTTCCTCTACTAAATATCTGGTACTAAGAAATACAAATATTGAATACATATTTTATCTATGACAAGTTCTGTGCTAAATGCATCAAATTGAGATGCTTTATTATTTGTGAAGTATATTGTGTCAATGGACAACTATCACAAAATTAATAACTATGGGGCCCGCTTATTGACGAGTTTTATTATACACAATGAGTTTTAAAGCTTGTAATGTATGATAAATGGTGCTCGAGCTAATCAGCTCCCAACTGTCATTTTCAAAATAATGACAATTAGGAGCTGATTGTCTGGAGCACCATTTATCATACCCAACGAGTTTGTTTTAAAACTTGTTGCATATAACAAAACACATTGATAAATGGTCTCCTTTATCACCAAAATATTTGTTTTTTTCAGTGCGGTCACTGTATAATACATGAAAGGGACAATATATATATATATATATATATATATATATATATACACACAAATAAAATTCAGCGCCACTTGTGGGATAAAATCCTAGTAAAACAGAGGGGAGGCTTTATATAAGAAAATAGTCCATATGACTACAAAGTGACCATACAGCACACTTCCCAAGGGCATATGGGTGTCAGCCAGGGCCGGACTGGCCATCTGGCACTTCTGGCAAATGCCAGAAGGGCCGATGGCCACGTGGGTCGGTCCAGCGCTCACTGATACACGCTGCCGCTCAGTCCGGCGGCAGCGTGTCTCAGCTGTCAGGAGAGGAGAGCGCCCGCCAGCGCGGCTGTGTCTGGCGCAGCGGCGTATAGCGGACTTCAAACCAGCCGCTGGTTCGTGAGCCAATCAGAGCTCGCGGACCGGCAGCCAATCAGAAGACGCCGGTCCGCGAGCTCTGATTGGCTCACGAACCGGCGGCTGGTTTGAACGAAGTCCGCTATACGCCGCCACGCCAGACACAGCCGCGCTGGCGGGCGCTCTCCTCTCCTGACTCACCCGTCCCTCACAGCCGGAGCCCGGAGGAGAAGCAGCAGCAGTGCAGCAGCGGTAAGCAGCTGCAGCACTGGCTGCTGTGGGGGCAATTGTATACCTGGCACTGTGGGGCATTTGTATACCTGGCACTGTGGGGGCATTTGTATACCTGGCACTGTGGGGGTATTTGTATACCTGGCACTGTGGGGGCATTTGTATACCTGGCACTGTGGGGGCATTTGTATACCTGGCACTGTGGGGGCATTTGTATACCTCTCACTGTGGGGGCAATTGTGGATCTGGCACTGCACTATTTGGGGCATATAATGTAAATTTCAGCTCATACCGTGTGCTATAATGTAAATTTCGGCTCATACCGGGTGCTATAATGTGAATTTTGGCTCATACTGTGTGTTATAATGTGAAAGAGGCACCAGTACTAGATAGTATAAGGGGTCCTACTATTGTGGTGCATAATGCGTATAAGGGGTGTATGGTGTGGTAAACTACACTGAAGGCCACGCCCCCTTTTGAGTGACCACGCCCCCTTTTCCGGAGCGAGCGCGCCTTCGGCACGCACTTAATTACAAAGTTCACATTTCCATACCCCCACTTAAAAATTTCCACTTCAACCACTGGTTGTGTGTATTTTAATAGAGAATGATGTACGCTTGTATGTTGTTAGAATATTAATTATATTTGTAAGAGCATAGACTAATAAGTGGGAGGAGTCAGGAATAGTAAGGGGAGGAGTCACAGAGGTGGGCCTGTGTGCTTCAAAAATGCCAGGGCCTATTTTTAGTCCCAGTCCGGCCCTGGTGTCAGCCAACCCCTAAAGAAAACAGTATAGGTAAAATACTGTATAGGTAAATATGGATAGAAGGGATGAGGGTACCAGCAACCTGTGCTGTTTAAAAAGTATATGTTATAAGAACGGTAGTGCTTCTAAAAAGGGGAACTTTGAGCCAAAAAGTTGTAAAAAATATAACAATTTATTTACTACATATAGGAGAGTAAAAAATATATATGAAATATACATATAAAAAATACAAAAAATACAAGATATTTCAGAATGCTCTCACTGACCTCCATTTGCTAAGATATGTTAGAGCTCCTATTTATTCCATTCTGAAATATCTTGTAAGTTTTGTATTTTTTATACGTATATTTCATTTTTAACTCTCCTGTATGTAAATTGTTATATTTTTTATATCTTTTTGGCTCAAAGCGCCACTTTTTAAAAGCTCTACCATTCTTATAACATATACTTTTTGAACACCAATGTTTTGTAGTGATAAAGTGGTTATTTTTTATTTTATGGGTTGCTTTCATTGAGGAAGGACAAACATCCAACAAATACGTTATCTTCCCACCTCTGTAAAAAACAGTGTTTGTATAATTTATAAGATTTTACATTTTAATCCAAACCAGGCTGGTCTGCTGTGTGTACAGAGCACAATACTGTAGCACAAGTGTAAATTTCCATCAGTAAAGTTTGATAAGTTACCTGCAATATCCGCTTTTGCCACCTGTACCTGTGTTTGTAGACAGTGAAGTTGTGTTGCGGGATGGTGAGAGGATCTGCTGTGTCCTGAAAAATAAATGATAAAGTTTTCCAAGCTGAAACTAACTGGTCTCTTTACCCAGCATTACTGGCACTGATGAATACTTTATGAATGGAAGCATAGCCTGGCTGTGTTTGAGACTGAGAGAGCGATTACTCAGTTCTGTACTGCTGCTCATAAATTAGCTACATGAAGCTTCCTATGTAGGAAACTGGAGAGAGGTCAGTCTCTGAACTTCGCATTTTATAGTACAGCACAGATTATTTAGTAAACTCAAGAGATGGAAAATGATGTTGCATAAGATATATGATTACATTTATACCCCAATATGCAGAAATAATTGTGCTTTCTACATTGTGCAAGGTATAATTCACTTTATGTGTCTTTACTGTTTGTATTACTTGTTGCCCCATTTCTTGCACCTCCCTCTTGCCCGCTTTGTTTTACCAATACCTGTCTCCTTTCCTATTCCCTGATTACACCTTCCCACTTCTATCTTCAGGACTTTTATCATAGAGATGGGTCCATATTTATCTTGACCTTTAATAGGATTAACTGAGACTGGGCAGTCGGACTTAATCCCCTGCTGTATTGTTCTCTGTATTGTATTGCAGCTGAGAACAATAGATGAAGGGTTTGTGTTACTAAACCATGTTGTGCCTAGGCGCAGCAAACTAGCCAAGATAACCGTGGACCCATGTGTACCTCTCTCTACCTCTGGATTCTGGAATGCAATCCCACGTCCAATGAGATTGCCTCACAGCCCCGGAACATGCAATTAAACTAATTTCCTCATTGAAACCTACCACCCTCCTCTAATTCCCACCACTCAAGTGGCTCTCCTCACCCTCTTTGTGTTCAACCATGACTCTTGTAGATCACAAGCTCTCTTGAGCAGGGTCCTGTCCCATCCATTCTTCGACATAGATATACCACTCTTGGGTGTGCGGTCGTGCCCTTATATATGCAAGAGGACAAAGGTCGAGTGTGTTCAACCACCCAAGTCGTGTGTATATCAGAGTGTGACCGCACACCCAGGAGTGGTATATCTATCTTATAAAATGGTCCCTGTTGTGACTAAATAGTTCTGTGTGGAGATAATGTAGAGTGACGTAGATGATTGCTGATTATGTTGCTCAGGGAAGTCCTGTTTAATTTTTTTGAATAGATTATCATTGTACAAGTCAAGAGTGATGAGGTTTAATGTGAAATCATTTGAGTTATGTGTTAAATTTTACATTTTGGGAAATTTTTCAGTCAGAAATATCAGTCTAAGGGGGACATGTACTAAGCAGTGATAAAAGTGGAGAAGTGAGCCAGTGGAGAAGTTGCCCATGGCAACCAATCAGCATTGACATAACATTTATAATTTGCATACTACTGTATAAGAGTATACAGAGCAGCTGATTGGTTGCCATGGGCAGCTTCTCCACTGGCTCACTTTTACACTTTTATCACTGCTTAGCACATGTCCCCCATAGTGAGGCAGTGATTCGCTGCTTTTCTGTGAGCAGTGTGTATGTGTGAGAGCGGTCACCAGACTTGGACTGGCCCACAGGGGTACAGGGAAAACCACCGGTGGGCCCCACTGCCTGGATGCCCACCTCCTGCTCTAAGGATCAAGTTCCAGACTGTGCACTTGAATTATTATTATACATTATACACATGTTACCTTATACTGGACTATAGTGTATTTCCTACAGTGCATTGCTGTTATTAATCTGTTATTATTCTGGTACATTATCATGCATGCAGCAGCTGAATTTACTGTATATATTTATGAAGGGGCCCAGACGTTGCACTCTCTAATGGTTAGTCAAACCAATGAGGAGGCAGGCCACACCCCCTCTGCAGACTGACCACACCCCTAACATGGGCCCCTACCACTGCATTTCCCCAGTGGGCCCTACATGCCCCAGTCTAACACTGGCTGTCACTGTGTAAACTTGTGGATTGATACAGCTGTGGCTTTGTGATTAGGTTCAAATTGCAGTTGTAAGTAGATCAGGCCTGAGGTGTAGCTAGACGCCATGGTGCCCTGAGCAAGAGTATGTTTTGGCACCTCCCTCCCATGTGCTGATCACCCTGCAGAGATGAACCCCCCTCGACTTGATAATCAACACAGTGCCTCAATGAAAATAATACCCTAGAACTGCCATGCCAGACCTGATAATCCCACTATGTTACAATCCCTCAGGCTGCTGCGGCACAGCTGTCTCTGCCTCTCAGGCAATTGTGGGACATTATGTTCATGGTACAATGAAAATAATGTCCTAGAATCGCCTGAGGGGCAGAGAAAGCTGTGCCGCAGCAGCCTGAGGGTCAGAGAGAGGTGCTTCAGCAGCCTGAGGGGCAGAGAGAGGTGCTGCAGCAGCCTGACAGGCAGAAAGAGGTGCTACAGCTTCTAATGCAGAGGGAAATGCTGCTGCAGCAGCTGGGGCAGCGAAACGTGCTGCAGCATCAATGCAGAGAGAAGTGCTGCAGCCAGGGCAGAAAAAAGGTGCTACAGCAGCTAGGGCAGAGAGAGCTGTTTTAGCATCTGAAGTAGAGACGTGCTACAGCTAGAGATGAGCGGGTTCGGTTTCTCTGAATCCGAACCCGCACGAACTTCATGTTTTTTTCACGGGTCCGAGCAGACTCGGATCCTCCCGCCTTGCTCGGTTAACCCGAGCGCGCCCGAACGTCATCATGACGCTGTCGGATTCTCGCGAGACTCGGATTCTATATAAGGAGCCGCGCGTCGCCGCCATTTTCACACGTGCATTGAGATTGATAGGGAGAGGACGTGGCTGGCGTCCTCTCCATTTAGATTAGGGTTGAGAGAGAGAGAGATTGACCTGAGGCTGTGATACTGTAGAAGAGAGTGCAGAGTTTAGTGACTGACGACCACAGTGACCACCAGACAGTGCAGTTGTTTGTTTTATTTAATATATCCGTTCTCTGCCTGAAAAAAACGATACACACAGTGACTCAGTCACATACCATATCTGTGTGCACTGCTCAGCCCAGTGTGCTGCATCAATGTATATATATATATCTGACTGTGCTCAGCTCACACAGCTTATAATTGTGGGGGAGACTGGGGAGCACTGCAGTGCCAGTTATAGGTTATAGCAGGAGCCAGGAGTACATAATATTATATTAAAATTAAACAGTGCACACTTTTGCTGCAGGAGTGCCACTGCCAGTGTGACTAGTGACCAGTGACCTGACCACCAGTATATATAATATTAGTAGTATACTATCTCTTTATCAACCAGTCTATATTAGCAGCAGACACAGTACAGTGCGGTAGTTCACGGCTGTGGCTACCTCTGTGTCGGCACTCGGCAGCCCGTCCATAATTGTATATACCACCTAACCGTGGTTTTTTTTTCTTTCTTTATAGTCATACTAGTTACGAGTATACTATCTCTTTATCAACCAGTCTATATTAGCAGCAGACACAGTACAGTGCGGTAGTTCACGGCTGTGGCTACCTCTGTGTCGGCACTCGGCAGCCCGTCCATAATTGTATATACCACCTAACCGTGGTTTTTTTTTCTTTCTTTATACATACATACTAGTTACGAGTATACTATCTCTTTATCAACCAGTCTATATATTAGCAGCAGACACAGTACAGTGCGGTAGTTCACGGCTGTGGCTACCTCTGTGTCGGCACTCGGCAGCCCGTCCATAATTGTATATACCACCTAACCGTGGTTTTTTTTTCTTTCTTTATACATACATACTAGTTACGAGTATACTATCTCTTTATCAACCAGTCTATATATTAGCAGCAGACACAGTACAGTGCGGTAGTTCACGGCTGTGGCTACCTCTGTGTCGGCACTCGGCAGCCCGTCCATAATTGTATATACCACCTAACCGTGGTTTTTTTTTCTTTCTTTATAGTCATACTAGTTACGAGTATACTATCTCTTTATCAACCAGTCTATATTAGCAGCAGACACAGTACAGTGCGGTAGTTCACGGCTGTGGCTACCTCTGTGTCGGCACTCGGCAGCCCGTCCATAATTGTATATACCACCTAACCGTGGTTTTTTTTTCTTTCTTTATACATACATACTAGTTACGAGTATACTATCTCTTTATCAACCAGTCTATATATTAGCAGCAGACACAGTACAGTGCGGTAGTTCACGGCTGTGGCTACCTCTGTGTCGGCACTCGGCAGCCCGTCCATAATTGTATATACCACCTAACCATGGTTTTTTTTTCTTTCTTTATACATACATACTAGTTACGAGTATACTATCTCTTTATCAACCAGTCTATATATTAGCAGCAGACACAGTACAGTGCGGTAGTTCACGGCTGTGGCTACCTCTGTGTCGGCACTCGGCAGCCCGTCCATAATTGTATATACCACCTAACCGTGGTTTTTTTTTCTTTCTTTATAGTCATACTAGTTACGAGTATACTATCTCTTTATCAACCAGTCTATATTAGCAGCAGACACAGTACAGTGCGGTAGTTCACGGCTGTGGCTACCTCTGTGTCGGCACTCGGCAGCCCGTCCATAATTGTATATACCACCTAACCGTGGTTTTTTTTTCTTTCTTTATACATACATACTAGTTACGAGTATACTATCTCTTTATCAACCAGTCTATATATTAGCAGCAGACACAGTACAGTGCGGTAGTTCACGGCTGTGGCTACCTCTGTGTCGGCACTCGGCAGCCCGTCCATAATTGTATATACCACCTAACCGTGGTTTTTTTTTCTTTCTTTATAGTCATACTAGTTACGAGTATACTATCTCTTTATCAACCAGTCTATATTAGCAGCAGACACAGTACAGTGCGGTAGTTCACGGCTGTGGCTACCTCTGTGTCGGCACTCGGCAGCCCGTCCATAATTGTATATACCACCTAACCGTGGTTTTTTTTTCTTTCTTTATACATACATACTAGTTACGAGTATACTATCTCTTTATCAACCAGTCTATATATTAGCAGCAGACACAGTACAGTGCGGTAGTTCACGGCTGTGGCTACCTCTGTGTCGGCACTCGGCAGCCCGTCCATAATTGTATATACCACCTAACCATGGTTTTTTTTTCTTTCTTTATACATACATACTAGTTACGAGTATACTATCTCTTTATCAACCAGTCTATATATTAGCAGCAGACACAGTACAGTGCGGTAGTTCACGGCTGTGGCTACCTCTGTGTCGGCACTCGGCAGCCCGTCCATAATTGTATATACCACCTAACCGTGGTTTTTTTTTCTTTCTTTATAGTCATACTAGTTACGAGTATACTATCTCTTTATCAACCAGTCTATATTAGCAGCAGACACAGTACAGTGCGGTAGTTCACGGCTGTGGCTACCTCTGTGTCGGCACTCGGCAGCCCGTCCATAATTGTATATACCACCTAACCGTGGTTTTTTTTTCTTTCTTTATACATACATACTAGTTACGAGTATACTATCTCTTTATCAACCAGTCTATATATTAGCAGCAGACACAGTACAGTGCGGTAGTTCACGGCTGTGGCTACCTCTGTGTCGGCACTCGGCAGCCCGTCCATAATTGTATATACCACCTAACCGTGGTTTTTTTTTCTTTCTTTATACATACATACTAGTTACGAGTATACTATCTCTTTATCAACCAGTCTATATATTAGCAGCAGACACAGTACAGTGCGGTAGTTCACGGCTGTGGCTACCTCTGTGTCGGCACTCGGCAGCCCGTCCATAATTGTATATACCACCTAACCGTGGTTTTTTTTTCTTTCTTTATACATACATACTAGTTACGAGTATACTATCTCTTTATCAACCAGTCTATATATTAGCAGCAGACACAGTACAGTGCGGTAGTTCACGGCTGTGGCTACCTCTGTGTCGGCACTCGGCAGCCCGTCCATAATTGTATATACCACCTAACCGTGGTTTTTTTTTCTTTCTTTATAGTCATACTAGTTACGAGTATACTATCTCTTTATCAACCAGTCTATATTAGCAGCAGACACAGTACAGTGCGGTAGTTCACGGCTGTGGCTACCTCTGTGTCGGCACTCGGCAGCCCGTCCATAATTGTATATACCACCTAACCGTGGTTTTTTTTTCTTTCTTTATACATACATACTAGTTACGAGTATACTATCTCTTTATCAACCAGTCTATATATTAGCAGCAGACACAGTACAGTGCGGTAGTTCACGGCTGTGGCTACCTCTGTGTCGGCACTCGGCAGCCCGTCCATAATTGTATATACCACCTAACCGTGGTTTTTTTTTCTTTCTTTATACATACATACTAGTTACGAGTATACTATCTCTTTATCAACCAGTCTATATATTAGCAGCAGACACAGTACAGTGCGGTAGTTCACGGCTGTGGCTACCTCTGTGTCAACACTCGGCAGCCCGTCCATAATTGTATACTAGTATCCAATCCATCCATCTCCATTGTTTACCTGAGGTGCCTTTTAGTTGTGCCTATTAAAATATGGAGAACAAAAATGTTGAGGTTCCAAAATTAGGGAAAGATCAAGATCCACTTCCACCTCGTGCTGAAGCTGCTGCCACTAGTCATGGCCGAGACGATGAAATGCCAGCAACTTCGTCTGCCAAGGCCGATGCCCAATGTCATAGTACAGAGCATGTCAAATCCAAAACACCAAATATCAGTAAAAAAAGGACTCCAAAACCTAAAATAAAATTGTCGGAGGAGAAGCGTAAACTTGCCAATATGCCATTTACCACACGGAGTGGCAAGGAACGGCTGAGGCCCTGGCCTATGTTCATGGCTAGTGGTTCAGCTTCACATGAGGATGGAAGCACTCAGCCTCTCGCTAGAAAAATGAAAAGACTAAAGCTGGCAAAAGCAGTAGCACCGCAAAGAACTGTGCGTTCTTCGAAATCCCAAATCCACAAGGAGAGTCCGACTCCAATTGTGTCGGTTGCGATGCCTGACCTTCCCAACACTGGACGTGAAGAGCATGCGCCTTCCACCATTTGCACGCCCCCTGCAAGTGATGGAAGGAGCACCCGCAGTCCAGTTCCTGATAGTCAGATTGAAGATGTCAGTGTTGAAGTACACCAGGATGAGGAGGATATGGGTGTTGCTGGCGCTGGGGAGGAAATTGACCAGGAGGATTCTGATGGTGAGGTGGTTTGTTTAAGTCAGGCACCCGGGGAGACACCTGTTGTCCGTGGTAGGAATATGGCCGTTGACATGCCTGGTGAAAATACCAAAAAAATCAGCTCTTCGGTGTGGAAGTATTTCACCAGAAATGCGGACAACAGGTGTCAAGCCGTGTGTTCCCTTTGTCAAGCTGTAATAAGTAGGGGTAAGGACGTTAACCACCTCGGAACATCCTCCCTTATACGTCACCTGCAGCGCATTCATAATAAGTCAGTGACAAGTTCAAAAACTTGGGCCGACAGCGGAAGCAGTCCACTGACCAGTAAATCCCTTCCTCTTGTAACCAAGCTCACGCAAACCACCCCACCAACTCCCTCAGTGTCAATTTCCTCCTTCCCCAGGAATGCCAATAGTCCTGCAGGCCATGTCACTGGCAATTCTGACGAGTCCTCTCCTGCCTGGGATTCCTCCGATGCATCCTTGCGTGTAACGCCTACTGCTGCTGGCGCTGCTGTTGTTGCTGCTGGGAGTCGATGGTCATCCCAGAGGGGAAGTCGTAAGACCACTTTTACTACTTCCACCAAGCAATTGACTGTCCAACAGTCCTTTGCGAGGAAGATGAAATATCACAGCAGTCATCCTACTGCAAAGCGGATAACTGAGGCCTTGACATCCTGGGTGGTGAGAAACGTGGTTCCGGTATCCATCATTACTGCAGAGCCAACTAGAGACTTGTTGGAGGTACTGTGTCCCCGGTACCAAATACCATCTAGGTTCCATTTCTCTAGGCAGGCGATACCGAAAATGTACACAGACCTCAGAAAAAGAGTCACCAGTGTCCTAAAAAATGCAGCTGTACCCAATGTCCACTTAACCACGGACATGTGGACAAGTGGAGCAGGGCAGGGTCAGGACTATATGACTGTGACAGCCCACTGGGTAGATGTATGGACTCCCGCCGCAAGAACAGCAGCGGCGGCACCAGTAGCAGCATCTCGCAAACGCCAACTCTTTCCTAGGCAGGCTACGCTTTGTATCACCGGTTTCCAGAATACGCACACAGCTGAAAACCTCTTACGGCAACTGAGGAAGATCATCGCGGAATGGCTTACCCCAATTGGACTCTCCTGTGGATTTGTGGCATCGGACAACGCCAGCAATATTGTGTGTGCATTAAATCTGGGCCAATTCCAGCACGTCCCATGTTTTGCACATACCTTGAATTTGGTGGTGCAGAATTTTTTAAAAAACGACAGGGGCGTGCAAGAGATGCTGTCGGTGGCCAGAAGAATTGCGGGACACTTTCGGCGTACAGGCACCACGTACAGAAAACTGGAGCACCACCAAAAACTACTGAACCTGCCCTGCCATCATCTGAAGCAAGAAGTGGTAACGAGGTGGAATTCAACCCTGTATATGCTTCAGAGGTTGGAGGAGCAGCAAAAGGCCATTCAAGCCTATACAATTGAGCACGATATAGGAGGTGGGATGCACCTGTCTCAAGCGCAGTGGAGAATGATTTCAACGTTGTGCAAGGTTCTGATGCCCTTTGAACTTGCCACACGTGAAGTCAGTTCAGACACTGCCAGCCTGAGTCAGGTCATTCCCCTCATCAGGCTTTTGCAGAAGAAGCTGGAGACATTGAAGGAGGAGCTAACACGGAGCGATTCCGCTAGGCATGTGGGACTTGTGGATGGAGCCCTTAATTCGCTTAGCAAGGATTCACGGGTGGTCAATCTGTTGAAATCAGAGCACTACATTTTGGCCACCGTGCTCGATCCTAGATTTAAAGCCTACCTTGGATCTCTCTTTCCGGCAGACACAAGTCTGCTGGGGTTCAAACACCTGCTGGTGAGTAAATTGTCAAGTCAAGCGGAACGCGACCTGTCAACAACATCTCCTCCTTCACATTCTCCCGCAACTGGGGGTGCGAGGAAAAGGCTCAGAATTCCGAGCCCACCCGCTGGCGGTGATGCAGGGCAGTCTGGAGCGACTGCTGATGCTGACATCTGGTCCGGACTGAAGGACCTGACAACGATTACGGACATGTCGTCTACTGTCACTGCATATGATTCTCTCCCCATTGAAAGAATGGTGGAGGATTATATGAGTGACCGCATCCAAGTAGGCACGTCACACAGTCCGTACTTATACTGGCAGGAAAAAGAGGCAATTTGGAGGCCCTTGCACAAACTGGCTTTATTCTACCTAAGTTGCCCTCCCACAAGTGTGTACTCCGAAAGAGTGTTTAGTGCCGCCGCTCACCTTGTCAGCAATCGGCGTACGAGGTTACATCCAGAAAATGTGGAGAAGATGATGTTCATTAAAATGAATTATAATCAATTCCTCCGTGGAGACATTGACCAGCAGCAATTGCCTCCACAAAGTACACAGGGAGCTGAGATGGTGGATTCCAGTGGGGACGAATTGATAATCTGTGAGGAGGGGGATGTACACGGTGATATATCGGAGGATGATGATGAGGTGGACATCTTGCCTCTGTAGAGCCAGTTTGTGCAAGGAGAGATTAATTGCTTCTTTTTTGGTGGGGGTCCAAACCAACCCGTCATATCAGTCACAGTCGTGTGGCAGACCCTGTCACTGAAATGATGGGTTGGTTAAAGTGTGCATGTCCTGTTTATACAACATAAGGGTGGGTGGGAGGGCCCAAGGACAATTCCATCTTGCACCTCTTTTTTCTTTTCTTTTTCTTTGCGTCATGTGCTGTTTGGGGAGGGTTTTTTGGAAGGGACATCCTGCGTGACACTGCAGTGCCACTCCTAGATGGGCCCGGTGTTTGTGTCGGCCACTAGGTTCGCTTATCTTACTCACACAGCTACCTCATTGCGCCTCTTTTTTTCTTTGCGTCATGTGCTGTTTGGGGAGGGTTTTTTGGAAGGGACATCCTGCGTGACACTGCAGTGACACTCCTAGATGGGCCCGGTGTTTGTGTCGGCCACTAGGGTCGCTTATCTTACTCACACAGCTACCTCATTGCGCCTCTTTTTTTCTTTGCGTCATGTGCTGTTTGGGGAGGGTTTTTTGGAAGGGACATCCTGCGTGACACTGCAGTGCCACTCCTAGATGGGCCCGGTGTTTGTGTCGGCCACTAGGGTCGCTAATCTTACTCACACAGCTACCTCATTGCGCCTCTTTTTTTCTTTGCGTCATGTGCTGTTTGGGGAGGGTTTTTTGGAAGGGCCATCCTGCGTGACACTGCAGTGACACTCCTAGATGGGCCCGGTGTTTGTGTCGGCCACTAGGGTCGCTTATCTTACTCACACAGCGACCTCGGTGCAAATTTTAGGACTAAAAATAATATTGTGAGGTGTGAGGTATTCAGAATAGACTGAAAATGAGTGGAAATTATGGTTTTTGAGGTTAATAATACTTTGGGATCAAAATGACCCCCAAATTCTATGATTTAAGCTGTTTTTTAGGTTTTTTGGAAAAAAACACCCGAATCCAAAACACACCCGAATCCGACAAAAAAAATTCGGTGAGGTTTTGCCAAAACGCGGTCGAACCCAAAACACGGCCGCGGAACCGAACCCAAAACCAAAACACAAAACCCGAAAAATTTCCGGCGCTCATCTCTAGCTACAGCTTCCAGGAAAGAGAGAGGTGTTGCAGCAGCAGGGGCAGAGAGTGGTATACCAGGACAGAAGTATCCCTGCTGCACAGCTACAAGTAGACAGTGAGACATGTAAAGAGGGCAGGCAGTGCTCCGGCATGTGCTGGCTGTCAGTGTCTCCTGCTGTCGCCTCAGGCCTGCCCTGCCCCCAACCTAGTCTCTGAGTCCGAGTCAGTGTGCACCCCTCTGCTCCTCCTCTTCCTGCTCTGCAGCTGCCAGTACAGTGGGCCGTGGAAATGGGGGGTGACGGGCAGCAGTGTGCCCTCTACCTTTTTCAGTGCCCAGAGCTCGCGCTTCACCGAAGCCACCCTCGCTACACCCCTGGGTGTATGAGCCTTGGGAAATAATGCACAGTCATGTGATCTAATGTGTCCAATCATGTTGGTGAAATCTGTCTCACTATATTACACCATTTTATATATTTTATACAGTATATATGGAATATTCTCGTATATTCCTTTTTTTAGCACTGATGTACTTTTTTGTATGTTTTATCCCATTGTATGACATTCAAAAGCCGTTGTTTGGTATTTAAGAGTAAGGTGCCATGTACAATAATAATAATAATAATAATAACAATCATTTTCCAAGTGCTTTAAATAGAAATAATTCAGATTGCTCCCTAAGATCAATTCTTTGTTCCTACTTAAAGTAGTCTTTAACAATGGCATCAACACTATCTTCACTTAGGCCCACATTCAGAGATGGACGAAGATGTGAACGCGCACACAAACCCTGATTATCAATAATGTACGCATGTGCACCAAACAAAAAAAATATATGCATGCATCAAAGCACATTGTGCGAAGCAGTCTGTCATGCGTGCGTACGTGCAACATGTGTACAAGTGAAGGGAATGGGAGGACATGTGGTCTCCATAACACGCACACAGAGCTAGGAATGAAAGGCGTGTCAGGGAAAGTGGAAAGGGCGTTCTCTACGAAATACTAACATCACTACAAGCGTCCTCACACACATTAAGCAGCTAAATAACCCTTTCACTAGAGTAGGGCTAACCTCACACAGAGTATCTTGGCAAACCTCTGTAGGACAAATGCGTCGATAGTCTGATCCTATAAACTAATTGAGCAGGTGTTAGCAAGTATTCTGATCTCTGATTTACAACCAATCATTGTTTGCAATACAAACATTATCTTCTCAATCCCCAGAAAAACACATATAGGTTAAATGTTTTTTTTCCAAAACATACCAGTGTTTTCAATGAACACTACGCTTTTTTTGTAAACTAATAATACTACAATAAAATCTCTGCAAAAATCACTTTTCTGCAGCGTGGTACACTGGTATTCCACAGGGAATAACATCGGGGTGTAGAGTAGGATCTTGATCCGAGGCACCAACAGGCTAAAAGCTTTTTACTGTTCCCAAGATGCTCAGCGCCGCCTCCTCTATAACCCTGCCTCCGCGCACAGGAGCTCAGTTTGTAAGTTGGTGCCTGCAGTGCAGGCAGCTAACAGGCAGGGCTGCTCCAGCAGCCCTAAGAAGAGCTATTTCAAAGAAGAAAGAAGACTTCAAGGGCTGCAGCAGAGGCACTTCTGATATCTCCTGCTGCAGCTCCATCACCTCCCCCAGCGGCTCTGTATACTCCCGCGTCCCTGGTTGCCAGGTACTTACAGCGGAGGCTCTGGTTCTTCACCCAGGGCACACACACTAACTGAAGTTCTCCGGGATCGCGTCGCCACACTCAGGGAGGATGTAAGAGGGTCGCCCAGGCAGGACCCGCTGGAAATCACGATCTGGCGCGGCCATTAGGAGGCGGGCTGCGCGCACTGGCGTGGATACTGTGGCCGCACAAGAACCCCACTAGACCACCAGGGCAAGGGCACAGGTCGGATTAGGCTATAATCCATTTTATTAAGACCCGCAGAACCTGGTGGTGAAGTCCAGCAAGGGGATAAAGCTCTGGCCTGTAGCACCTCCTCCAGCCCCTGGGCGCCATTTAGAGTAAATGTTCCCGCCCTGTAGCTGCATCTCTCTGTCTCCCTCACTCCCTATCAGCGTTTGGGCACCATTACACACAGCTGCGCTGATTCTGGGACTGCTGGGTGATGCCTCCTCTGTAAAGCTACCTACATCATCAGTGTTGTGCATTTACAGGACACTTAAGTAGTCTACATGTCGTTTAGACAGTGTTAGTTAAGAACAAGTTCATACTTCAGGGTTATTTAGTACAAGTACCCTGTGATAATCATCCTGTATTTACTGTGCATTGATATATATCTGTTTATATACATAGCTTTACTCAGTAATAATATTGCTAGTCCAGTACAGTTTTATAGTTTGTCATAATTCCTAAATTGTACGTGTGTGTGTGTGTGTGTGTGTGTGTGTGTGTGTGTGTGTGTGTGTGTGTGTGTGTGTGTGTGTGTGTGTGTGTGTGTGTGTGTGCATATAGCTGCTGGGTGATCTCCACTCCATGTATCTCACTCCTACTGCTATCCCTATATTCTGTAACCTGAGGGGGCTCCGTGCGTCAGGGTTATTAGATAATATAGGTATTTCACAGGATATACGTATTTTATATTTTTCTCTGTGTTTTTCAGTCACATTTTACCTCAGAAATCCTCTGTTTACACTGCACGGGGGGGGGGGAGGGGGGGGGGGTTTGTTAGGTATTATATCTGCTGATATTGTACTGTGTCGCCCGTGGTTTATGCTTTCATATCATGTCAGCTACAGGGGGTGATGGGTCTGGGGCTGATTCCGCCGTGCGCGGTTATGATGCCCCAGATGCATTTGAGGATAAGATGGCTGCGGAGGGTTCAGATTTTGGGGGTTCTGTACCCCTCAGTCAGTTTGTAACAACGGGGGCACATCAAGGCCCGCCTTGGTCTGCTTTTTCTAATTTACTGACTATGCTGGTAACTAGACTTGCGCCCCCTATGGGACCTCCTGTGCCTTATCAGCCTTATATGGTCCATGCGGTTAGTCCACCATGGACAGATGCTCTTGGGCTACATGGGCCGCAGAAGCTATTGAGGCATGGGCCCCAGGAAATAGAGGAGTTTCCGTCCAATTTTTCTGAACATGCCAGACAATGTCTCTTATATTGTCATGGCATCTCATTACATTAAAGAAGCAGCTTCAGATGCAGGTGTTCTGGTAGCCAAAGCTGCTACGACATCCATTTTGACTCACCGTATTCTCTGGTTACGGTCCGGGTCGGTGGACTTTGACTCTAAGAAAACCCTGGAGGTGCTCCCGTTTAAAGGAAACATCCTTTTTGGTGAGGATCTCAACAAGATTATCGCTGACTTGACGTCTGCTAAGACTGCATGTCTACCTAGTACGGGATGTGGTCAACATCTCACCGGACGGAATCCCGGCGGTCGGAATGCCGACACCTATTCTCCCTCCGTGGGTGTCCACTACACCCATAGAGGGAGACTAAATTAGTGTGCAGAGCGTAGCGAGGCACCGTGCCTGCAGCGTGGCGAGCGCAGCGAGCTAGCAAGGAGCAAAGTTGCACTTGCCCCCCTGTCAGGATTGTGCTGGTCGGGATTCCGGTGTCTGTATTCCGACAGCCGGGATCCCGTCCAGGGGATTTCGTTCTAATCCCCCTAGTACTACTCCATCGGCCCTGAAGGCAAAGAGTATTTATTTTCATTCCTTTCGCCCTCCGGGTAAAGCAAAGGGTCAGGCGTACCCAAAATAGTCTTGCACTTCCAAAACCACCAAGGGCAAGCCTAAACGTGCCTGGGATGCCCGTCAGCCGACTTCCAAATCTGACAAGCCTGTGGCATGACAGGGCGGGCCTCACCCTTGGGGATCCCAGGGTGGGAGGCCGACTTCTACAGTTTATCCAGGTATAGTTGAAGACCACTTCAGACGCTTGGGTACAGGAAGTCGTCACTCATGTATACGCTATATTCTTCAAGACACGTCCCCCTCCTCGCTGTTGCCTGACGGACATCCCTTCGGATCAGGTGAAGGCAACAACTCTCCGTTTAGTGGTACAATCCCTCCTGGACACTGCAGTGGTAGTGCCGGTGCCTCTGGCTCAGAGGGGCAGGGGGTACTATTCAACGCTGTTCCTAGTCCCCAAACCGAATGGATCCTCCTGGCCCATTCTCAACCTCAAATCTTTGAACAAGTGTGTGAGGGTCTCCAAGTTTCGTATGGAGACCCTTCACTCTACTGTCCTGGCTTTGGAACCAGGGGACTATATGGTATCCCTGGATATACAGGATGCTTACCTGCATATTCCTATTGCCATGTCACATCAGCAATACCTGCGGTTTGCTATTGGCAGTCTCCATTACCAATTCCGGGCCTTACTGTTTGGTCTGACCACGGCTCCGCAAATTTTCACCAAGGTCATGGCAGTTATGACGGCTACACTCCGCCGTCGGGACATCCGGATCCTGCCGTATCTGGACGACTTGCTGATCCTGGCCAATTCCCCAGAAGTTCTCCTCCGTCATTTGGATCTGACGGTACAGTTTCTGCAAGCCCATAGGTGGCTCATCAACTGGAAGAAATCATCCCTGGTCCCTGCCCAGAGCATGGTGAATCTGGGAGCGTTGTTGGACACACACAGCCAGAGGTTGTTTTTGTCACAGGAGAAAGTCCTGAAGCTTCAGGACAAGATACGTTGCTTCCTCTCTGGGCCACGTGTGTCGATACACTCGGCAATGCAAGTATTAGGCCTCATGGTGTCGGCTTTCGACATGGTGGAGTATGTTCAATTTCATTCCCGACCTCTGCAGAAATTGATTCTTGCCAAGTGGAACGGCCTGCCTCACCGGGTCAGGTCTCAAATGATCTCCTTGTCTCCGGAGGTCCGTCTGTCACTGAATTGGTGGCTGCAGGACCAACAACTGAGCAGGGGTCGTCACTTCTGGATCTTCAACTGGGTCCTTCTGACGACGAATGTCAGTCTGAGGGGTTTGGGGCGCGGTGTTGGAGCAACACTCTCTTCAGGGTAGGTGGACCAGGGAGGAGTCCTCCCGATAAATATTCTGGAATTGCAAGCAGTGTTCCATGCTCTGAAACTGGCCCAGCATCTGGTAATGAACAGGCCTGTTCAAGTACAGTCAGACGGTGGCGTACATAAATCATCAAGGCGGCACTCGAAGCTGCATGGCTATGATGGAAGTGTCAAAGATTCTTCAATGGGCGGAACGCCATCTGCCAGCCATATCGGCAGTGTTCATTCCGGGGGTCCTCAACTGGGAAGTGGAATTCCTCAGTCGTCAGGACGTACACGCCAGAGAGTGTAGCATTCACCCAGAAGTATTTCAACTCCTAGTGGACAAATGGGGCCTACCAGATGTAGACCTGATGGCGTCTCGACACAATCACAAGTTTCCCGTCTTCGGAGCAAGAACATGGAATCCTCAAGCGGCGTTCATGGACGCACTGGCAATTCCATGGAACTTTCGGCTGCCGTACGTGTTCCCTCCGGTGTCACTCCTGCCCAGATTAGTGAGGAAGTTCAAGCAAGAAGGAAGAATCCTTCTTCTAATAGCTCCAGCATGGTCCAGATGGCATTGGTTCTCAGACCTACAGGGTCTCTCACTAGAGCATCCTCTTCTGCTTCCCCAATGACCAGACCTCCTCGTTCAGGGCCCTTGTGTTTACCAGGATTTGGCCCGACTGGCTTTGACGGCGTGGCTCTTGAAGCTTCCTTACTGAGGGACAAAGGATTTTCTGAGGCAGTCATTCAAACTATGTTGAAGGCCATTAAGCCAGCTTCTGCTTGGAATTACCATAGGGTCTGGAATTCTTACTTTGCTTGGTGGCATCTAACAATCATGACTTTTACAAGTTTAGTATGGCCAAACTTTTGGCCTTCCTACAAAAGGGCCTGGACTTGGGCCTTTGGCTGGCCTCCCTCAAGGTTCATATTTCTGCCTTGTCGGTATGGTTTCAGAGAAAAATTGCGACTCTGCCTGATGTTCATACAGTCACTCAAGGTGTTTTACGGATTCAACCTCCCTATGTCCCACCTGTGGCTCCTTGGGATTTGTCGGTAGTTCTGGAGGCTTTGCAAGAGTCTCCGTTTGCACCTCTTGAATCTGCGGATCTTAGGTGGCTTTCCCTCAAGGTCTTGTTTCTGCTGGCTATTGCCTCTGCTACACGGGTATCAGATTTGGGTGCCTTGTCTTGTAGGTCCCCCTATCTGATTTTTCACCGTGACCAGGCAGTTCTTCGGATGCGCTCTGGTTATCTACCTAAGTTGGTGTCTTCTTTCCACCTTAACCATTGTTGTTCCGGCCTTTGTCTCTCCGGATTTATCCTCCAAAGAGTGGTCTTTGGATGTGGTACGGGCTCTCCGTATCTATGTGAAGAGGACAGCCTCCGTTAGGAAGTCTGATTATCTTTTTATACTGTTTGGTTTTAACAAACGTGGCTGGCCTGCTAACAAGCAGACCTTGGCCAGACGGATTAGAATGGTGATTGCACATGCTTATGTACTGGCTGGCCTTCCAGCTCCTGCTGCCATCAAAGCCCAATCTACTTGGTCTGTTGGAAAAGTCACGGGTTGCGTGACGAAACGCGTCAGGACTCCTCCCCTTTTCTCACTGAGTACCCGCACGCTCTGGGACACAGCTACCACTGCTTCAACTTCACCTGCTACAATTAGCGGGCGCCACGCGTCCCAATACAGGACGAAGCCGGCGTGTGAACTCCGTGCGGCTGTCGTGGCCGGCTCATCAGCCTCTCTTCCTCTGACCACCGGCGGATGGTGCACGTCCAGGGAGTCTTGGAGGAGATTTATACACAGCAGGATCCCTGTGGCAGCTTTTAATTAATCAGCCGCTTATATGCTTTTTCCACATACTCTGATGTAGACAGCGGGCGATGCACGCCCAGGGAAACTGAGCTAACAACAGCGTGTTCCCGTTCCACACGGATACACAGGCCATGAACTCTCCAGCTTCATTAAACATCGGGCAATTTCTGGACTCACCCGAGGACGCTCGGGTACCCCAGCCCTTTTGGAGAGGTAACTCAATGTTCATTTGCAATATACAGACCGGTCATTTGAATTCTGAAGCCTTCTTCCAACGGCTTAACATTTAGAGCCTACATTGGCTACACATGTAGCAACTGTGTTTCTTTCAACAAACAAATTTCTCCATATAGCAGTGTTCCAGGAGCATGGTAACAGATTGTTACACTTGAACTCTCATCAGCTATCTCAGTCAGCTTTATTGCTTATAGTGTTCATTGAAACAATTTATGCATCTTATGTGATTCTTATATTTTGATACATGTGGCAAATTCAGTGAGGATAGGGATTATACATTCAAATTCCATATGAGCTTGTTTTAAACCAAGTGGTTTTAAATTGATTTATCTTGATAATTAAATATTCATTTTGATAAATTTATTTGACTCTTTGGTTGTATTTGAACTCAGGTCATAATAATGTCAATGATATGAGCGCCTTTATTAATTTCTTTCCCTTGTTCCTCCAGTTAGGAGTATCACACAACTCCTTATAGAGGCGAACGTACTTTTGACATTATTAATTCCAGGTTCGGGTTATTAAGATCAGAATTAATGAACAATTGTTAGACACAGCGCAGCAATTTTTTCTGTTGTTACTTGGTCTGTTGGACCTTCTTGGGCGGCACGCCATGGTGCGACCCTTGAACAATTGTGCAAGGCGGCTACGTGGTCCTCAGTGAACCCTTTCATAAGGTTCTATGCCTTCAATACTTCCGCCTCCCAGGATGCCTCCTTTGGATGCCGGGTTCTTGTGCCCACTACAGTGTGTCCCCTCCCATGAGGAACTGCTTTAGGACATCCCCAATGTTATTCCCTGTGGAATACCAGTGTACCCTGCTGCAGAAAAGGAGATTTATGGTAAGACCTTACCCTTGTTAAATCTCTTTCTGCGAGGTACACTGGATTCCACAGGGCGCCCACCCTGACTCACTTAAGCTTCTTTGGGTTTGTATGGCATTAGCTGCTGATAGCTTCTGCTGTTGTGAGAATGTGGTGTATGTGGCTACTAACGGTTGTCGTCTCTTTTGCCTGCTACTGCATTGGACTGGTTAACGAAACTGAGCTCCTGTGCACGGAGGCGGGGTTATAGAGGAGGCGGTGCTGAGCATCTTGGGAACAGTCAAAGCTTTTAGCCTGTTGGTGCCTCGGATCAAGATCCTACTCTACACCCCGATGTTATTCCCTGTGGAATCCAGTGTACCTCGCAGAAAGAGATTTAACAAGGGTAAGTTCTTACCATAAATCTCCTTTTATTTAATTTTTTTAAAGTGGGATTTATCTGCAGAAATACAAACCAAATGAACTAAATAAACATCACCTGAATCTGTATAAATACACAAAACACAAACAATGTTAAATTAGCATTCATCTGCATAAAAATGAGGTTCCTAATGTGTAATTATTTGTAACACAATTTTTTTTCTGAAATGTTTTTTGGGCTGCACCACATCATCGCCAACTGGAAGTTGCCTTGTACTATGTACCAAATTTGTAGAAACATTGGCCCTCATTCCGAGTTGATCGCTCGCAAGGCGAATGTAGCAGAGTTACACACGCTAAGCCGCCGCCTACTGGGAGTGAATCTTAGCTTCTTAAATGTGCGACCGATGTATGCGCAATATTGCGATTACAAACGAGTTAGCAGTTTTTGAGTAGCTTCAGACTTACTCTGCCTGTGCGATCAGTTCAGTGCTTTTCGGTCCTGGCTGACGTCATAAACACACCCAGCGTTCGCCCAGGCACACCCACCGTTTCCCCGGCCACTCCTGCGTTTTCTCCGGAAACGGTAGCGTTTCCAGCCACACGCCCCTAAAACGCCGTGCATCCGCCCAGTAACACCCATTTCCTGTCAATCACAATGCGAACGTCGGAGCAATGAAAAAGCCGTGAGTAAACTTACTTTCTTCATAGTAAAGTTACTTGGCGCAGTCGCAGTGCGAACATTGCGCATGCGCACTAAGAGAATTCTCACTGCGATGCGATGAAAATCTCAGAGCGAACAACTCGGAATGAGGGCCATTATTGTTTGTCTGCTGCTCAGACAATCCTGTACTGGTGGGTGCTGCACTTGATGAGGCAGGATGTACAAGGGCAGATACATGCATCCTGACATTGCCCCTCAGGGCATTGGCAACATTTTATCTTATGTGGCATACACTTTTACTTGCGTTCTTGTTTTGAATTTCGTTCGCATATGTTATAGTGTGTGTTTGTCTGCACTCGTAATATACATCACTGGGTGTGTCTTTATTTTATGTTTGTGTATTGTGGTAGGTTGCATATTGGTCTTTTGGTATTATGTGTGTGTATGACTTTGCATTGCATTCGCATGTAATTTCGTCCATCTCTGAATCTGCCCCTTAATTTGACATACAGTATTTGTCAACTGTGCACTGGCGTATTTATAATAGGTGCAGTGTTTGCGGTGCACATGGGCCCCCTGGGTTAAAGGGGGCCCACACTGCGCACCCTGTCCCCATTATTTTTAATACTTACCTTCCGGAGTCCTGCAGAGGTGTGGATCATCAAATCGACAGTGTCTAGGTCGACAATGTTTAGGTCGACCACTATAGGTCGACAGTCACTAGGTCGACAGGGTCTGAAGGTCGACATGTGCTAGGTCGACAGGTCAATCAAGCCCAATTAGTGCACCGTGTTCACTCGCATGGCTCGCGAGCTTCGGGCAAGGTGCCTCGCTCCGCTACGGATTCGCTCGGCACAGATTACCATTCCAATCATAGTCTATGTGGATCGTTAAGTATGAAAAAGTTTAAAAAAAGAAAAAAAGGTGAAAAACTCATGTCGACCTTTTGACCTGTCAACCTAGCACATGTCGACCTAGAAACCCTGTCGACCTTCAGACCCTGTCGACCTAGTGACTGTCGACCTATAGTGGTCGACCTAAACATTGTCGACCAAGACAGTGTCGATCTTCAGACCGGATCCCCTGTACATGTGCTCTAGATCAGAGTTGGCTACCCTCCTTCATTCTGCAGGAGACTCCCTGAAATAGTAGCAATCTCCCTCACGCCCTGAATAGACCAGCAATCTCCCTGATTTTACTTTACATTCTTAGGGTAAAAAAAAAAAAAAAATCAGAGATACATACATTCAAAGGAGTTCATCAGTGCCATTTCCCTGCATTGTTATAAGGCACAATGGCCCTCATTCCGAGTTGTTCGCTCGCTAGCTGCTTTTAGCAGCGGTGCAAACGCTAAGCCACCGCCCTCTGGGAGTGTATCTTAGCATAGCAGAAGTGCGAACTAAAGTATCGCAGCGCTGCTACAAAAAAAAGATTGTGTAGTTTCATGATAGCTCCAGACCTACTCCTACCTTGCGATCACTTCAGACTTTTTAGTTCCTGTTTTGACATCACAAACACGCCCTGCTTTCTCCCAGCCACGCCTACGTTTTTCAAGCCACTCCTGCGTTTTTATCTGGCAAGCCTGCGTTTTTTCACACACTCCCCGAAAACGGTCAGTTACCACCCAGAAACACCCACTTCCTTTCAATCACTCTGCAGCCAGCAGTGCGACTGAAAAGCGTCGCTAGAGCTTGTATAAAACTGCATCGGCTTTTGTGAAAGTACTTCGCGCGTGCGCAGTGCGCACCATACGCATGCGCAGAATTGCCGATTTTTAGCCTGATCGCTGCGCTGCGAACAACGGCAGCTAGCGATCAACTCAGAATGAGGGCCATTGATCCCTATGGCTACATGCATTTAAATAAGGTTTCTCATGGGCGCTTACAGTATATGGAGCCTCTTGTAAAACACAATACACGAACAATTCCTGAAAAATATCAGTGTCTTTTCTTCAACAAGTAGATCTTACAAACTTTAGGGCTCATTTACATTTAGACGTAAGTCATTTTTATGACACGGCACTCACATGTAGCCGTGCACGTACGCGCTGATAGGTGTTACTTTCACAATCTCCCTGAAATGCTTTTTCAAAAGTAGGCAAGTATGCTCTAGACTCTGGGACAGTGCTACGGTCCCCTAGTGATCCTAGTGCCCAGAGCTACAGCACTGCTGGCTAGAGAGGAGTGGGCCCAGACAGAGCCTGTACACGGGCCTCCTCCTCTTTAGATGCACCCCTGCAACTGTGAAACATTAAATAAATGTATTACCGATCAATACAATGCTGGCCAGACAGAAAATGTGAAACAAGCCCACTACTACTGAACAGTTAAATACTAGGCTTTTCACATTGCAAAAAAGCTCACCCTCTATGTACTAACGGAAACATTTTCACCTGCCTTTTTATTAGGCTTATTCATTAAGTAGTTTTGCAGTTAATCCTCCAAAAACAGCCATTTACCTGGACAAAAGGAACAAAGTTGGCATACTAAAAGAAGAAAGGAATTTAGAGCAGGGCAGAGCTTTGAAAATCTATGCATATATACTGTGAAGATTAAATATATCAAAACAATAAGAGTCAAACACGTGAAAAGGGTGGAATAAGCAACAAATGGAAAATATACTGCATAGTGTACCATAGTGTGAGCTTAATGTTGGTACACACTAAACAATGTGGTTCCCGGCCGTCAGGATGACCGATGTAACAATACATGGGCCGTTCAGTACACACTGAATAATATAGCGCACAACCGGATGATATATCATTCAGTGGCTTCATCCAGAAGCATGCTGTCTCTCAAAATAAGTTCTCATCGAATCTGGGGCCCGGGCATGAACCATTGGCGAATCATCTGCTGCCTCTGTCTCTCACATGATCTGACCAGTCAAGCGCTGCCCAGCCTACTCTGTCCGCCTGGACCCACTCCTGTCTAGTGTCCTCCGGCTTTGGTAACTGCTCTGCTTCACCCTGACAGGAGAAGAAGGATAGCTTGTTCCCTTCACCTGAGGGAAGGAGGGAGGGCCGTATGTGGCACCCCACCCAAAGCACCTTCTCCCATTGTACATTAACTGTGGAGTACCTTATATTTATACTGTATATATGTACCTGATTTATTGTAATACAATATTTATGCAAATATATATATATATATATATATATAACTGCATAGAGTGCCCTGTATATTATGCCCCTCATTCATTGGTGACATTGGGGTGTTTGGTAGTCCTGCTGCAGCTGCTTATGACATTGGGGATAGTGGGACAGCAGCCATAAACTCAGCGTGTGGTAAACAGGGACTCCTACCTGCACTCTGGGTTCACAGTGTGCATGCGCCCCAGAACAGTGAGTCAGCAGAGAGAGCTGTTAAGTTGGCAGTTGGGCAGCCATGTTAGGACTGAGGGCTGGCAGCTAGAAGTGCCGGAGCTTACCAGAGGTGCATATCAGCTAGTGCATGTGGTCCCGTTCCCTGGTGCCTGTGTACAGCAGACAGCATCAGGCTAGTTCCTACTGTGCTTCCCCGGCTGAGGACAAGTCATCCTGTCACCCAGCACACAGCAGTGCTCGAAGGAAGAGGAACGGTGTTCAGCGTAGACCCTCCTGGGGAGCTGAGTGGAATCGGGTGGGAGAAAAGGTGGCACCATCTTTGCCTAAGCCGTCCGGGAGGTGTGGCCCACCGGAGATTGATAGTGCAAGGAGGAGCAAGTTGAAGGGACAGCTCATTCTCGTACAGCCGAGGCAGACTGTGAGGCAGGGCTGGAAGCGCCATATAAGGGCACTGCTGTCTACAGGAGAGGTAGTACAATAAGCACCACACTTCTCATTTGCATAACTTAGTGCATAGGAGAAACAAAACACCTATTGAGTTATAAAACTATCTAAGCCAGCTTATTTATTATTACAGACAGGAGTCCCTGCCAATAACTAGGCTGTAAAGAAGTAATACAGTGTCTCCAGTTCACAACCACAGCACGGAGGCAATAAGACAGGCAGACTGCAGAAGTAGTAATTTAAAGAGTACAGCCTATATCAGATATATAACGTCTGCAGAACTCCAATTATTTCCTTAGCAGCCTGCACTAATAGAGGCGATTTGTATTGGTCCTTTATCTTCAGCCACTCCCATCTGCTCAATTACTTAAAGAGTCAGTCAGGAACCTGAGGTTACTACTAACAGTCACTGAATATTTATACATTCTTATGAGGAGCAGCACTTACCGCTGTTAGGAGATCGCTACGTAACTGCTCACTTTTCTGCTATCTCAGTGAACCGGCAGAGATAGTGCAGATTTATAAACTGTCGTATTGCTACATCCGCACAATATTATTGCTGGAGCGCATTGTTCCCTGTAATCCCTATGGATTTATACAAGGAAAGAGAGACTGAGGAAGCATAGTTAGTGTTGTTTAACTGTCAGGAGACTCGTAACAGGAAACTGTTTCAGAGGGAAATGATACTCATTTAATAGAGACATACTGTAGCCAGGCTTTCTTAGCATCCTAAACGATTCTTCACATGTGCACCAACATGCTAGAAGGGGTACCCCAATAGACTGTGATATTGTTACTGTATCGGAAATTTGGTGAATTATTATATTGCCGGCTAAGTTAATGTTGATTGATAAGGTGACCAGAGTGAGCATTGCATGACAAATACAGTTGAGGCTATAGTGTTGTATTAATCTAACAGGCCTTGTACTAACCCTTTCAGCCTAAGATACTCTAGCGGAACCAGGTAAAGGAATACGCAGTGCCACAGAGTTCCAGACCAATAAAACTCATTTATTGTTTTTAGGTGCGCAAATTTTACTGCATCGTTGTAATGTAATTCTATTCAATGACATATTGTTATTGTGAGCTCTTTATGTTGTGGAGTCCTTAGTAGAGGACATCAGTTAATAAATATGCTGTGTGGCAAAAGCTTCAAAGAAGTTCTTATTGTTGAATCCTTCTGTGCCCCCTTTGGGAAGAGTGGAGTCCTAAGGAGACCTGTAGAGTCAAGAAGAGACAAGGTACCTCTATAGTGACTGAGTACTTACCTGTAAGTTATAAAAGCATACTTACCTTCCAACACATATCTCTAGTACTTACCTGAGTGGGATATTAAAGAGGCACCAGTACATCTCCCAGGATGACTACTGTCTCGGGATGATGTCCTGTTTATGTGTGTTGCAGTCTTGGCCTATAAGTGTGTATATTCTACGGACAGCCTATGGGGGTAATTCCAAGTTGATCGCAGCAGGAATTCTGTTAGCAGTTGGGCAAAACCATGTGCACTGCAGGGGAGGCAGATTTAACATGTGCAGAGAGAGATAGATTTGGGTGTGGTGTGTTCAATCTGCAATCTAAATTGCAGTGTAAAAATAAAGCAGCCAGTATTTACCCTGCACAGAAACAAAATAACACACCCAAATCTAACTCTCTCTGCACATGTTATATCTGCCCCCCCCCCCCTGCACTGCACATGGTTTTGCCCAACTGCTAAAAAATTTCCTGCTGCGATCAACTTGGAATTACCCCCTATGTGTGAGTAATTGCTACAGTCTGTCTATATGAGTGTGTGCTACAGTTTGTATATGTATGTATTTGCTACATTCTGTCTATATGTGTGTATGTGCTATCGTCTGCCTATATGTGTTTGTGTCACAGTCTGTATACGTGTGTGTAACATTAAGTGGCCTATTTAGCAAGGCTGATATTTAATCACTGTTTATCGGGGCAATAAAAATCACCACAGGTTTTCAAAATGTGTTAGCTACCCATGTAATACTGGCCTGATGTGGTGCTGGGTAACCGATTGATTCACCATAGGCTAGCCAGCTCATCCTGCACAGATGAACGGAAAAGCCAGATTTTCGACTTTTACTTCCAATTGTGAAAACAGGAATTTCAAAAATTAAAATGATGTTTAAAACAGATTTTTTTAATTCATTTTTTAATAATATACGTTAAAAGTAAAATAAACATACTATGAGTTGCTTGTTAAATACACTTCCCTAGCCAAATTATTTGTTGTACTGGGTGAAATACAAAAAGAAAAAAGCCCTTTTGCAACTGCAAAAACACATCAGACGCAGATGTTATGTAGTATGGGCGTGTTGCTGAAAGTGGTTGTGTATACAGACGCTGCATTGATCACATTGGAGGTCGTACACAGACACATAGCATAGGACTGGTAAATGTTTCAATGGTGTGACTGATGGTAGCATCTTAATATGCACAAAGCGTAATTACAGCGTTAGTAGACACTGTGAAAGTGGGCGTCTCAGTTCTTGCATATTTGGAAACACAGATCTACACCAGGGAAATACATTGTAGTGGGATAGCATAAAGTCATAGACGCAACTCCCTAAAATGATGCAAAGAAGGCTACAACTGCATCCAAATCCGAATAGGGCCCTATGAGGAGGAATCCCGCTCCCTTGACAGACACCACTCCCTCAAGAGACCTCGCCCCAATTAGGGCTGCTTACATACATTTCCGGGGCTGGTTTTCCATCCCAATCTGCCCTTGTCTACTTAGTTAATAATCCAATCCTGATTAAGTTATACATCGCGTGGACTGACCTCCATCACACACCACTGACACCTCTGACCATAACTCCTGGTTAGAGAAAATTAATTTTGTTTTCTCAAAGGGCGTAATGTCTTCTCAAATTAGTACTGACTTTTCCGCCGACTTGGCCACCATCAGGGAGGTATGCCGAGGCTTCAGTCCCAGGCCCGGACAGAGGGTGAGCCCGCGACAGTCAGTGCTTTGCTGCTCCTGCCCATTATACACAGTGACAGGGGGAGGACTCTTACTATGACAGTGCAGCAGCAGTAGAAGCCAGCTCCAGGTTACACGGGGGGAGAACCCTTACTGTGACAGAGCAGCGGCAAGAGAACCCGGCACCGCGTTATTATATACTATACACTACAGACTGAGTTGAGTTATGATGCTGGTGCATAGTTGCCAACATTCTGGCTGCATTCTCTGGGAGAAGGCAGCCAGGTTGGCTCAGCAGAGGGCGTGGCGCAGCAGGGGAGGAGCAGGGGGTGTGGCCACAAGATTGCATCATCGATGACGTGAATCATGTCTGATCTATGAGTGTTTCTCTTGGGGGCGTGGGGGCTTGGCTGCTGGCCAGGAGACTTGCATACTTTTCTGGGCGGCCAGTAGTGCCACCCGATTTTCGTGAGCCTCCCGGCCATACCGGGAGAGTAGGCAAGTATGCACTAGTGCTACTCTGAAACAGCGCTGCATCCCGGCCATGCATCACTGTGACTTCCCGGCAGCGGGCAGTTTACTGCCACTACTACTTCTATAAGCACAACTGCTGCTCCGGCACATGCGGAGGAAGGTAGAATGCTGCAGGGACACGCTGTCCTCGTCTATATCTCTTTCAGACAGTTTCCATCTTGCTTATGAGACATGAGTACAGTATGTATTTATATGTGCATGCTTACAGACATTCTGGCTGCCCCACGCGGGAGGGGGCAGCCAGGTCAGTCAAACAGGGAACGTGATCTCATGTTGGGTGGGCGGTATGGGGGCGTGGATGCATGAACACATCTCATGGCACCGCCACTCGCTATTCAATGCCGATTACCGGCACTAAATAGCGGGGGCAGGACTATGATGACACAGATCGCGTCATCTGACTTCCTGGACCTTCCACATTGTGGGTCAGCTGAGGTGGTGGCTGTGGGGGGGATGAGGCAGCTCAAAGAGACTTGCCTGCCTTCCAGGGGGCCAGGTGCACCACCCGATTTTTTGGAGCCTCCCGGCCGATGCGGGCGAGTAGGCAAATATGATGTGTACTGTTTGCATATACTGTACATGCGTGAGCTGTACCTTATGTCTACTGTATATACTGTACCTTACCTTATGTCTACTCAGCACTTGCGTCAACACTTTTTACTTACAGTGTGTGTGTGTGTGTGTGTGTGTGTCTGTGTGTATATATATATATATTTATATATATATTTATAAATATATATATACTGTATATAGATAAACAAATAACTGTGTGACTGTCATGATGTCTGCAGTGTAATAGAAATTCTTTGTCATGGTTTTATTTTATGCAGGAAAAAGGTAGCGGGGGAGGGGGGGGGGGTTCGGTGGGTCCTGAATATTTTTCTCAGTCCCGACCCCCACAATTTCTGATGGCAGCACTGGTTCCCACACCATGCTTTAATTTTTATAATGCATTTACATAACATTGTAAAACTTGAGAAACACTGAACATTACAATCATCTTACAGAAAATATTATTGCACAACTAATAATAAAACAATTCTTTCTTTCCCAGAAGTTAGTTAAATTTGGTTGGATCAGATTATAGATGACCCTTCACTATGCAGAAAATGTAAACAAAGATAGAGATAATAAAGGCAGAGATTCACTATCACAGCTTATCACAGTGGAAGATTGATTTTGCCAGAGTAATTTTGCGTCACCTTTGACCTGGACAAGACTTGTTGTTCTCTGTGATTTATCTTGCTATAGTCCCAGATGAGATTTTCTATTCAGCAAAGACAAGAAAATAAATGAGATTCTAAACCATTTCTGCAGCGTGGAGAGCTGCGAGAGGCAAAGGGTTTTTAAACCGGCCACAAGTAACTCAACACTTACATTTACAGCATACAATGGCTGCACATGAGCAATAAGGCAACCTGGATACTTGTGTTATAATTTAGGCAGCACAGTTCCACTTTCAAGCTTAGGTTTTTTTTTCAGGGTGGACTCTGAGGTCTCCTTTAACAACTACAGTAGACATAATGGGGTCTATTCATGAAGAATTGAAAGGTGTGGAGAAGTGAGCCAGTGGAGAAATTGCCCATGGCAACCAATCAACATTGAAGTAACATTTATACTTTGCATACTATACAATTGTATGGAGCAGCTGATTGGTTGCCATTGGTAACTTCTCCACAGGCTCACTTCTCCACTCTTTTCACTGCTTCATGAATAGATAACAATCCCCCTGTAGCACTTACTAAAAGTGTTATGTTCTCCATTCTGTATAAGGCAAACAGCTGTAAGCTTATCTTAGTGCTGTTTATTACTGTACTGCCTCTGCCATCTATAGATGGCATTGGTTGCATGGTTCCCATTGACAACAGTGGGGACCCAGCAAGAACCTTTCTGCTTACAGACTTTTATGAGACCCTGAAGAAGCACAATGCACATGTGCAGACAATTCAGTCTGTTGCTGGCAGCAGTAGGCTGCTAACAACACAGTGGAGGACTTGGACAAGAATGGGGAGAATGCAGGACCTCACCAGAGGAGTAGTTATGTTAAATGCCAGAGTATTCATTATTATCACTGTGATGCTAAACAAATAATTTGCCAGCAATAAGTATCAGTAATGCACAGGGGCACCATAATGTTTTTAGGGGATCCGGTCTGAAGATCGACACTGTCTAGGTCGACAATGTTTAGGTCGACCACTATCGGTCGACAGTCACTAGGTCGACATGGATGGAAGGTCGACAGGGTTTCTAGGTCGACATGTGCTAGGTCGACAGGTCTAAAGGTCGACATGAGTTTTTCAAAAAAAAATCTTTTTTTGAATTTTTTCATACTTAACGATCCATGTGGACTACGATTGGAACGGTAATCTGTGCCGAGCGAAGCGAAGGCACCCTGCCCGAAGCATGGCGAGCGAAGCGAGCCATGCGAGGGGACGCGGTTGCACTAATTTGGGATCCCGGTCACTCTACGAAGAAAACGACACCCAAAAAAAAAAAAAGTCCTCATGTCGACCTTTAGACCTGTCGACCTAGCACATGTCGACCTAGAAACCCTGTCGACCTTCCATCCATGTCGACCTAGTGACTGTCGACCTATAGTGGTCGACCTAAACATTGTCGACCTAGATACTGTCGATTTGATGAACCAGACCCGTTTATAGATGTGGGGGTGCAAGATTTAATTTAATTTCGGCACCCCCTAAACCGTAGAATGTTGCCCCTCAGGGACAGCTGAAGTTACCCACCACATCACCTACATGATAACACAGATAGATATATGATAACTACACTTAATTATATTATTCTCTCTCTCTCTCCCCCTCTTTAGAGATATACATATATATATATATATATTGATACCAAAAAATTTCCTCAATCTGCGCACTTCCCTCAGCGGCACCACAGGAGGAACCTCTGTTAGCAGGAATCAATGAACTAGTAGTGATATATGATGTTTTTCCTTAGTGTGCTATGTATAGTTCCAAATTGTACAGGACCAATTATAACAGACTTTGGGGTATATGCAATTGCGGTCGAATTCCCGAAATTGTCGAATTTCGGGTCATTTTCGACCAAAAAAAAAAAAAATCGCCTTTGCAATTCAGTGCTTTCCGACCAAAAAACGGACTTTCAAAATTCGACTTTTTGAAATTCGAATTTTTGCAAATTCGACTTTTCTGCAATGATACAAGTGCTGCAATTCGACCAAAGTATATTCAATTCAAGTTTGGAAATTCGACAGCAGTGCTTTTAGACAGCAAATTCGTCATTTTCAATCCGCCACACTTTGGAGGGTGAAAACAAATAAAAAAATTTGAAACATGTTTTTTTTTGTGTTTTTTTGGGGGGGAATAGCAGATCTATTTATATTAGAAGGGATTAGGTACTTTTTTTTTTTTTTTTTGGAGGCACAAATATTATTTATATATTTTTTAAAATATTATTTTTTTTGTTTTTTGTTTTTTATGCTGGAACGGTGAAATCATAAAAAAAAATGGCGTGGGGTCCCCCCTCCAAAGCATAACCAGCCTCGGGCTCTTCGAGCTGGTCCTGGTTCTAAAAATGCGGGGAAAAAATTGACAGGGGATCCCCCGTATTTTTAAAACCAGCACCGGGCTCTGCGCCTGGTGCTGGTGCCAAAAATACGGGGGACAAAAAGAGTAGGGGTCCCCCGTATTTTTAACACCAGCATCGGGCTCCACTAGCTGGACAGATAATGCCACAGCCGGGGGTCACTTTTATGCCGTGCCCTGCGGCCGTGGCATTAAATATCCAACTAGTCACCCCTGGCCGGGGTACCCTGGGGGAGTGGGGACCCCTTCAATCAAGGGGTCCCCCCCCCAGCCACCCAAGGGCCAGGGGTGAAGCCCGAGGCTGTCCCCCCCCATCCAATGGGCTGCGGATGGGGGGGCTGATAGCCTTTTGTGATAATAAAAAGATATTGTTTTTTCCAGTAGTACTACAAGTCCCAGCAAGCCTCCCCCGCAAGCTGGTACTTGGAGAACCACAAGTACCAGCATGCGGGAGAAAAACGGGCCCGCTGGTACCTGTAGTACTACTGGGAAAAAAATACCCAAATAAAAACAGGACACACACACCGTCGACAGTAAAACTTTATTTCATACGTCGACACACACATACTTAGAACCAGGACCAGCTCGATGAGCCCGAGGCTGGTTATGCTTTGGAGGGGGGACCCCACGCCATTTTTTTTTCCGGGTTTTTCCCGTTTTTTCCCGTTTTTTTAAATCGCGGCAAAATCCGCCAAATCGGCCGATTTTCGCCCGCGACTCTGGCGAATCCGTTTTTCATTGAATATGGTGAATTCCGGAAGCCACCTTCCGGAATTCACCTGGCGAATTTAGTCGAATTAAAAAACGGCGAAAAATTGCCGCGATTCGCCGTGAATTGCATATACCCCTTTGTCTCAAGAATGTGGTTTCGGGGTACCTGTATATAATCACCCTCACACCAAAATATCACCAAACAGATAAAAGCCCAAAGGCTAAATTAGAATTTCACCATAATTACACATTTATTAAAAAATACATAAAATTGATATACAATAATTGATTACAATTGGCAAAGACATAGAAACATCCACGGTCCCTACACAAGTGGTCTCGATGGTAAACAATACCCTCCCTCACCCTAAAGGTGTGAGCTCATGGGGGGTATGTCAATTCCACTAAGTGATGGCTCGTATTAGATGACCCTAATACATCAATTATACAGTGTGTGTGTGTGTGTGTGTGTGTGTGTGTGTGTGTGTGTGTGTGTGTGTGTGTGTGTGTGTGTGTGTGTGTGTGTGTGTGTGTGTACATATCTATCTTTTATTCACAATAAAGAGAATTTCTTATCGCTATTTGGGCACTAAGAAATGAATTTCCGCCCAAATGTATTAAATATCACAGCCAGGCATAGGAGCCTGTACCTATGAAGTGTAAACTAAAGTGATTGCATCAGCGACCGCTTTACTTTATGCTACTGAGTTACTGTGCATGTGCAGTCATTGGACAGTGCATGCACCAGTGGCTGTTACCAGAAAGGGATCCTCCGCATACCGCTCCCGGTACATTATGCAAAATAGAGCCCATAGGCTACAATGGCTAACGGCATCGCTATTGAAATTGGAAACAAAGTAATATTTTCTAATATGTAATAAATATGTAACATAATATTTTCGAGAGATACTTATATTTTAGGGGTATCCTGTCAAAATGTTAGATTTTGGGGGATTTCCCATAAAATGTGTATAATAAATATGCCCACAAAGTAGAAGACAATGATGTATTCCGCATAACAGATAATCATAAACAGTGAACTGGTGTTGAGGGCACATACTGTACTATAGCATGGGTGGGGTTTGAAGAGTCCTCGCAGGGAAGGAAACCAGGAGTGGTGTAGCCTATCAGAAGTGCTGGTTTGGTCCCCTTTATGGCTTGTAGGCACAGTGGCTATTATTACTAGCAGCCTCAAGCATTCCCAGATGTGTGAAAGGGTCATATTGGTGATGTTTTTTGTATTTTATTTTTTCTACTTTAACTCTGCTGAAAATGGGAGGACCTCAATGCATAAATGATAGCATGATGTGGATGTTGGTGTATGGTGGCTGGCTGCATAAATTCTGTTAGGGAAGCTGATTACTGACTCATCTGGAAGCAACACACACACACTCACATTCCCGAACTCTCCATTTTGGTAGGTTAAATAGAGGGGCGTTTTAACAAAGGAGGGGGCACCAGCGCAGACTGTGGGTGGGCCCCCTCCTTTCCCTGGTGCAGTAGGCTCCGGCATTGTGGTGGAGTCTACTGCACATGCGCAGGTCTCCGGAAACATGGAGCCCACCATGTTCTAGATACTAAGTTCATAACTGTGCATGCGCGGCATCCATTTTGGCTGTGATTTTCACAGCTGTAGCAAGGCTTACAAATAAGCACTTTTTTGACAGTATGGGGCCAAAATATCCATTGTGTTTATTTCTTTTTTTTTTTTTTATTAAGCTGCCCATATCTCCTAAGGAGTGTGAAAGAAGTATGTTAGTCTCTGTATATTAAACTCTGGAAGGCCACTCCTCTCTACCATGAAGAGGAAAGAAGAAATGCCTGTCTAAATATCTGAGTTCTGGACCTTTTTTAAAGCAGCAATCATTTACATGGCAAAACCAGGTTGGTTTTGCCTTGCAAATGATTGCTGCTTTAAAAAAATGGTCAGACTCGGACATTTAACCACCAGGACTCTGAGGCTATTACATTTCGCCGTCCCTGTGTAACCTACTCACACGAGAATCAACATCACCTGCTCAACCATTGTGAGTAATTATTTGGAAAGAGGGGAAGACACACTACTTGGTGTTACATAGAGCCCTGTCTTTATTACTATGATTCAAAGTTTACACTAATTACCGCTGAACTCTTTGTGGTTTCTTTGTAGTTTTTTCCTTCATCACCAGTTGTATGTAGTTTGAATAACTTTCTAACCACATGATAATGTGAGGAACAGCAACTGCTAAGCACATGCACATTAACATAAAAAGTGACAGTTGGTGCAATGACCAAACTCATTTACCATATCACGCTCTCAGGGGTATATTTACTAAAGTGCGGGTTTTTAAAAGTGGAGATGCTGCCCATAGCAACATGGACAGATCATTGATGAGCCACAGTCAGAACATGGACAGATCATTGATGAGCCACAGGGGTATTGCGGAGAGGAGTACATAAAAGAGATCTCAAGACACTGAGACTAGGTAGAGCATCTAATACTCTGAAAGTTATCTGAAACCAATGGAGTGTTTAACTAAGAAATCTTAATTCAAACAGCCCACTTCTATGATGACAGCAATCACATGATCTCAGAAATAAACCCAGGGAATTACCATGCCGACCCCTATAGCAAAATGGAATAAAGCCAGTCAGCAAGGTCAGTGTGAAGTTGTAGATGCAGAAATAGATGTCATGGTGCCTGGTAGGCACAAGTATGATGGCATTTCATGACACATAAATAGGAGAAGTCGGAATATAGTGATGTAATATCCATGGGACAGAAGGGATTATTATAAGCAGTTTACAGGCTATGGAGCTGGGTCCTCTAACCTTGCTAAATTTTCTCCTTGGTTCCACAGAGAGGCAAGATTCACCGCAAAACATAGGCAATGATAGAGGAATGGGTGTACAGTATGATTTTGTTTTAGCCAAAACCATCACACATAATGCAGTGACTTCAATATAACTCTTAACACACATTAAAGTTTAGCAATCAAAGCAAAGTGGTACCATTAAATCTTATATGCTATCTCTTTAACCGAGGAGGAAATAGAGGACTTAGAGACCCTTTCCTGCACCACAGACCAAGTGTCTTCATTAGGTGGGCTCCCCAGATCCATCATCTACTTGTCAGGAATCAGTATTAGTTGTGGGCACAAGACTGAGTTCACTGTCAAGCTGGTAACAGACTGAATGTAGGAGTGGGACAGGACTGAAGGGGTGTGGTATGGAGGGTCGACAGAAATTAGGTCGACAGTGTGTAGGTCGAACACTATTGGTCGACAGTAACTAGGTCAACAGGATTTCTAGGTTGACAGGGTCTTTAGGTCGACAGGGTCTAGGTCTATGGGTCAAAAGGTCAACATGAGTTTTTATGTTTTTTTCTGTAGTTTTCTCCGTACAGTGCCCGGGAACCCCAATTAGTGCACTATGTCCCCTCGCATGGATCGCTTCACTCGCCACGCTTCGGGTAAGGTGCCTTGCTCCGCTACCGCAGCGCTCGGCACAGGTTACTATTCCCAATCGTAGTCCTCGTGGATCGTTAAGTAAGAAAACTTTCAAAAAAAGAAAAAAAATTGAAAAACTCATGTCTACCTTTTGACTTGTCGACCTAGAAACCCTGTCGACCTAGTTGCTGTCGACCAATAGGGGTCAACATAGTTACTGTTGACCTAGAGACCGGATACCGGTGCAAAATACAGTGGTAGGATTCTGAATCAGTATACTCAATGACCTGCACTCCTACTGGTGAGTTCAGGTATAACAGTAGAACTATTGTGCATGCAGTGCAGGAACTTGTGATGAAAATGTCTGGCTAAAATGAGCACTGAGTAATGTTGATGAGACTTGTACAGGTAGCAAACTAAAGTATTTGCTTGCAGGAATGTCAAGGGTTAATTGCATGCAGGATATCAGGATGTCTGTAGAAGAAATGTATGTAATTGTCCCAGGAGATTGTATGCATCTAGCTGAGTAGAAGTGAATTAAAGAACTCCCAGAAAATCTTGAGAGAAGCAGGCAAAGGAACACTGGTGGTTTGGGAATGCTGAAGCACCACAGGTGAATAGTATAATGTAAGAGAAATTTCTCTGAGTCCTGAGAACACTGGAACACAGGGAATGTGTTTTGATTGTGAGCTAAACTCACACATAGCACTGAGGATTAGATGCACAGGCGGAAATGCTGATTAGAGAATGGAATTCCAGAAGTGCAGAACACAGGTTCACTGGAACACTAGAAATATACAAAAAGAAAAAGGAGTCTGCGCTTTGATGTTTTCAAAGAATTAACAGTATACCAGAGCGTTATTAGGTACTAAGGTACAGGCGTTCACCTACCACAGTCATGAACATAGGGGCGGCAGACCGGACCATCCCCTGATCATTACCAACCACTGATCCAACTTTGGAAGATATACCATCCAAACATTTGCCATAAGGAGGACTTTCCACAACGCAATGCATGAGGAGCTCGTTTCTAAGATAATGGAGAACATCATCCTCTAACGACGAACTATAAACCTCCACTTGGACTTGTATTCATTTCAGTGCTTGTCCGGAACATTATTGGAACGGATTCCTCCAATCATCCACAGCCAGTTCCTGACTAATTGGGTAACAATACTCAAACATAAGTGTATGAATTCATACTTTTAAATCCAGTGAAATGCATGCAATTTTATAGTTTATGAACTTGTATTAGTATTTTTTTTTTTCTTACTTTTCATTGGGGGTAATTCCAAGTTGATCGCAGCAGGATTTTTGATAGCAACTGGGCAAAACCATGTGCACTGCAGGGGAGGCAGATATAACATGTGCAGAGAGAGTTAGCTTTGGGTGGGTTATTTTGTTTCTGTGCAGGGTAAATACTGGCTGCTTTATTTTTACAGTGCAAATTAGATTGCAGATTGAACACACCACACCCAAATCTAACTCTCTCTGCACATGTTACATCTGCCCCCCCTGCAGTGCACATGGTTTTGCCCAGTTGCTATCAAAAATCCTGCTGCGATCAACTTGGAATTACCCCCATTATACGAATAAATTGTACAACCTTAGTACCTAATATCACTCTGGTATACTGTTAAGTCTTTGAAAACATCAAAGCGCAGCCTCCCTTTTCTTTTTGTATATTTCCTGTGTATTGTGGGAGTGACTTCCCCAATTTTCTGAGGCAGCTGCTAAGCAAAGCATCTCTTGTTACAAGCGCCAGAGTATACTTTGGTATACCCCCCTTTTTTATCACTGTAACCCTAGCAGGTATCAAGGAAAACTCACAGCAGTGCTGAACTTCAGGTGCTCTGGAACAGTTTGTTTATAACTGAAACCAGAAGCTAGGGCCTAGCTATGGAGGATGAATTGAACTGCTAATAGGATGTAAACGTTTAAATAGGCTATTCTGGGAATAGACAGGCTGCTGTGATCATGTGGAACAATGCAGGAAATGGACAGGTGCAGAAGCAATCACATGATTAGAGCCAAGATGGCTGCGCCCATGCCGTACTGACCCTAGTCACACTGTAAAAAAGGAAACAAGTAATACAGGAAATGACAAGCACAATGTGAGTCAGGAGACATGGCATGCACAGGGAACCACATGCATGGCATACCAGTATGGAATATGAATGAGGTAGGCTGATACAGAGGAACATGTCATGAAGCACAAACTGACAGCGCTAAGGTAAGCAAGTCCAGAGAGGACCGCATTGTGACACCACTGAAGCTCATGACCCAGGGAAACTGGTTGTTTAACATGGGATAAGAGGTTATAAATGAAAGGGATTATATCCCTTAAAAGAAAATGAAGGCATGTAACCCCCATTTTGAAGATTCGATGGGTCCAAGTCTGCACTGTCAGGCGCAGACTTCCTGGATAATCATTAAAGTCAAATCAATACTATCTAATATGTCAATAATATCCCTTTCAGACATCGGACAGCACGCCAGCAAATTCTCGGGTCTGATCTACATGACCATGGTCTTAGGGGGCAATTCAGAGTTGATCGCAGCAGCAAATTTGTTAGCAGTTGGTCAAAACCATGGTGGTCATTCCGAGTTGTTCGCTCGCAAGCTGCTTTTAGCAGCTTTGCACACGCTAAGCCGCCGCCTACTGGGAGTGAATCTTAGCTTATCAAATTTGCGAACGAAAGATTCGCAATATTGCGAAAAGACTTCTCTGTGCAGTTTCTGAGTAGCTCGAGACTTACTCTTCCAGTGCGATCAGTTCAGTGCTTGTCGTTCCTGGTTTGACGTCACAAACACACCCAGCGTTCGCCCAGACACTCCTCCGTTTCTTCAGCCACTCCCGCGTTTTTCCCAGAAACGGTAGCGTTTTTTCAAACACTCCCATAAAACGGCCAGTTTCCGCCCAGAAACACCCACTTCCTGTCAATCACACTCCGATCTCCAGAACGAATAAAAAATCTCGTAATGCCGTCAGTAAAATACCAATCTTCATAGCAAATTTACTTGGCGCAGTCGCAGTGCGAACATTGCGCATGCGCAATTAGCGGAAAATCGCTGCGATGCGAAGAAAATTACAGAGCGAACAACTCGGAATGAGGGCCCATGTGCACTGCAGGTGTGGCAGTTATAACATGTGCAGAGAGAGAGAGAGATTTGGGTGGGTTATTTGTGTCTGTGCAGGGTAAATACTGGCTGCTTTATTTTTACACTGCAATTTAGATTTCAGTTTGAACACACCCCACCCAGATCTACTCTCTCTCTCTGCACGTTATATCTGCCCCCCATGCAGTGCACATGGTTTTGCCCAACTGCTAACAAATTTGCTGCTGCGATCAACTCTGAATTAGGCCCTTAGTCCCGGGTCGATTCACACGCATCAACCCGAGATATTGATGCATGTCTGAAAAGGGTATAAGCGTTCTAACTGATTGACTTAGTACAGTATTTTTTTAATAAAGTCATATTATTGTTACTTGGGCACATCATTCAATCTAATGCTGGCCATACACCAGGGTGACCAGCATCCGATCCGATTCCAGGCTTGATTTTCGTTCAATTCCCCCGGCAGCTCCGGACACACGATTTGGGGCTCTGGACCAGGCCCGGCGACAGGGGGGGGGTTTGGGGGGGGGGTCAAAGGGGACACCCGTACAGCACCCCGAGGATCAGGGGGGCCCTGAGCATCAGGGGCACAAAAAAATGTTTAGGCAGCGCGTAAAAATGCTGTGGGTGGCGGAGATACGTGGCGGAGGTGCGGTACAATGAAGCGGCAGGCAAGTGGCATTGTCAGCAGTACTGATAATAAGTCAAACTGACTCATTACAGTACGCTGTGGCTGGCTGCAGGCCATAACAGTGCAGGAGGTGGTCCAGCTCCGCCTCTTATGCTTTCTCCCCCTTGTCACGGCTGCACAGTGGCGGCTGTCATGCTTACCAGTCCGGGCACGCTGGTCTCCGGTGCGGTTTCTCCCCACGTCGGCTCCTGTCTCCCAGGGTGCTGATGATGTGGTCGCCAGCGGTCCCCGGCTCCATGGGCACCGCCATGTCTGTCCACGTGGGGGCTGGTGACGTCAGCACCGCCCCTCCGCCAATGAGAAGAGGGCGGGAAGTTCAAATGGAGACGCCGGACAAAGCCCCGGCGCCTGAGTATCGTCGCTGCTAAGCTACCACCAGGCTAAGTGTGTCTCTAGGCTCACAGACTACCCAGTGTTTCCAACATCTAAGCGTGTCTCTCGGCTCGCAAACTTCCCAGTCCTTCCAGCATCTAAGTGTGTCTCCCAGTACACAGACTCCAGTGCTTCCAGCTTACAAGTGTGTCTCTCAGCCCGCAGTCTCCAGTGCTCCCGGCTTGCAAGTGAGTCCCTTGGCGCCCAGATTCCAGTGCTGCCGATGTCTCTTCGTTCAGTGTTCTTCAGCATCGTTCTCAAATCATCACTCATCCCTTTGTTTAGTGGTGTTCAGCATCATTCTCAAATCATCACTCATCCCTTTGTTCAGTGTTCTTCAGCATCGTTCTCAAATCATCACTCATTCCTTTGTTCAGTGTTCTTCAGCATCGTTCTCAAATCATCACTCATTCCTTTGTTCAGTGTTCTTCAGCATCGTTCTCAAATCATCATTCATCCCTTTGTTCAGTGGTGTTCAGCATCATTCTCAAATCATCACTCATCCCTTTGTTCAGTGTTCTTCAGCATCATTCTCAAATCATCACTCATCCCTTTGTTCAGTGTTCTTCAGCATCGTTCTCAAATCATCACTCATCCCTTTGTTCAGTGGTGTTCAGCATCATTCTCAAATCATCACTCATCCCTTTGTTCAGTGTTCTTCAGCATCGTTCTCAAATCATCACTCATCCCTTTGTTCAGTGTTCTTCAGCATCGTTCTCAAATCATCACTCATCCCTTTGTTCAGTGGAGTTCAGCATCATTCTCAAATCATCACTCATCCCTTTGTTCAGTGTTCTTCAGCATCGTTCTCAAATCATCACTCATCCCTTTGTTCAGTGGTGTTCAGCATCGTTCTCAAATCATTGCTCATCCCTTTGTTCAGTGTTCTTCAGCGTCGCTCACAAGTCATCACTCATCTCTTCGTTCAGTGCAGTCAGTATCGTTCACGGACTAAGTTCCTTATTGGTCCTGCATGAGGAAGACCTACATTTGGCCATCTCTATTTTGACCCAACTACGGTTCTTCCACCCGACCATTGGAAGAATCTTCGAGTTCTCAACCCTCTCAACCCAGGTCCGTGACACCCCTCCGCACCGCATCGCATGTGATGATGCGGTTACCCAGGGCTCGATGTCACGCTTTAGTGGCCGGCCCCGGTGCGAACACTAGAAGGGGAGGACCTGGTCTGCTGCTGACTCTGACACTGATTACAGTGGGACCCGCTGCTGATGGAGGTACGCAGTTCTGCCTGCATACTCTCACACACCCTGCCAGCTGCACCCCACTCTGGAGTAGCTTGAAGTCATTGTGAGGATAGTGCAACTGGAGGGGCATTTCTTTACTGTGATCAGGGCCGTATTTTCGTATGGGCTTAATGGGCTCTTGCCCAAGGGCCCCAGGAGTATAAGGGCCCTAGGCTGATAGCTGAGGGTCCCCTCTTTCCAGGGGTACCAGATTTTTGAAAATCGGTCCTGGGGAACTGGACATATCCGACTTGAAAGCAGTGGTCCCCATCCAAGCCTGTTAATTGCTCTTCCCAGCCAGATATCTCGGATTCTGTTTGACTTATAATTTTTCTGAAGGTATACTCCAAAAGCTGGGACTCTCCCCTTTTGGTGAATACTGGCAGCTTGTCTCTACTATACCCAGAACCAGAGATATCAGCCTTCCAGCAGCTGGTCCCTGCTCCAGCTCTGCATGCCTAATATGCAGTTTTATATTTTCGCTGGTGGTTAGGGCCGGGTCTGACTTCATGCGCTTCGGGCCGCCCACAAGTTAATTCAAAGATAATTAATTTCCAACACAAACATATATTTATATATGTGGTGCATATCAAGTGGGGGAGTTGAGGGTGTAGAGGGCCCCCAGAGATATCATTATATGGGTCCCCAAGATTTCTGTTGCTGGCCCTGCTCTGGACACATGACGGTTCATTAAACGACCGATGGTGTGCCTCACCCACAAAAAAACAAAATGAAATAAGATGAAAAAAAAATTCAGGGAAATGGCACCCAAAATCGTACGATGCATCATATGTACATCAAACATGGTACAATGTGCATATGATTACGATGGATAATCGCTGCTGAACCCTTGTGGCGCCATATAAATAAAGGATAATAATAATAATAATATGGGCTGCATGTATGGTCATTTGATGCATCGTGCGACCCGCCGGGCCACGCATCGCATCGTAATTGTGCATAAAACATGCGTCAATTGATGCGTCGATATTGTGTATTCGTACACGATACCGACGTGATGTATGGCCAGCATAACAATTTACACAACAGAAACAACAGTGAATAGAAGCACTGGGAGATTACATTGAAGATGTTAGCACAGCTACGATTAAACAATCATTACCTTGCCAATGACTAATCACCTTCCTCATTCCTTTTAATAAATCACTTATTATTATTATTATTATTATTATTATTATTATTACTTATTTCAGGTTAATTCCTCAATCGTGGTCACCGGTTTTTTATGTTGTTGTTATGAAAGGCTTCAGATTGTAGTCAGAAAATGCTTTTTGACCACTAGAGGGAGCTTTAATATACAGTAAGTAACAAACTGAGGGGTAAATTTACTAAGGTCCCGATTTTGACCGAGATGCCGTTTTTTCATCAAAGTGTCATCTCGGTAATTTACTAAGCAATAATCACGGCAGTGATGAGGGCATTCGTAATTTTTTGGAAGTCCAACAAAAAAATTACGAATGAATATACCATCGGTCAAAACGTGGCTGTTTAACTATGAATCTCGGTAATTTACTAAGAAGTGCAAAGCAAAAAAAAAACAAACACTGCCGTGAAAAATTACAACTCGTAAAAAAGTGCTAAAAAAAAAACAGACCTGCTTTTTTAATCCGTGATTGTATAGGCATGCAGGGATCCATGAGATCCGTGCATGTATATCAGTGGGAAGGGGTGGGAAAGTGGTTATTTTCTTTAAAAAAATTGCGTGGGGTCCCCCCTCCTAAGCATAACCAGCCTCGGGCTCTTTGAGCCGATCCTGGTTGCAGAAATATGGGGAAAAAATTGTCAGGGGTTCCCCCATATTTAAGCAACCAGCATCGGGCTCTGCGCCTGGTCCTGGTTCCAAAAATACGGGGGACAAAAAGAGTAGGGGTCCCCCGTATTTTTAAAACCAGCACCGGGCTCCACTAGCTGGACAGATAATGCCACAGCCGGGGGTCACTTTTATATAGTGCCCTGCGGCCGTGGCATCAAAAATCCAACTAGTCACCCCTGGCCGGGGTACCCTGGGGGAGTGGGGACCCCTTCAATCAAGGGGGTCCCCCCCCCCCAGCCACCAAAGGGCCAGGGGTGAAGCCCGAGGCTGTCCCCCCCATCCAATTGGCTGCGGATGGGGGGCTGATAGCCTTTTTTGAAAATGAAAAGATATTGTTTTTAGTAGCAGTACTACAAGGCCCAGCAAGCCTCCCCCGCATGCTGGTACTTGGAGAACCACAAGTACCAGCATGCGGCGGAAAAATGGGCCCGCTGGTACCTGTAGTACTATTACTAAAAAAATACCCAAAAAAAGACAAGACACACACACCGTGAAAGTAAAGATTTATTACATACATGCACACAAACATACATACATACTTACCTTATGTTCACACGCAGGTCGGTCCTCTTCTCCAGTAGAATCCAAGGGGTACCTGTTGAATAAATTCTACTCACCAGATCCAGGGTCCCAGGGTCCTCGGGGCAACCATTTGTAATCCAGGTACTTGAATAAACTAACAAAACGGATACCCGAGCCACGAACTGAAAGGGGCCCCATGTTTTCACATGGGACTCCTTTCCCCGAATGCCAGAAACCCACTCTGGCTGAAGAAACCCACTTAGACAGAAGTCAATCAGGGAGCGCCACGTTGTAGCACTCTCCTGATCGGCTGTGTGCTCCTGTACTGAGTGACAGGCGGCACACGGCAGTGTTACAATGTAGCGCCTATGCGCTCCATTGTAACCAATGGTGGGAACTTTCTGCTCAGCGGTGACGTCACTTTAGGTCAACCGCAGGGCAGAAAGTTCCCACCATTGGTTACAATGGAGCGCATAGGCGCTACATTGTAACACTGCCGTGTGCCGCCTGTCACTCAGTACAGGAGCACACAGCCGATCAGGAGAGTGCTACAACGTGGCGCTCCCTGATTGGCTGAAGAAACCCACTTAGACAGAAGTCAGAGTGGGTTTCTGGCATTCGGGGAAAGGAGTCCCATGTGAAAACATGGGGCCCCTTTCAGTTCGTGGCTCGGGTATCCGTTTTGTTATTTTATTCAAGTACCTGGATTACAAATGGTTGCCCCGAGGACCCTGGGACCCTGGATCTGGTGAGTAGAATTTATTCAACAGGTACCCCTTGGATTCTACTGGAGAAGAGGACCGACCTGCGTGTGAACATAAGGTAAGTATGTATGTATGTTTGTGTGCATGTATGTAATAAATCTTTACTTTCACGGTGTGTGTGTCTTGTCTTTTTTTGGGTATTTTTTTAGTAATAGTACTACAGGTACCAGCGGGCCCGTTTTTCCGCCGCATGCTGGTACTTGTGGTTCTCCAAGTACCAGCATGCGGGGGAGGCTTGCTGGGCCTTGTAGTACTGCTACTAAAAACAATATCTTTTCATTTTCAAAAAAGGCTATCAGCCCCCCATCCGCAGCCAATTGGATGGGGGGGACAGCCTCGGGCTTCACCCCTGGCCCTTGGGTGGCTGGGGGGGGGGGACCCCCTTGATTGAAGGGGTCCCCACTCCCCCAGGGTACCCCGGCCAGGGGTGACTAGTTGGATTTTTGATGCCACGGCCGCAGGGCACTATATAACAGTGACCCCCGGCTGTGGCATTATCTGTCCAGCTAGTGGAGCCCGGTGCTGGTTTTAAAAATACGGGGGACCCCTACTCTTTTTGACCCCCGTATTTTTGGAACCAGGACCAGGCGCAGAGCCCGATGCTGGTTGCTTAAATATGGGGGAACCCCTGTCATTTTTCCCCCCATATTTCTGCAACCAGGATCGGCTCAAAGAGCCCGAGGCTGGTTATGCTTAGGAGGGGGGACCCCACGCAATTTTTTTTGGGATTTTACACTGTTTAATTTAAATAAAAAAAAACAATGAACCCCAGCATGGATCACACAGATCCGGCCGAGATTCATTTTTAAAAAGTCGGCCAAGTTTTGCTAATCACTGCCGTAAAAAAATAAAAAAATAAAACACGAATGACATCGACATCGGAACAAAAGAAAAACCCGAATACGACAGTTTAGTAAATTAGTCGTAATAAATTCAAAAAGTTGCAGTTTTACACTTTCGATGTCATTCGTGATTGAACTTTGACCTCAAACGGAAAAACACGAATCTTAGTAAATTTACCCCTGAGAATGTGAATAAATCTATTGTGCATTTGTCTCATGTCGGGTACTTGGAAAACCTCTAACCCCCTCTTCTCATTTTCGGTAGACATATGAGACTGTTCAGTTATGCTTCAGCGAATAACTCCGTTATTTGCATTTGTTCCCCATGCTGAACATTGGGCAGAATGCTACATTGTATGCAATAGAAACCTTCAAATGGATCTCTATATTGTTTACTACTATACTGATCAGATTGCTCTCTGCATCTATTGTTATGCTGGTTATTAGAAGGGGCTCTGCATTGTACGCAATAATGGATATCAGATGGTGCTCTGCAATGTATGCTATAGTGTTTGACAGATGCTCAGGATCCCGACACCAAGGTGGTAAGTAGACTAGCCCTAATCCCCAACCCCTTTCCCACAGTCTAAACCTAACCCTCCTTCTCCCATAGCCTAACCCTAACCCTCCTTCCCCTGCAGCCTGACACTAACCTCCTCCCCCCCCCACCCCTCTTGCAGCCTAACACTCAGTGCCAGATTAAGGTCCTCATGGGCCTGGAGCTGTAATTTATGAAGGGCCTACTGGGCGCCGCTGCAGGGGGTGGGACCAGCTTGGTGGGGGTGCGACTACTGATATGGGGGTGTAGTCTGTGCAGTGTGGTCTAGCTAGCACCATGGAGGGCATAGCTATTCACCTACCAAACTATGGTTTATTTTTGTGTTACGAACCAATTAACCTACCAGTATATATTTGAATTGTGGCAGTAGGAAACCCATGCAAGTATGGGGAGAATATATAAACTCCCCACAGTTAGGGCCGTGGTGGGAATCAAACTCATGACCTAAGTGCTGTAAGGCAGTAAAGCTAACCATTGTACCATCTGTAGACCTGTTAGTAGTGGCAGTCCAAGCCACAAGGAAAAAAATTTCCCAGAACATTTAAAATATACATTTATATAATGCTATCCTATGACTAAACTCATCAATGAGCATCTACTGCTATGGTTTTTTCTAATATGCATTTTCAGGTGTTTTTAACATGCCACAACCATGTAAAAAATATACTACCATTAGCCCTACACCCGCACACACTACACTACCCCTGCACCCACTCCTCACACACACTACACTATCGCTAACTCTGCACCCGCTCCCCGCACACACTACACTTCCCCTGCACCCACTCCCCGCACACACTACACTTCCCCTGCACCCGATCCCTGCACACACACTTCCCTTGCACCCGCTCCCCGCACACACTATATTACTGCTAACCCTACACTCTCTCCCTACACACACTATACTACACTACTAACCGTGCACCCGCTCCCCACACACTATACTACACTACTAACCCTGCACCCGCTCCCCGCACACACTATACTACCGCTAACCCTGCACCCGCTCCCCGCACACACTTTACTGCACTACTAACCCTGCACCCGCTCCCCACACACACTATATACTACCACCAACCCTGCACCCGCTCCCGGCACACACTATACTACACTACTAACCCTGCACCCGCTCCCCACACACTATACTACCGCTAACCCTGCACCCGCTCCCCGCACACACTATACTACCGCTAACCCTGCACCCGCTCCCCGCACACACTTTACTGCACTACTAACCCTGCACCCGCTCCCCACACACACTATATACTACCACCAACCCTGCACCCGCTCCCAGCACACATATACTACACTACTAACCCTGCACCCGCTCCCCACACACTATACTACCGCTAACCCTGCACCCGCTCCCCACACACACAACACTTCCCTTGCACCCGCTCCCCGCACACACTATATTACTGCTAACCCTACACTCTCTCCCTACACACACTATACTACACTACTAACCCTGCACCTACTCTCTGCACACTATACTACTGCTAACACTGCACCCGCTCCCTGCACACTATACTACCGCCAACCCGGCACCTGCTCCCCGCACACACTATACTACCGCTAACCCTGCACCCGCTCCTCGCACACTATACTACCGCTAACACTGCACCCGCTCCCCGCACATAGTAACCATTACCCTGCAGCCGCTCCCCGCACATACTACCCCTAACCCTGTACCCGCTCCCCGCACACTATACTACCGCTAACCCTGCAGCCGCTCCCCGCACATACTACCCATTACCCTGCAGCCGCTCCCCGCACATACTACCCATTACCCTGCACCCGCTCCCTGCGCATACTACCCATTACCCTGCACCCGCTCCCTGCGCATACTACCCCTAACCCTGCCCCCGCTCCCTGCACATACTACCCCTAACCCTGCACCCGCTCCCTGCACATACTACCCCTAACCCTGCACCCGCTCCCTGCAAATACTACCCCTAACCCTGCAACCGCTCCCTGCACATACTACCCCTAACCCTGCACCCGCTCCCTGCACATACTACCCCTAACCCTGCACCCGCTCCCTGCACATACTACCCATTACCCTGCACCCGCTCCCTGCACATACTACCTCTAACCCTGCACCCGCTCCCTGCACATACTACCCCTAACCCTGCACCCGCTCCCTGCACATACTACCCCTAACCCTGCACCCGCTCCCTGCACATACTACCCCTAACCCTGCACCCGCTCCCTGCACATACTACCCATTACCCTGCACATACTACCCCTAACCCTGCACATACTACCCCTAACCCTGCACCCGCTCCCTGCACATACTACCCATTACCCTGCACATACTACCCCTAACCCTGCACCCGCTCCCTGCACATACTACCCCTAACCCTGCACCTGCTCCCTGCACATACTACCCCTAACCCTGCACCCGCTCCCTGCACATACTACCCCTAACCCTGCACATACTACCCCTAACCCTGCACCCGCTCCCTGCACATACTACCCCTAACCCTGCACCCGCTCCCTGCACATACTACCCCTAACCCTGCACCCTCTCTTTGCAAACACTACCCATGGGTTGACAGCAGGGACTTTTTGCTGTGAGAGGGAGCAACAACTCCCCCTCTTGTATATAAACAGGGGCTTCTTTGAAGTGTGATGCGGTGGGGGGGTGGGGGCGTGGGGGCACCTTCTTGTATGTACTGTACATAGGGGCAATTTGTAGGTGAGCCCTGGACATAAAGGACTTTTCCCCTTTAAACACACACACACTCTTCCAGATCCAGGGTACCTAGTACCTCCTGTCCCGCGGTCCCAGCTACAAACAATTGCCACCTCTTCATCCTTGGACGCCGGGTACCTGAGTACGTGGGTTCATCATGGGCTGCAGCTGCGGATATCATGTGCCGTTAGGCCACGCCTCCCTGTCATGGTCCGCTTCCCCTTGCCCTCCCGGTGACTGACAGATGACATCACCGGGAGGCGGGGCTTAAACGCTCATCACTGAGGGACGTGGCTTGAGTACAGGGGGCGAGGCTACATCCCGGAATTTACAATAGTGCAATCAATATACGTGCCTTGGTGCCCCCGCCCCTCCCCCCGAATCTGCGCAAGAAGGGTGTGATGCTGGAGGGGACGGATATGGCGCTGTAGGCTGCAGTAGAAGGAAATTTGTTTTTCCTGTCTACAGCAGCATGGACATCTATGGGCGGAGGCAGTGGGTCTAATTTGGAGAGTGGGCCTGGAGCTGCAGCTCCATCCGCCCCATTGTTAATCCGGCCCTGCTAACACTAATCATTCCCCTGCAGCCTGGCTTACCAGTGCAGAGTGGCGGATGACCTTGATCGGGCTTCCAGCATTCGGGATCCCGGTGCCCACATTTCAGTCCATGTCGGGATGCCGGCGTCAACAGTCTGAACAGTGTCGGGATTCCAGCATTGGTATTCTGACTGCTGGGATCCCGAACGCAGGTATCCTGACCGGATCCCATTATTTTGACCACCAGCTATTAGACAGAGTAACTGCCGTGTGCAGCACGGACAGCAGCTAGACGGGCTTAACAGTTGTTTTAGACAAACGTCTTGTAGTCCCCAGGTTCAGTGGCGTAACTAGAAATTTTTCTCCCCCAAGCCAAAAAATTCTTCGGCGCCCCCCCCCCCCTTCCTTCATGCTACATAATTGGGAGCAAGAAAGGGATAAATATGCGCGCGCCTTCGCAAAATAAGGGGTGTGGTTTCATTGAAATGGGCGTGGTTTCGCATAAAGGGGCGTGTCATTGCAGGAAAAGACTACCTTATACCCCAGTTCTGCAACCTGCACGCCCATACGTTGGCCACCACAGGAAAGAAAAATAATCCTGATTCATGCCCCTTACATTATTTGTCATTTTTCCTCCTTATAGTAATGCCCAGTATACATTATTCCACATACTGCAATGGCCCTTAGACATTATTCCACACACAATAATGCACGACACAATATGCACACACTGTAATGCCCCCGACACATTATGCCACACACCGTAATGCCCGTGACACATTATGCCACACACCGTAATGCCTGTGACACATTATGACAGGAATCGCAATGCCCGTTATACATTATGCTACACACTGCAATGCCCCTGATACATTATAGCACATACAATGTCTGTGACACATTATGACACACACCGCAATGTCCGTGATACATTATACCACAATGCCCGTGATATAGTATACCATACACCGTAATGCCTGTGACACATACCGCAATGCCCTGCCCGTTACACCCTATGCCACACACCGCAATGCCCGTTATGTATTATGCCACACTGCAATGACCCTGAGACATTATACCACATACCACAATGCCCGTGATATAGTATACCACACACCGTAATGCCTGACACATTATGACACACACCGCAATGTCCGTGATACATTATGCCACACACTGCAATGACCCTGAGACATTATACCACATATCACAATGCCCGCGATATAGTATACCATACACCGTAATGCCTGTGACACATTATGACACACACCGCAATGTCCGTGATACATTATGCCACACACCGTAATGCCCATTACACATTAAGTCCTACAGTAAGGCTTCTAATTACTTTTCAATTACCTGCTCGTTGTCAGGGGTTTCATGCACTGGGTGTCATGCTCGTTGCCAGGGGTTTCGTGCTCTTGGTTCCATGCACGGTGCCAGGGGTTTTCATGCTCAGGGTGTCATGCTCGTTGCCAGGGGTTTCATGCACTGGGTGTCATGCTCGTTGCCAGGTGTTTCATGCACTGTGTGTCATGCTCGTTGCCAGGTGTTTCATGCACTGTGTGTCATGCTCGTTGCTAGGGCTGTGCTCCCAGTGCCACATATGTCCCCAGTGCCAGATATTCCCCCACGGTGCCAGGTACTCACATGCCCCAGTGCCAAATATAGCCCCCCCCCCCCCATGTGCCAGGTACACATATACCCCCCCAGTGCCACATATGCCCCCAGTGCCAGATATTCCCCCCCAGTGCCACATATGCCCCCAGTGCCAGCTATGCCCCCAGTGCCATATATTCCCCCCCAGTGCCAAATATGCCCCCAGTGCCATATATTCCCCCCCAGTGCCAAATATGCCCCCAGTGCCAGATATGCCCCCCCCAGTGCCATATATGCCCCCAGTGCCAGATATCCCCCCCCAGTGCCATATATGCCCCTAGTGCCAGATATTCCCCCCCAGTGCCATATATGCCCCCAGTGCCAGATAATGCCCCAGTGCCAGATATCCCCCCCCCTGCCAGTTATTCCCCCCCAGTGTCATATATGCCCCCAGTGCCAGATAATGCCCCAGTGCCAGGTATCCCCCCCCTGCCAGTTATTCCCCCCCAGTGTCATATATGCCCCCAGTGCCAGATAATGCCCCAGAGCCAGATATCCCCCTCAGTGCCATATATGCCCCCAGTGCCAGATAATGCCCCAGTGCCAGATATCCCCCCCCTGCCAGTTATTCCCCCCAGTGCCAGACATCCACCCCCCCCCCGCCAGATATTCCCCCCCAGTGCCAGATAATGCCCCAGTGCCAGATACCCCCCCCCCAGTGCCATATATGCCCCCAGTGCCAGACAATGCCCCAGTGCCAGATATCCCTCCCCTGCCAGTTATTCCCCCCAGTGCCAGATATCATCCCCCCCGCCGCCGCTTTTTGGAGGGACACGGAGGGTACAGCCTCTCCTGTGTCCCTCCTGCTGCATCATCTCCGGCGGCCGCGGGTCTAATAGGGGGAAGTGCCGTCCGTGAGCCAATTAGAGCTCACGGACGGCACTTCTCCCTATCAGACCCGCGGCCGCCGGAGATGATGCAGCAGGAGGGACACAGGGAGGCGCGGCTGTGCCCTCCGTGTCCCTGCAACAACCGGCGGAGGGAGGGAGAAAGCAGACTGACATGCGGACGCTTGTCCGCATGTCAGTCTGCTGTAAATCAGTGGCGCCCCCGCAGCCCCTCGCCCCCAAGCCACCGCGAGGACTGCGGGGGCAGTAGTTACGCCACTGCCCAGGTTCATTTTTATGGTGAGCTGCTCCATTGAAGCATATCGGTTGCCCCCCGCGCACCTCTGTAGCTGGCGTTCACCCCTCACATTGAAGGCACATGGTGCTCCGCAGTTTGCATGTTGGTTATTCGCAATAGTGCAATTTTTCCGGTCACGATACACCTTTGCCACAGCCACACGAGAACAGCTCACAAACTGCGCTGTTTCAGAAATACCCCCACCTTTGGCCCGAAAGCCGATAATCCTCTCTTTTTTGCAACTCGGATAAATCGCCCCTTTTACCCATGACAGCAATGAGTGATATGTGCATAGACAGCCTATCACACATACACACCTTGAAAAAGACCTATATGGTCGAAACGGCATTGGTGCAAATTCATTTTACCATTGAAGCAAGTTTGGCCACCATCTCTACCTGTGAGGTACACTGGGGTTTTTACAGAGGGTATTCCGGACCACCCATCTGTATTAGAGCTATTAACATCTTCTCCTCATGTCCCCTGTTGATACCATATGAGTGAGACTTATGGTCATTTTGCATCTTTTATCGTTTATATATTTTTAATTGGCTTTTTGTGAAATAAATATTATGAATTTTTACTGAATTGACTTCGCTGGACCATTGTTTAAAGATACCTTTAAATACTGAATTTACACGCTAAACATGTGAGTGGGGTACGCTGTGCCTATATTAACTGAGTAGATAAAGATACCTTTATGTGCCTTTTCTCGTTTTCCTTGATGTGAGTTTCGGTACGCTCTAAATTTGCATATAATTGGTGGCGAGATTCTATTTCTTTCTTCTATCAAGTTTCTTCATCCACCAGGGCTCCATTTTCTGGACACTACGAAAATTAACTTTTTCTTATATTACTACACATGGGCACTCATTTCCGAGTTGTTCGCTCGCTAGCCGCTTTTCGCAGCAGTGCACACGCTAAGCCGCCGCCCTCTGGGAGTGAATCTTAGCTTAGCAGAATTGCAAACGAAAAATTAGCAAAATTGCGAATAGAAATTTCTTAGCAGTTTCTGAGTAGTTCGGGACTTACTCTGCCACTGCGATCAGTTCAGTCAGTTTCGTTCCTGGTTTGACGTCACAAACACACCCAGCGTTCGCCCAGACACTCCCCCGTTTCTCCAGCCACTCCCGCGTTTTTCCCAGAAACGGTAGCGTTTTTTCACACACTCCCATAAAACGGCCAGTTTCCGCCCAGAAACACCCACTTCCTGTCAATCACACTACGATCACCAGAACGAAGAAAAAACCTCGTAATGCCGTGAGTAAAATACCAAACTTCTTAGCAAATTTACTTGGCGCAGCCGCAGTGCGAACACTGCGCATGCGCAGTTAGCGGAAAATCGCACCGATGCGAAGGAAAATAACGAGCGAACAACTCGGAATGAGGGCCATTGGTTTTTCCTGATATTTTGTTTTGCATATTCACTGAGGACATTTGCTCAAGACGGACGACCCAAGAACTTTCGTTTGGAGAATTTAACCGTATTGTTGAAATTTCATTTTTTCGTTTTTCCCATTTACATGTTTATTGTTTTCTCACTTTTCCACCTATTCTATCATTGGGCGCCTTTGATCATATCCCTTCCTTTTTTCTTTCAAGCCTATCACACACCTTATATACCCACCAAGCCAGCACACCACACGGGTACTTAATGGGCTACGTGCTGCCGACATCAAATGTAGGAGGTGGTCATAATACTGTCACTGGACTGTGTAACAGGCCACACATGTCTCTCTAATTCATCACCCAGCTGTTTATATTACTGGGAAATGGAAACATGTTTAGGTAGAAGTGGCAGGAAAATATTTAAATAACTGTAATTTTATCCTCTACAAACTGCGGAAGTTATCCAATTTTGCAAATCTGGAGGCCCGTCATCTAAATGATAACAGGCTTATCTCCCTTCTCAGTAAAAAATCTAAACTTCTGTAAATGTTGTCAATGCTCATCTGAAATCTACTGGTTTGGGTGTGAAATACTGGCGGGCGGGATGCATTCCGCTGTTTAAAATCCTGTCAGGGGTCTGGAAGCAAGCTAACTCTCACCCCCTTACCTCTTAACCCGCGCTTACTGCAGCCTAACAAACCTCCCCCTCCCCTGGAGGTTAAACAGCACTGAGGGATAGGAGTATATATTTTTTCATTTCCCCCCTACCTTTTGGTTATATGTAACAAAGTTTTTGTACATTGAACCATCAGAAAGCAGAGGTGTTGCGATCAAAGTCGCGCTAAAAAAAATTAGGATTTCAGAATATATTAAATATCGTATTTTCATATATGGGAGAATGAACCTGTACAACTACCTGTCTAATAGGCACCAATAAGTCAAGGCTGACACTGAACATTTCTCTGAAATCTGTTAAAACTAAAGTTCTATCTCTGCTCTGCATTAAAGGCCCATACACACTAGATGATTTTTCCAAGCGATTTCAGCAATTTCGACGGCTTGGAATGCTCTATCATTCAATTAGTCTAGTGTGTACAGAGCAAACGATGCACGCACCTGCATGCTGCTCAATCTTCATTACATCGCTGGTGAAATTGCTCATATTGGGGGTCATTCCGAGTTGTTCGCTCGCAAGCTGCTTTTAGCAGCTTTGCACACGCTAAGCCGCTGCCTACTGGGAGTGAATCTTAGCTTATCAAAATTGCGAACGAAAGATTAGCAGAATTGCGAATAGACACTTCTTAGCAGTTTCTGAGTAGCTCCAGACTTACTCGGCATCTGCGATCAGTTCAGTCAGTTTCGTTCCAGGTTTGACGTCACAAACACACCCAGCGTTCGCCCAGACACTCCTCCGTTTCTCCAGCCACTCCCGCGTTTTTCCCAGAAACGGTAGCGTTTTTTCGCACACACCCATAAAACGGCCAGTTTCCGCCCAGAAACACCCACTTCCTGTCAATCACATTACGATCACCAGAACGAAGAAAAAACCTCGTAATGCCGTGAGTAAAATACCTAACTGCATAGCAAATTTACTTGGCGCAGTCGCACTGCGGACATTGCGCATGCGCATTAGCGACTAATCGCTCCGTTGCGAGAAAAAAATAACGAGCGAACAACTCGGAATGACCCCCATTGTCATGTGTGTACTCAACAAACAATGTCCTATATGAGCGATTTGACAAATTTGAAAGATCTGGAACTGATGTGTGCACTGGCCGCCATAAATAAGGCGCCAAAACCAGCTTCACAAACGATTCCCAGCAGATCGTTCGTTGTTCAGATCATTTGCAAAAACACTTAAGGGCCCTACACATTTAACGCTCCGCCGCAGAGCTGCCCGACGGCAGATACGGCAGTGACGGGGGGAGTGATATTTCTTCACTCCCCCGTCACCCGGCTCCATAGAAGTGCAGGCAAATATGGATGAGATCGCCCATATTGGCCTGCATGCACAGGCGACGGGGCACCAGAGATGAACGAGCGCGGGGCCGCACATCGTTCATCGCTGGTGCCTCCACACTCAAAGATATGAAAGGTATCTCATTCATATCTTTAACGATTATCGCCCAGTGTGTAGGGCCTGTTAGTGTGTACACTCAATATCGTTTGTCATGAACTCCGGGAAGTTAAAGGGAAATCGCTCGTCTTCCAAATTGTTCATCTGTCACATCTTTCAAGTCTTCTAACGTGTATGGGCCTTTACTTGCAATATATAAACAATCTAGACTTGAAACGAGGTAAAAATTCACTTGCTTTACCTAAGGCACTGAAAATCTGATTCTGCTTGCAAGTTGGCTTCAATGCAAATTCCAACTCCTTAGTTAAATAAAAAGTCAGAAGTACAGAAGTGAAGCTATTCTTCCCTCTCAACAATGCAGTCTAACCTGCTCCCGAACTTTCTTCCCTCTCAACAATGCAGTCTAACCTGCTCCCGAACTTACCTGGGAGAATCTCCGGCATTTGCACAGAAATTAAAATACCTGGAGGTTTGGCTTGACTTCAAAGCTTCATTTGCAGACCACCTGGAGGATGTATTTAAAAAAAACAAAACCACAGGGTACAAACTACAGAGGCTAGGGGGTATATTAAGTAAAGTGTGGGTTTTTAGAAGTGGCGATGTTGCCCACAGCAACCAATCCGATTACAGCTATTATCTTCTAGAAGGGGCTAGATAAATAAGTAGAATCTGATTGGTTCCTATGGGCAACATCTCCAGTTCTAAAAACCCGCACAATAGTAAATATACCCCTAGGAGATAGCTAATTCAGTCTGGGTTCCTTTCCCTAATTGAGAATGTTATTTATGCACAGCTACAGTACTTTATGCAGTTATGTTAAGAAAACAGGAAAAGCCCCATACAGGTTGCAGGGGAAGCCCCATACAAATTACAGAGGAAGCCCTATACAAGCAAGGTCCAAATGTAACTTGCCCCCATAATTGACACAGAACCACTGGAGAAGCACCCTAACTAGGCAAAAAGAGAGTGCGCCACCCAGTACAGTGAGACAGCAAGAGAAGCCGTTGTGAGGAGGGGAGTGACCCACAAGCCGGACAATGGTAAGAAATCCCTGCAGCAAGTAGGAGACCCCTGCTGAGGACCAGTTTGTGAGTCCTAGTTGTCAAAGTAGAGGTCAATGAGAGACTTCGTCTGAAGACCTAAGGGAGACATACTGTGCATGATGTTTTTGCGAGTGCTTCCATTTAATGTGTGAATGCGGTGGGAAAAATGTTTTAAGGAGACCTAATGCATATTATAGTGTCTACAGCGTGCATTGAGATGAGTTGCAAGGATTTCCAATCAAAACTCAGAATCTACTGTATACATTTTTATACTGGTCTGTCATGGTGTGGAACCACTGCTTCCAGTAACTGGGTATATGACTCTATTGCAAAACTGTGATGAATATGCTGAAGACTGTGATTATGTAAACTTTGCAAACCCATAATTCAATGTCTATTGCAACTGTCAGGACAGCAAGGAGAACATGGAGATGTTGGAAAAGTATTGTGTGGAGCCATTATGATTATTGTGCTGGAGAAAGAGAAGTTTTGTTCTACTTTCACCACAAGATGCTACAGGACCTAACCTTATTTATCCTGCGCTGCACCAGTCTTCCACATGTCCATTCCATCAGAAATAATGTTCTAAGAACCTGATTATTTAGTGGCATGCCATGTATGCCAGGTCCACACCATTGCCGGAGTAGAGGCACGCCATCATGAGAGAGTATGCTAGATGACATCTAGTACTCCATGTAAGTAAATCACAGTACCAGTAGGGTTCGCACCCTTCAGAAAAAGTTTACTGTTTTCTTTACCCAAGGCCCTAACAAGTTTTAAAAGAGATGCAATAGAATGTGTTTCACTGGCACTTTGGAATAAGCTACAGAAATCACAAACTGAGGACATATAAGATCTTAAAAACAGTTATACAGGGGCAGATGTATTAACCTGGAGAAGGCATAAGGAAGTGATAAACCAGTGATATGTGCAAGGTGATAAAGGCACCAGCCAATTAGCTCCAATATGTAAATGAACAGTTAGGATCTGATTGGCTGCTTTGTTTATCACCTTGCACATATCACCGGTTTATCACTTCCTTATGCCTTCTCCAGGTTAATACATCTGCCCCACAGTACTGATATATCAAAAATACAACCTCTGACCATACTCCCTTTTTGCATTAATGCATGCCATGACTGAATCACCTTTTTACCTATTGCCCTTCATCTCAACATCCTTTGCTAATATATTGCTTATAGACTTATACAGTAGATTCTTATTTTCTTCCCAACTGGTATTATGTCCATTCCAGACCCGACTCTTCCAAGCTGTTGCTCAGCTCACTTGACATGTCTTTACTGCAGTATGATTGTGAAGCGGACAGAGGGGTCTATTTACTAAACCTTGGAATGAGATAAAGTGAATGGAGATAAAGTACCTGCCAACCAGCTCCTGTCATTTGTCAAATCCAGCTTGTGACATGGTAGTTAGGATTGGCTGGTACGTTATCTCTATCCACTTTATCTTCATCTAAAGCTTAGTAAATAGACCCCTATGTGCCTGATGGCGGGTAGACTGTGTATGCGCAGACCTGTTCTGGGTATGTGCAGAAGAGGTCCTACATTGTTGCTCGCAGTGCACCCAAGCTGCAGAGCTGTTATGGAGGGCACTAATACGGACCATTATACAAAATGGGCCATGACACGCTCATTTTGTAGGTGTGACAGGGCCAGTGGCTATGTCTTCTAACACAGATATCCGGCCCTGTCAGAGGACATTCTGCGTAAGCTTAGCCTTACTCAGATGGCCGATAGCTGCGACCATCGTGACCGATGGTCATGATGGTGATCTGATACTGTATCTACATACGCAGCACCTGGATTTGTGATGCTGACAGGTTCTACAGACTGCAGAATTAGCATTTTTTGCAGTGCTTCTGCTACTGCATCCAAAGATACAGCACTATACTAAATGTGTCCACCTCTAAATCACCTCCCATGCACATTAATTCATTTGTAGCATCTGCTTTAAGAATATCGTCATTAGAATAACGCTTTAACAATGCGTGATTTTGTATTTGATTTAAGTTTTTAATGATTTGCTATTCCATTATTATTCATACTGTTTGAACCAAGATGTAATTTTATTTCACCTGTCTATTGCAGGTCTGCATGCATTGTTGTACCTTTGTATACATTGTCTATTTGTATGTACTGTATATAAATGATTTGCTATTTAACGCAAAGTATTGCAACATATATCTAAAAATGAGTTTGTGAATGAGTTTTGTTATTGGTAGCAGCCACTGTCACGGATTGTTCAGAAAACCTTTATGTACAAATTATATTATAAATGTACAGGTTGAGTATCCCATATCCAAATATTCCGAAATACGGAATATTCCGAAATACGGATTTTTTTCAGTGAGAGTGAGATAGTGAAACCTTTGTTTTCTGATGGCACAATGTATACAAACTTTGTTTAATACACAAAGTTACTAAAAATATTGTATTATATGACCTTCAGGCTGTTTGTGTAAGGTGTCTATGAAACATAAATGAATTGTGTGAATGTACACACACTTTGTTTAATGCACAAAGTTCTTAAAAATATTGGCTAAAATGACCTTCAGGCTGTGTGTATATGTAACATAAATGCATTCTGTGCTTAGACTTAGGTCCCATCACCATGATATCTCATTATGTTATGCAATTATTCCAAAATACGGAAAAATCCCATATCCAAAATACCTCTGGTCCCAAGCATTTTGGATAAGGGATACTCAACCTGTATATAATTATAGAGATGAAGCATATTCTTTTTAGATATATGTTGCAGTAAGACAACCCCAAAAACACAATGGACACGTCATCCTTGCCTCCTCCGTCATTTTTCAATGGCAAAGGGGATTGTTTTACACAAATGGTACAACCAACACACCTTGTGACCATTGCTAGATTGCTCCATCTGTACGTTCAAAACAAATTAAATAGAAGAGAAAATAAAGAGGTTTAGAATGCCACTAGTAATACTTTTTTATCAAAATTTACTAACCTTGCATATCTGTATTCAAACATAGCAACCAGTTAAATTAGATTATACTGTTACCAGCCTGTCAAAATGATACAAGAACATAACAGTAATGTTACCACCAATGGCTGTGCCTGCATGAATGGAGCAACAATTGAATTGCTCCATCGGGCGCGATCTAATGGCCGCCGGTGCGCAAAACACTTGAATTCCCCCCAAAGAGGTGGGGAGCAGTGTTAGACTTTTATTAAATAAGATATGCCCTGCGCACATTATTGTAAAAACAAATAAATGTTTGGTTACTATGAATAAATTGGACCCTGAAGAAGTCAGCATGTGCACTTCCTTCACAAACTCATTATGGAGCTCAATTGAGGCCACTGGAGAGCCATGACCTATTATGTCTACAAGCATGGTCTATGACAGCAGTAGAGTTTTAACTGACTGCAAGCTGCTTTTAGGGAGGACGCACCAACCCAAACCACTGTGTTCAAGGGGATTGCAGAATTTTGGTGCTGGAGACAGTACCTGTAAGTTGAGGAGCATTTCAGCCGACCTGTGTCCGCAATCACCAAGGACAATGTTGCTGCAGTACGGGCCATAGTTGAGGTGGACGCTTGATATTCCATGACAAGCTTGGCCTGAGCAAAGTTTCTGCATGCTGGGTTCCCCATCAGCTAACTCAAGAGCAGAAGGAAGCTCAGGTGACAGGGTGCCGCAGTGACATGCAGTGAGGTGAGGCAGAGCCGTTCCTGTCATACTAATGGTTTGACTGTATAAAGTATATAAAAAATACAAAGAATATGTTAGAAATATCTTCTTTGTATATTTCTAATAATTTTTATAGTCAAAACTCTGAAGTAAAAAGTCTATGGCAGGTGAGGCAGTGACTCCTCTGCCTATCTGATCAAAACTCACAAAATTTCCAGTTTATACTGCTGCACCTTTGCATAATGCCCATGAGAACACTTTGGCTCATATATAGTGTGTAAATCTGGCACTTTTACTAGCCTGTGCCTCCTGAGCCATTTAGCTCAGCACATGTCCCTGGGGTGCGACAACATGCTGGCCAGGTTTGATGCCGCTCCCTCAAACTATGCCTGGGAGATCATCAGTGGCGATGAATCCTGGATCTACAGTTTTGACCTTGAGACCAAACAACAGTCGACCCAGTGGACCCCAATTGGAGGTGTGCCGCCACAGAAGTTCCGATGTCAGCGCAGCATAGTCAAGCAGATGGTGGCTGTTTTTGTGGCCACGACTGGTT